>NC_041225.1:18332182-18340450 GCF_002837175.3 Physeter macrocephalus | reverse complement strand
CCTGTGCTCCGCAACGGGAGAGGCCGCAACAGTGAGAGGCCCGCGTACCGCAAAAAAAAAAAAAAAAAAAAAAAAAAAAAAAAAGCTATGCAAAGAAGCCTCTTGGTATAAATTTCCCCTCTTGTCACATTGCCCCACCCCTTTTAATGGAAGCCCTCCTCTTGCGGAAGTCAGGAATTCGTGGCTTAAAGTTTCTCATTATGACGAGTGTGTTAAACAAGTCACGGGTGAGAGGCTTGCGCGTTGCAGGTGCCCAGGTACCCGAGGGAGGCGGCTCGAGGGAGCGGAGCAGGTGCCACCATCCCTCTCCAGCCCCCGCAGGAGACGGAATTGGGCCTGCTGGTGAGTGGACCTAGCACGCTTTGAGGAGTGTTCTGTCTGGATGTACATTATTTGTCGGTTTTAAACCATAAGAATTGGTAAATGGACCTACCGAGTTGAATGACAGTCCCTAGACCCAGCTCCTGCACTTGCACTAGAGTGGGGCAGGAAGTGGAGACAGTCGGGAAGTTTGGTGTTGCCACGGGGACCTTATGGATCCAGGCCAAACAAGTGTAGTCTCGGAAGGCAGGACAGAGCTCTGGGTGCTCGCCACACAAACTGGGCGTGACTCCCCCACTACCCTTCCCTAGATCCATTCGTGGAGGGGAGAGAGAAGATGCCGAATTCCTTCTGTCATTTTTCTTCAGACCTTCCCAGGTTACTTAAGTTTCGTGAGTTTCCTTGAACATCGATAGCAATCTTGGTCTTATCCTTTACCCTGTGAAGAAGTTTTAATACTGAAATTTTAAAAAGAAACTGAGTGGCATGGCTGCTCATCCCAGGATTAAGGATCTTCAGTAAAACACATGTAATTCATGTGGGAACTACAGAGACAAACATGAAAATAGCGCAGGAATGAGGGAAGGAAGGGCAGACGCTATGCAGCGGTGATGTTAGATGTCTTGTTTACCTCCCGCCTCTGCAGGCCCCCTCCCCCCTGATTGAACATCCTAAGGCCCTTTGAAGATGCATTTGCATTTTTGTTGAATGCATCTCAGGTCTTGAAGACTCACAGCCTGGAGAAGTGTTGATTGCATTTAAGGGTCCATTACTTAGGTAAACCAAATAATGTAACTGATCTTGGCTGCAGTTGATCAAATCTCTCCCACAGTGTTGGAAAGATTGTAATCTAATTATTCCAGTTCCTGGTTTCTAAGGTGAAGGTGACATTTGGCTGAAACTTACCTGCTTCACCAGCGTCTCCTTAAGGGGTTGTTCCTTGCTGAAGCACGCATGCCAGTGTGTGTTGTACATATGTGAACCAGGAGGTGAACACACGTGCAGACACATACACGGTGTATGCCTGTCAAGCACCCTGGGTTTTAACTTTGACTCTGTATAAACAGGTCAAAAATGGGAGCCAGGTTAGTTTTTTCCTCTTTGTACAGCCTGACAAAGAGGCGTGGGAAGATGCTGCCGCCCCATCAGGTTCACTCTTGGCTTCCCTTATCTCTCCTACAAGCGTTGCCTCATTCCGGTTCTTTCCTTTTCTGGAGGTGGGAGAGTCCAGAAACTTTTCAGTTTTGGAATGTGCCAGTGCCATGGGTTCGGAGACTGTCGTTGAAGGCTGCAGAGCTGCAGATTTACCCAGGCATCGTGACTTAATTAGCCCTTTACTAGCAGCCCTCTGCACCTTCCTCAGATGCGTCACAGGGGCTCAGCTTGGGTTTCCCACTCTTTTTCGAAACACCTTTTGACTTCCCTTGTTAGGCCTGTTCTCAGGGAGTAACAGAGAGCATGTGTATGCTCTTTTGTCTGGCCGGGGAGGACTGGAGGAATGACGAGTCTTCTTGTGGGCCCTGCGACAGTGGGACCGGCCCCCGCTGGCCGTGCACTGCACGTGCCCCGGGCATCCCCCAGAGGAGACGGTCAGCATTACCAGCTGTCTGGGCGTTAGTGGGTGTGGTCCAGAGCAGGCTGGGGCTACTCATCCTGCGCTGCTTGGGGATGAGTGGGCAACACTGCCCTTTAGTGTTCTGAGGGGTTTCTCTTGGTTGGGCAACATCTTCACGTACCAATGTTTACTTCTACTTATTAAGAATACAAGTGTAGAATATGGTGTCATGGAACTTAGAGTGAGTGTCTTGAAATTAAACAATACACCCTCTTTAGATACAGCTTTTCTAACAGAATCAAGTACTGGATCTCTCCTTGGGCTGTGGGATGCATGAGTCTTTTTTTAAATTTTATTGGAGCATAGTTGATTTGCAATGATGTATTAATTTCAGGTGTACAGCAAAGTGAATCAGTTATACATATATATCTCTACTCTTTTTTAGATTTTTTTTCCTATATAAGTCATTACAGAGTATTGAGTAGAGTTCCCTGTGTTCTACAGTAGGTCCTTCTTAGTTATCTATTTTATATATAGTAGTGTGTGTATGTCAGTCCCAAACTCCCAATTTATCCCTACCCCCCCTTACCCCCTAATAACCATAAGTTTGTTTTCTACATCTGTAACTCTATATCTGTTTTGTAGATAAGTTCATTTGTACCCTTTTTTTAGGTTCCACATATAAGCGATGTCCTATGATATTTGTCTTTGTCTGTCTGACTTACTTCACTCAGGATGGATGCATGAATCTTCATGGGAAATGTCTCAGCTGCTTTGTAGCATGGGTTCTTTCTGGGGTCCGATAATGTAAGGTGATTAGACTGTGTTTCATAGGAATGTTGTGAGTCTGTATATTGAAACACAACTGTAAAGCCACTTCCAAGGGTACCTGCTATTTTAATGGGTCTAATAATCATGCTGAAAAGCTTACACTCAAAGAAGTGCAATAATAGTTCTTGAATAAAGTCTGCATGTAAGAATTTGTAGGAAGAATATTTCTAATTTGGCCTCCCACTCAGCCCATTGGGTTAGCTCTACTTTCCCAACCTTTGATTTCAGGTTTTTATAGAAAAGCGAAATGTTGCGATGAGCTTTACCCCCTGCCCCGCCCCTTGCCATTTTGCTACATTTCCTTCCCAGCTCTCACTTTGTTTTCTGTGTATTTCCAGGAAGGTTGCCCATCATGACAATTCATCCTGAACCACTCAGGTGTGTCTCTGAAGAATTGGTTTATTCTGTTACACAATCTATTACCATTAAAACACCAGGGAAATTTAACCTTGATATGATGGTATTATCTAGTGTACAGTCTGCATTCAGGTGGCCCTAGTTGTCCCCGTAATTTTCTATACGGCTGTTTTTTGTTTTTGTTTTTGTTTTAATTCATGATCCAATCAAGGATCACATATTGTATTTAGTTGTCACATTTCTTTAGTCTCTTTTAAATCTAGACTACTCCCTCGGCTTTTTCAAAGTCTTTTGTGGTGTTGACCGTTTGGAAGAGTCCAGGCTAGTTCTTGTGGAGTGTCCTGCAGTCTGTATCTGTTCAATTGTTTCCTGTTACAAATTGAAGAAAGCCACCTGGGGAGAGCTGCTTCCTGAACATATTTCTCCACTCTAAAAGCAATTCCTTCTGTGATTAAGAGCCTTTGGGGGATGGTCTTTTGAGACCAGGTGAATATCCTATTCTCCAACAATCTTTCCCAGTAGCTTTAATATCTACAGATGGTCTTTTTGTGAATCAGTTATTCCGTTGGTAGTAACTGTGCCCCAATATTTGGAGGGAAAAATGTCAATTATACTTCGGGTGCCAGAGAAATGACTCTAGGGAAAAAAACCATGTCCTTTTTATTGAAAACAAAAGGAATTTGTTTTTTGTATACTTAAACTATACAGATGAAATTTGTGAGTGAGGATATCAGTAAGTAGAAGCCTATGTTAATTTTGAATGCAGGTTTTAAATTTTTGAGCCTATAAATTTCAAAATTTTGGACACCCCATCTTAAAATTTGCATTAAAAATTTTAGAGTCGAAGTCTTGCTATTGGTAATGATTGCAGTGTTTGGAACGGAAGTGGGAAAATGCCCTGAGTTTCATGAGTGAAAGATCTCTGTAGAGACATGTCACTCTGTAGGCGTATCATCCAAGGAATTTATCTAACTCTGAATGAATCTGTTGTATTTTTTAAGCAGTTCTCTTTTGAGAAATTGCTTGTGATAAATGGGTTTCACTAATTAAATCATACACTTCCATAGTACATTACATACAAAACTAGACTAGGAAATAAATATCATTAAAGTAAACATGCCCTTCTAATTAGTAATTGTTTCTGCCATTTTAAGCAAATTCCAGAGTCACAGAGAGCGGCTCCACTGTAAACCTAATAATGAAGCTTGTGATAACAGGTGTAAATTAACACAATGGAAAACATTTACACTGTAACATGCTAAATTAAAAATGACATTAACAAGTCTCATTTTCAAATTCTCTATAATTAACATTTGTTCAGCCCTGAGAGGAATAGGAACAGTACAACGGTAGATGTCTTGATTTACAGCTTACGGTATTTATCATGACTTTATCTTTGTTAAATTGTAAACAACAGAGATGCGCTCCTTCTTAAAATATGTCACGTTTATGTAATCTTAGTTCTGATAGAGGGTGAAATGTGATATTTACTGGTGTCATTACTGTGGGTAATGGGCAGGTGTGCCCTGGCAGGGCTCTGGTCCGGGGTAGAGACAGACGTGAAAGATTGAGAGCAGGTTGAAGGGGGAGATATGCAGGTATGAGGGTAATAATATCCACGGCATGATAAAATATTCAGATTCCCTCAAGTGTTTCCCCTCCAGGCACATATGTGCCTCTAAGTGCTCCAAATCAATGTTTGTTTCTGCAAATAAATATTATCTTAAAGGCTTTCTTTTATGCCGCTTGTTAATATAAGCGGGAAACCAGAGCACAAGAGGAAACAGCTTTGCAGCTTAATTTGTCACAAAGGACATGAGGTTTTACTCCTTACAGAGAATTTCATCAGTACACGAATGGTAGAATGAAGAACGTAAGTGTTACGGCCCTGATAAACATGGGCTTAGATCTTACAGTTGATGTTTTTTAACTCAAGATTTTCATCATTCTGAATTTTTAAAAAATGGTCAAGGTTGTGTACCGTGGATTATTTTTGAGTTGTTTTTTAACTTTTCAGTTTATTTCATTTAGGTTGTTCGGGGGTTTATCCTAGAGGTAGAGGATGGAAAGGTTTATAAGGATGGGATCTGTGCTGTGTCCTTGTTAATAAGCCTGGCACGTAGCAGGTACTCAGTAATACCTGGAGAATTCTGGACTCAGTCTCTACTAAGTTCTGGAGCTTACAGTCTTGTTGGGAGGTGGAATTGCTCTACATCCTCAGCTCTTCTGGGGCTCCAGCTGGCCAGCTCACCCTGCAGATCTTAGGACTTGTTGGCCTCCGTAATCGCACGCGCCAATTCATTATAGTCTATACACACACACACACATACACATAACCTGTTAGTTCTGTTTCTTTGGAGAAATCTGATACACCAACAAAGGATTGTAGAGTAGGTTAGAAATTATCAATACATATGAAGATATATATATACACACACATATATAGGATTGTAGAGTAGGTTAGAAATTATATTTGAATATATATACATACACACACACATCTACCCAGAATAATAAATATCGGTACCCTTAAGGGGAAGGTTTCAGGCAGTTCTTAGCAGAATACCTGACATATAGGGAGAACTCAGTGATGATCTCCGTACTTCTTATTGGGAAGTCAGTTTGTTTGCAGTTGCTGGGCTGTTCTCTATTTGTCTTAGAGGCAGAACACACACACTGGTGGAAACGTGACTGCTGCCGGTGGATGGGAGCTGCGGCCATTCAGCTGCTGCATAGCTCATCAGTGGTCCGCTTTTCTGAGGGCATCTCACGTCTTCTCTGGCCACCACCGGCCACTTGACTGAAGGAAAGTGCCAATTCTGCCACCTCCCCCCATGCTCGCCCCCCCACCCATTGCCCTGGCTGGCTTCTCCCCCTTCCTTTGAGACCCGGTCTCTGACAGCCCTCAGTTTTAGGAGGATGGCTGGTTAGGCTGGGGAGGTGCTTGGGAGTCTCTGGGCCGAGGCTCTTTCTCCCAAAGCAGATGGTCACCCTGTACTTGTCCCCCACCCCTCCAGACCCTTCCTAGCAGTCTCTTCAGATCTGCTTCACGGCTTAATGTAATGGGACCTGCTGGACAGTGAACCAGCAGAGGAATAGGCAGGGTCTGCGGGCCTCTGAATGGACAGTACCGTTATCTTTTTCCTCTTTGGCACATTTATGGGTTATTTTTGAAGGAATATAAACATATCAACTTCCCCCAAACTAAATCTCAGGGATCAACCAAAATTGAATGCTGTGATAAACATCCGTTGGCCAGTGAACCAGCAAACAGCCGGCCAACCCACAGAGGGAAAAATGAGATAGTATGGCTTTCTATTTATTGCTTTGGGGATTTGACTCTTCGCGGTTGGCTACCGCATTGACTCAGGACAGGGAGCTGCTGTGGTGTGTTGAGAATGAAAAAAATCTTGAAAAATGACATTGAGATTCACTGCACCCTGTAACTCATATAGATAGATGTAAAAGGAGAGAGGGAAGCGGTAATTCTGCATAAATTCAGTATTTTCATCGAGATTTTCTTTGTACCATCCCCAATATATGTGTCTTGGAGGACAGTGGCAAATGAAAACAGAAAGCTATTTCACTGGAAACGTGTCACTGTCTATGAATATACAGATATTGTTCCTGCCAGGAAATGAATGTTTATGAGGCGTCTTCCATGAGAGAGGATTCTTCGGGGTGCGGAGAGAGGGCAGACGTGGAAGATGCGTTCCTGCCCTCCAGGCGCTGACCGAGTGAGGGAGAGCCCAGCCGTCTCCAGGCGCAGTAAGGTGGAGAGGAAGGGCAGGGCGGCCTGCTGCCCACGGTAACGGCTCTGGCCGGGTTCATGTGGCCTCATGGCCGGATGGGAAGGAAGCAGTGCCACGAGATGTCATTACCAGAGGCGAGATACTCAGGTGTGAGCTGTCTAGTTATGAAAGCCCAGGGCACACAGGCTTTCCAGGGGCCCGCCAGTGTTACAGATACTGGAAAAATAATCTTGGCAGCAAATTTAAACTCGCATGAGCCTCCATCAGGAGCTGCAAGTATAAAAAAGGAGTCTAGGCTTTCTTAAAAAATTAAAACACAAAACCCCTCAATAACAACTACAAAAGCCCTTTGGAATCATTATTGCAAGCCAGATCATCATGCTAGTTTCACAAGAGGGTGTGACAATGAATGCACATGAAGAGAATCTTTTAAAAGCTCATACTTAAGGCAAAAGGTCACACACCTTATGGTTTGGTAGATGGCAATAGTAAAAACAACTGCTCTTTGTTGTACGTATTGGTTAAAATAAAATGTTTTATTTTCTGGTATCCTGCGTCGTGAAACCCTTTTTGAACTCAGATATTTTTTTTTTCTTCATCCCTGTTCAATTTCTCTGAAAATAAATACCTCAAGTGCAGTGAAGCAATTTTACATCTTTTTCAATATCACGTTCTCCCCATAATAATTGTATGGGATTTGTTTTTCACGGCCCCAGACCAAAGCCTTCCCATCCCTGTCATCCCGTGCAGGAGAACCCCGTGTCCTGCACGGGCCCCCGAGCCCGGTGGTGACACGGTGTTACTGTTGGAGGAGATGCCGGCCCAGGGGACCGGGGACACGCACGGCACACCACGCCGTGCCACCTGCCCTTCTCACTGGAGGCTGAGGCCACAGGTTTTTTTCCAAGCCAAATCCATCTATTCTTTTGAAAGAAGCATCTGGCTTCCTTTCTTTGGCAGCTCCACAGAAGTTCTCGTGGTTGTTTGAGAGCTTCTCCTGCACTTATCACATGGTTTAGATTTTGAAAGGGTTCCTGGCATCCTAATGTCCCGGTTTCTGGGCGTGAGGAACGTGAAAAAGCTGGAGTCTGTTTGCATGTGCGAAGCCTCTTTGAAATTTGTGAGGCTAAAGAAAAAAAGTCCTCCCTACTTAAAAAAAAAAAAATTCTTTCGGGTTTTGTCATGCCTACGTTCATAGACGATTTTTCTCCTGCTTAATTTCAATATCCGCATGTCCCATATTTATGCTAGAGAGAAAGATCAGTAGGGATTATAGAGAAGTGGTCTTTAAAACTTCGCTGAGGGGCTTCCCTGGTGGTGCAGTGGTTGAGAGTCCGCCTGCCGATGCAGGGGACGCGGGTTCGCGCCCCGGTCCGGGAAGATCCCACGTGCCGCGGAGCGGCTGGGCCCGTGAGCCATGGCCGCTGAGCCTGCGCGTCTGGAGCCTGTGCT
>NC_041225.1:18328222-18332075 GCF_002837175.3 Physeter macrocephalus | reverse complement strand
TCCCACGTGCCGCCGAGCGGCTGGGCCCGTGAGCCATGGCCGCTGAGCTTGCGCGTCTGGAGCCTGTGCTCCGCAACGGGAGAGGCCACAGCGGTGAGAGGCCCGCGTACCGCAAAAAAAAACAAAAAACAAAAAACAAAAAAACTTCGCTGAGAAGGCTACAGTAACATTTCAGGGTTTTCTTAGTTTAAATATTTCAAAATTCAGTGATATTTATTGAGCAACTCTGATGTTCCAGGCCGTAGGTACCATACCAGACACCACGTGTGTTAGCTCAGGCTGTTAGGACAAATACACCAGAGTCCGGGTGGCTTAAGCAACACACATTTACTTCCCACAGTTCTGGAGGCTGGAAGTCCAAGATGAAGGTGTCAGCAGATTTGGTTTCTGATACAAGCCCTTTTCCTGGCTTGCAGAAGCCTGCCTCTGGCTGTGTCCTCATGCGGCAGAGAGAGGGAGAGAGATGTTGGTTTCTCTTCCTCTTCTTATCAGGACACTCATCCCATCAGGGGGCCCTACCCTCATGACCTCACCTAAACCTAATTACCTTCCCAAGGCCTCCATCTCCAAATACATCACATCAAAGGAGGCTCTGGACTTCAAAGCACAAATCTGGGGGGAGACACAGATATTCAGTCCATAACGCTGTGTTAGAAAGTTCACCAGGTTCTTCATCATCAAACCTCAGAACACCTTCCCAGCCCAGGCCACTCACATTTCTGTACGACCATCCTTATTTTTATTAAAAAATAATTTGTTCAAGTTGGATACATTCAGCTCACTTTGATGGTTTAATCACAGTTTAGTATGCAACTGCTAAGTTTTTAAAAAATATTTTTTGTTCTTGGTCCATTTGTTTCTTCATCATTAGATAGCTTCAGGGGTGTGGATCGTCACGTCTGTAACTTGCTTTATCCATCTTCTAGCACAGCATTTATTTATGTAACAAACACCTATTTTGAACCTACTGCGTGCCAGGCACTGTTTTAGAAACTGCACGGAGAGCAAACAGCTTTCCTATTGGAGCTTCCATTTTAGTGGGCCAGATAATCAACAGACAGCAAATTTCAGCTTGAAATAGATTTATACTACAGAGAAAGTAAAATGGGTGATAGGGGACGTGGTAGTGATTGCAGGTGTAGGGCATTGTGCATTAGGGTGGCCGGGGAAGCCCTACTCATGAGGTGACATTCGACCCGAGATCTGAGAAGTTAACCGCACAAAGGTTTGGGGAAAAGCTTTTCAAACAAGGGAAGCAACAAGGACAATGGCCTTTCTCTTCACTCACCACAGGACAAAGAACAAGCAAAGAAGGCCAGCCAGCCAGGGACAGAATGAGCCACGGTAGGGCTGGGCCAGGGGCCTGGAGAGGTTGTGGAATGGGGAGGGGGTGGCATGAGATGGGATCCGAGAGCGAGCACAGGCTGGAGCTTTGCAAGCAATGATGAGTGTGGCATTCATTCTAAATGCAGAGGGAAACCAGGGGAGGGTTAAATGCGGGAGAAGGAAAAGAGGATTTTATTAACATTGCAGGTTTATTCCATAAACATCATGATGATTGTCGTATTGACGGTCTGTACGCAATTACATGTAATAACATCCTGTGTCCTTGCTATGATGCGAACAACCCTTCTGTGTGTTTGGTTGGAAGTGAAAAGATACCTTATGCAAACTTAATACATGGATTATATCTCTTTGTGTTTCTAACAGTTTAGTATTCATCACTTGGAGAAGCTATATACGTTTTTACCCCTGTGTGGGCATAAATTGTTCATTCGAGCGGGGCATGCCAATTTTAGCTAAAGTCTCCCCTTAATTGTCATTGTATATCCCTTGTGGCTACATGTCAAAATATGACATACCAGCGTAGGCCAACCTGGACCTAATGAACAGGAAACTATGGAATTTATATGATTTGGGGGCACATGGGGCTTTCCTAATGCCAATTCCAGGGGTAAGTGGCATGGAGGTTATTGGATTAATTGGAGAAGCCTAAACTCTAGCTTCAGCTGCCTGCCTGTCATCTGAACACAGAACATTGAAGGTGAGTTGATTTGTCACTCCATAATTAAAATTGCAGCACTTCTTTTACTGTTAACAGAATATTTTGCTTAGTATTACACTGTCTTGTAGATAAGCATCGACAGTGCCTGGCATATATAATCCTTACTTACGAGTGAGGTGTTTTCCAAGATGTGTTTCAAAAACACTCTCCTTCCTGAAGTCCAGGTGTGGTTGAAGCCATACATGTGCAATACGGCCTGTTTCATAGCTTCTGTATGGACCTGTCTGCTGCTCTGGTGGAACTGGAGGACGCCACGGGCTTAGGAGGCTTGTACGGAACTTTTCTGTGGACATGATATTGGTGAAACCATCAATCGCACGTGACTTTCATCGTCCTGAGACTGCGTTTGCATTTGCATTTGCATATATTTTTAGCTCAGTGTGGCTGTGTTTGGAAGACCCAGAGACCTGGATTGGCTCAACTTTCCAGGTGACGAAGAGGGAGGCTGTCACCCGGACGACAGGGCTGTACCGGGATGATGGGGCCCTTGGCCTGAAGAGCTGGTGTTGGGTCTATACACTCCTCACCTCTGGGGAGTAAAAGAAATAAAGACTGAGAGGTCCTCAACTGGTCATCCAGACCCTTTCACCGCCATTCAGAGAATCCACTGCATAAACACTCCTAACACATTCAGATTTAATTCAGATGTGCTTTCAAATTCTTAAAGTTGCTGACTTTGTTTTTTTAAAATTAATTATTTATTTTTGGCTGCGTTGGTTCTTCGTTGCTGCAGGCGGGCTTCCTCTAGTTGTGGTGAGCGGGGGCTACTCTTCCTTGCGGTGCGTGGGCTTCTCATTCTCTTGTTGGGGAGCATGGGCTCTAGGCGCACGGGCTCAGTAGTTGTGGCGCAAGGGCTCAGTAGTTGTGGCGCACGGGCTTAGTTGCTCCGCAGCATGTGGGATCTTCCCGGACCAGGGTTCGAACCCGTGTCCCGTGCATTGGCAGGCGGATTCTTAACCACTGCGCCACCAGGGGAGTCCCACTGACTTTTCAAGAAGCTCAGTAATAAAATTTAGTAGTACTGGAGACAAATTTCAACTCCCAAGAGAACCTATGTTACAGATTTTAATGTTGTGCTATTAGCACCAGTTTTTCTTTCACTGATAACTATTACACTGCTTTTCTACTTGAATTACTCTTTTATAGGGCACGAGCAATTTCTTATTTTGTCTTTCCAAAAATGTAAAGAGTTATGTGGAGTATCAGGATTATTAGCTTGCCTTGTCGATAAAGACACTGATTGTTTCTCTAAGGTAGATGTCTGGCAAGTTGTACAGCTGAGTCCCCACCCCACCCCCGCCCCCCAGATGTGCAGACCTTAAGTTCTGTGCTTCTCCTGCCTTTCTACGTTGCCTTTCAGTTTTTGAGAAGAAATTGCTAAATTTCTTCAAAGTCAAGAAAGTGTAACTCTTTCCAGGGTAGAAGGAGATGTGGAATAGTAAATATTCATCTAGAGCATTTCAAGATTCCTTTTGCACTGGTTTAGTAGGAAGGTCAGGGTGATCAAGAAGGAGACCGTCCTCTTCAGGATTAAGAGCTATTTGTGTTGAGATTGAAGTATATCCTTTTTAGAATTCGTAGACTAGAATTTGCTAAGATTTAGTTCTTTCTGTGTTCTGTGGACTCAAGGACACATGGAAGTATGGTTGTAATAGAGGGAACGTGAAGAGACAGTTACAAGTTGTTTTTTTATATGACTGTATTTCTTATTTTTTTATTTTATTTTTTTTTGTGGTATGCGGGCCTCCCTCTGCTGCGGCCTCTCCCGTTGCGGAGCACAGGCTCCGG
>NC_041225.1:18317109-18328097 GCF_002837175.3 Physeter macrocephalus | reverse complement strand
TGCGGCACGTGGGATCCCCCGAGACCGGGGCGCGAACCCGGTTCCCCTGCATCGGCAGGCGGACGCGCAACCACTGCGCCACCAGGGAAGCCCTATTTCTTATTTTTTACTGAAAACGCTCTCACTTTTATTTTTACTTAAAAAATCCTAATAAAAGGGAAAAAAATCACGAGGTTAGGAACGTTGCTGCAGGATGCAACAGACTGCCGCCAGAACGTGGGTCTGCTTGACTGTTATCCAAGGTACATCTCCCAGCTGATGGAGGTTTTCATCCTTCAGTCTCACATCCTTGTTTTTTTCCTTCGAGGGTTTAGCCAAGGAGGGCTCTGTCCACTCAGGGACATCTTCCCATCATTGCTCAGTCCGACTTCCCAGCCAGTCTGACAAAACAACACTTCCGTAAGCCCTGAAACCGTGTTTTCAAACACTGCTTTCACTTGTGATGGTCCATGAGAGAATGCTTTAAAGAAAAGACAGGCCTGTAAGCGTCAGGTGAGGGGGGAAGGTGCCCCAGCTCTGTACGCTGTCACCAGGCAGGGCCCACAGACCTGGCGATGCTAACGCCAGTTTTTGTTACTACCTCATCATCTGCTCGTATCAGGGGTTCATGGTGGGCCTCTGATGGGATTGATAAGGATGTAATGGCTAGAAAAGGGGTCCCGTCCCCTGTTTTCCCTCTGTCCTTACTGACAGGAGGGAGGTCTCCAGCAGCATTTGGACTCTTTGAAACAACTCAATGCTGTATACGGGCTTCATTAGTAAAATGATTGCATCTCTGCTGGGTTGGACTCTTTCTTGGAGCAAAGGAACGTTAGTCATTGGGGTGGAACTCTTTCTTTGTGTGGAGCACTTACCAGGGACTCGGGAGAAATGGAATTCCAAGTAATTTGTCGTGTTTTCTTTCTTTAGGGAGATTACAGACCAATGGGGAGGCTATGAGCAATAATTATCATAGTCCTTCATAACACTGGGCAAACAGGGTCCAAATGACTACAGGTTTAGAAAGGTCCCCCGGAGAAGATGAGGATGGAAGAGCATACGAGGAGGTCAGCAGAGTGGGGTCAGAGGGGCGGAAGCTCCCTGTGAAGGAGTGACGAGGGTCACGAGGAAGGAGGAAGGTTATGGGTCATGAGGGTGGGGGCAATTCCAGGTAGAAAGCATGGCAGGTAGGGTTGTTGGGTTTGAAGTGGCCAGTGGTTGTTGAGGCAGATGCTTGCTGTATTGGAGATTTTGAAGACATAGAACAGTTAAGAGGAAAACTCAATTTCACAGCATGTATTCAGTGCCCTTTTGAACTAGCCATCGAGTTGGGTGCTGGGAGAGCAAAGATGAGTGCCTGCCCCAGAACTCAGAGTCTGGCCGGGGAGAGGAGGATGAAAGCGATCTGTACTGGATGTGAGCCCCGGGCAGTTAGTTATGGGAGAGACTGGCCCCTAGAGGAGAGGAGGAACTTCCAGCAGAGCCCACCATGAGTGGGACGTGGGGAGGAGACACAGCAGAGGAATTTCAAGCTAAGTCGCAGAGGCGTGTGCACCTAAAGGAACCCAATGCATGGGGGAGCAATCTGGTCTTTCTAGGACATGGACACATGCAGCAGAGTAACTTGGCTAGAGGTCAGGAGGCAGGTAGGTCAGTGGGCAGGGCAGGGGGGGTGGGGAGAGCTTTTACGTCATGCTTAGGTGTCTGGATATCATCAAGTCTGATAGAAAATACCGGAAATAGTGTGAATTTGATTGGGTGGCTACTAGCTCCTAAGAAGCCATTGTAGATTTTGAGCAGGAAACTGATATAACAAAGGTAGTATTTCATTTAATTAATTACAGTTTTAAGTACTGTTTTATAAGAGTCTTTTCTCATTATAAAAGTACGATGGACTAACTTCAGGAAAATTCAAAAGTAGGAGAACTATAAAGAAGAAAATAAACGTGTTGCATAGTCCCACGACCTGTAGATAAAAATTCTGTCATTTGAGTGCTTTGTTACATTGCCTCTTTTCTGTGCATGTAGGTTTCAGAGGTAAAATCAGGGGAAGATTTGGACTGGTGCCCAGCCTCTTTCCCCTGCAGCTGCAAGCTACATGATGTCTTTCACTCTGTCTCTCCAGTGTTTATGAAATATGTGAGAAATAAAGCTCTCTTTGTATTATTAGTTCACAAAACGGTTGAGATGCTTCACCCTTTTCTGTGTCTTTCTGTAAAACACTTTTTGTTCTCTGCAGCCCTTTTCCTTTTGGTACATACACACTTGCTCGTTGTTTTGGGGACTCATTGATATCTCCAGGTTGTTTTTTAATTTGAGGAAAATTTAAGTTGACTTCTGGAAGGCTGGAATCCTGGAGAGGATGCGATAAGGGGCCAGGTGGTCTTTAGGCTGAGATCTGGGGGAGTAAGACCATGCAGTGCCCTTAGCGTGGTGGGAACACAGGCAGGGTACAGACACACTTGCTCACCGGAAGTGTCCATGGTTGCCTCTGTTGTGTCCTGTGTCCTCTGGAGGACCACCCGGGGGCCTGGTGAGCCTTCTGTCTTGGACTTCATTGCAGAGGAATGATTCCTGGATTGTCTTTGCCTTTTTCTCCTTTTTTTCCCCCTCTTCCTTTAATGGCTTGATAGGGATTTTTTAGGTGAGAAGAAATAAAGCTAAAAGTTTTATAATTTGAAATATTGATTTTGAAAGTCTTTCTTTTATCCATGCCATTTCAGAGCCAACGGAGACCCAAATCAAACAATTACAAAAACCAAACAAAAGGGGCTTCCCTGGCGGCGCAGTGGTTGAGCATCCGCCTGCCGATGCAGGGGACGCGGGTTCGTGCCCCGGTCCGGGAAGATCCCACGTGCCGCGGAGCGGCTGGGCCCGTGAGCCACGGCCGCTGAGCCTGCGCGTCCGGAGCCTGTGCTCCGTAACAGGAGAGGCCACAACAGTGAGAGGCCGGTGTACCGCAAAAAAACCCAAAAAACAAACAAACAAAAAAACCCACAAAGACTGTCAAGGTTCAAGTTGAGAGTACCATCCATGATTTTCTCACAGAGCCAAATGTATATAACGTGTATTCCGATTGGCCTCTTCCCCCCATGTTTGGATCATACCCCGTATAGTTTTGAATCTTGCATTTTCACTAATATTGTGAGGATTTATCATTAAATATTATGATATTTTGCCTGGAAACATTCATAACACTCAGTTACGTGAAGGCACCGTAACTTATTTAACCCTTCTTCTGTTCCACATTGAGATTTTTTTCTCTTAATATTTTAGCAGTTACATGAACATCAGCTGTGGTGAACATTCTTGTACAGATGGCATTGCAAATATCACTGATAATTCCTCTAGTAAAAATTCTTAAAAATGGAATTCCTGTTTGGAGGATATGAGCTTTGATACAGTTTTTGATATATTGCGAAATTTCCCTTCAGAAATGCTTGAGCTGTTTAGCTACCAGCAGGAGCAAGTGAGACCTCCTGCTGCCCTGTACCATTGTCTGGATTGAGGATATACTTTTAGTTCTTTGCCTGTTTGGTAGGGAAAAATGGTATTTCTTCATTAATTTTTTTCTTTTTCCCTTTTTTATTACTGGTGATCTGCATTTTTAACATGTTCAGTTATTTTTATTTCTGTCTTTTTTATTTTTGGAATATCCTGTTCATGTCCTTAACTCACGTTACCTGATATTTTTAAACCATTTTCTTCATTTCTAACATCTCTTTGTGTATATATGTAATAATACTATTACCCCTTTTCTTACATGTTTTATATCCTTTCCCCAGTTTATCTTCAGTCTTTTAATTTCGTGGGACTTTTATGACGTATATAAATGTATAATTTTTACATGGTCAAATGTTTTTTTCTTTCATTGCTTTAATGATGAAGAATGCCAGCCCCTTCCAAGATCAGTTAAATATTTACCTATATTTTCTTCTTGTTTTATAGCTTTATTAAAAAATTATTCTTTAATCTGTTGGGATTTATTTTTGAATATGTTACGAGGCAGGCTAAAATTTTTTTCCCCAAATACTTTACCTATTATCCCAAAAGCCAAAAGTGGGTGTACTGAAAAACCCTCTTTTCTTCAAGGATTTGTAATGATACGAAGTTGAGTTTTTAAAAAGTCAGTAAGATAATAATGACCTCGGCTGTGTGTGGGCCAATCCTAGGGTTATTAAATAAAAGGAACTGAATGTGATAGGTAAATGGCAGGCACTTCAAACCTAGGGCCTCATGAGGATGGTGGTCCCATCTGTGTTAAGTGGGGAATTCATGAGGGGAGACGCTTGTCAGCAAAGAGTTTGCACATTTTCTTCAGCACCTTATTTACTCAGAGCCTGGCACACGCTTTCAGTTTTGGTTAGAACCGTATCAGCGGTCTTTCTCGGTAGGTTGGACGTCTTTGCAAGCCAAGAGGTGGATTACGTGTTTCAAGGGACAGAGGAGAAATCTGGGCTTTTGGAGGCCATTTTATTTTTTATTTTTTTTTTTATTTTTGGAGGCCATTTTATTTTTATTCATAACTGTTCCCTCCTTGAAGTGCCCGCCTTGCTGCCACCATACCCCTTCCAAGAACACTTCTTTACTTAGAACTTACCTATATAAACTTCATCACCTTTGCACAACTTACCTTTATGGTTAACAGATTCCTTTTGTACCTGTTGGTTCACCTGGCCTCACGACAGTCCAATGTAGAAGGCCTGCAGGTGTTTTGATGTCCTTGTTTTTAAAGGTTTGGAAACTTCTGCCCGAGGACATTAGGGGCTTAAGATCACACAAAGAAGCTATGTTCTCTTGTTCTTTCACTGAACAGATACTCATTGGCAGCCCGTCGTATGCTGGGCACTGTTAGATACTGAGGATACATAGATGAAAGGGAGGTCTTTTTATAAAAGACTTATTCAAGTATAATTGATTTACAATGTTGTGTTAATTGCTGCTGTACAGAAAAGTGATTCAGTTATACATATATATACATTCGTGTTCATATTCTCTTCCATTATGGTTTATCAAGGATATTGAAGAGAGTTCCCTGTGCTCTACAGTAGGACCTTGTGGTTTATCCATCCTCTATATAATAGTTTGCATCTGCTAATCCCAAACTCCCACTCCATCCCTCCCCTCCTCTCCTCCCTCTTGGCAGCCACAAATGTGTTCTCTATGTCTGTGATTCTGTTTCTGTTTTGTAGATAAGTTTACCTGTGTCATATTTTAGATTCCACATATAGGTGATATCCTATGATATGTGTCTTTCTCTGTCTGACTTACTTCACCTAGTATGATAATCTCTAGGTCCATCCATGTTGCTGCAAATGGCATTTATTTCTTTCAGAAAGGGAGGTCTTGCTCTTCAAGTACTAAAGAAAAGGAAAAGACAGCACTGGAACTAAAACCCAGATTCTGTGACTCTAAGCTGTGGTCTTCCTGCTATACCTTATTTTCTGGTACGTGGACCCATAAGCTTTGTGGCTGAGACTGGTCAAAAAAGTGCTTAGTTCACTTAGTTTGCTGGGACTTGGTGGTCATCCTTAGTTGACTGAAGAGCCATCATCCTCTGCAGCAGTCATTTCATTTGTAATTGGTATGTCTGGTTACTGCTTTGACTAAATGTGATTCATTCATACTTGGAGGCTCCTAGCACACCAGCAGCATTGGATTGAAGAAGGTTGACTAGTTCAGTGAGGATTTCTTTAGCGTAGCTTGATGTGGGGTGCTGATACTTGGGTGAAATATGCCTATAAGCATCGTTGTTTTGACAGAGTTTGTATAAAGTAAGGGTGGCTCTTGGCATACGCAGCCTCCAAGCAGGTTCCACTTTGTATAGGCATGTGGTTCCGTGGGTGCCCAAAGACTAAAGTTTGAATGGAGGGAGCTGAATAGAGCAAGTTGACCTTGGCCCTAGTGAAGGGAACTGTGGTTGGCCCTGAGGCATGTATTGCTCATGATGTGACGCCTTGGAACAGTGTGCTGTGCCTTGTTGGTGACCTTGAGGACGCCCAGGTGGGGCACGTGGTGATCCTTCCGGGGAATGGACACTGGGACAAGGAAGGAACTGACTCCTTTCCTGGATCAGACTTCACTTTTTAGAGCCAGGCCTTGGTGCTTGACAATCACCATCCATTAAAATTAAAAAAAAAAAAAATCACATGAGGCAATTAGTGTGGGTGACATTTAATACGTCATGCATGGTGAACTTGAGTGACCTTGATGAAATGAGGGAACTTGGGTAGTAATTAGATCAGTGTATTATGTTGCTCTCTACCTTAGTTGCCCATATATGCCTTTTTAGGATTCTTTGTAGGCACTAGGTCAAAAGCCAAACACCTGTATTTCTTGGTTCTTTGTCGTGTAACGTGTAATTTAGAGTCACTCAGTCTCTTTGTTTTAAAGAGAAGTATTTATTTCATTGATGCTCTGATATAAATGGGCCAGCATTATCACCCCTCTGGAAAGTTTAGTGTTCACAGATAAAAACAAAAAGGAAAATTAGGATTCAGTGGACTTTCATGGTAATGGGAAAAGCTAGTTGTTCTAATGATTTTGTTTATTTATTGTTTTGAATTCTGAACTGAAAAGAGATGGGTGTATTTGAAAACTGAAGATGAGAGTAAGTCTGTTCAACTGATTTTTGTCGCTTTAGCTTTAATTTCTGTATTTAGTTCTTTTTTTTGCATTTAAGTCTATATTTATATGTATGTTAATTCTTTTGTTTTCTGTGTATGTTAATTCTATTTTATATGTGATGCCATTTTATATTTCCATTTCATCTTACATTGTTATTCAGTGTACTTTTATGTGTTCTAATAAAATCATTGTTTCTATATGTGTTTTCTGATTGACAAGTTGAAGAAGGAAATTGATTTTTTTTCTTGGTCGTAAAATTAAGTATAGAGTCATACCGGAAAGCTTTTGGAAAACCAGTAGAACAATCCCATTGTCAATGTGAATATTTCAGTTTTTCAAGCTACTTGCATGACTAGAGTGATAAGCAATCTTAGAGCAAGCATTTGATATTGATTTGCCAGTCTCAAGTAACAAGTTACTGCTTCACTTCTTATTGAGAATTGAATCAAAATAATTCTGTGCTCTAAATAATACGTATCTCGAGAATTCCCTTGCATGATTTAAGTGCTGCAGTGTAGCAAGAATAAATAATGAAGAGTCATACGACTTTAGATAAAGGTTGTATATTATTACTACATAATTTTATTGTATAGTAAATCTTAATTTGGGATACACAAAAAGCTGTTGCAGAGGTTCTTAAAAAGTTTTAGAGGCACATGGTATTATAAGAATTTGCATATTTTTTTTTTAATCCAGATGAATTCTTAGCCATATGGCCTTTATTGTCCAATAAAAATCGCAAGTGGGAAATACTGTTGCTTACAAAACATAGACCGTTTTGAAAATCAGAATTGATTATCATTCAAAGCTGATATTAGAAACAGAATTCTATATTGTTTCCTCTTCTCAAAATTAAAATATGATGTTATAATTAGGTACTCTGTTTCATATAAAAGTCAGATAGTATTTTTTTGCATATTTTAAATTTATTTCCAGAATTTACCATCTGGTAAATGGTTTGAGTTAATTTTAGAGAGTTGCAAGTAACTGAGATGTTTCATACGGATTTGACGATTCATGTAGCCCACGTTTGTGTGTGTGAGTGTGTATGCAGTAAGGTTGTCATAGCTTAGATGTTTAAAATAAATCCATTTAATCTTAAATCTTTTTCTTCTAACCTCTCCTCATACCCCAAGGCCATAGAAATTTTGGGGCCATGGAAAAAATTTTTTTTAATAATGAAGTTTTATTTCTTGCTCATGCTAGGTGTTCATAACATGTCAGTGTGAGTGGCTGCTCTCGGTGACATTGACGTCACTCAGGGACCCAGGTGAAGGGAAGCTCCTTTTTCTTTTTTTGGGGGGGCTGCATTGGGTTTTCGTTGCTGCACGCGGGCCTTCTCTAGTTGCAGGGAGCGGGGGCTACTCTTCGTTGCAGTGCGCGGGCTTCTCATTGCAGTGGCTTCTCTTGTTGCGGAGCACAGGCTCTAGGCGTGTGGGCTTCAGTAGTTGTGGCACACGGGCTCAGTAGTTGTGGCTCGCGGGCTCCAGAGCGCAGGCTCAGTAGTTATGGCTCACGGGCTTAGTTGCTCCATGGCATGTGGGATCTCCCTAGACCAGGGATCGAACCCGTGTACCCTGCATTGGCAGGCAGATTCTTAACCACTATACCAGCAGGGAAGTCCCAAGGAAACTCCAGTTTTATCCTTCCATATTTGGCAACGGAGGAATTACAGACATGACATATACAAGCATATGCATACTTATTCCCAAACTAGCTCCCAAACAATTGTGTGTGGAATTGTGTGGAAATTAGCAAGCCGATTCCAAATACGTATGAAAAATACAAAGGGTTAAAATACCAAGACAGTCTTGAAAAAGATTGTAGGACTAACTCTACTGGATAGTCAGATTTTACTATAAAGCTGTAAAAATTAAGACATATTTTGTTGGCACAGGGGTGGGCAGTTGGACAGATGAAATGAGAATCCAGGAACAGAACCACACATATATAAAGACATAATTTTTGGCAAAGGTTGGGACTGCAGAGCATTGGGAAAATAATGGTCCTTTCAACTAATAGTGCTGGGTCATTTGGATCACCATATATGAAAAAAAGTTAAACTTGATCCATACATTTCATCAACATCAATTTCAGGTTTTTTGTTTGTTTTCTGAACTGAACTTGGTTTCACATGTAGTATGAGATAGGGCTCAGGTCCAGTTCATTGAGTTGATTAGATCATGGACAGAGCATAGATCCTTGATGAAGTTTAGTAGAACGTCTCCAGAGCATCAGAAATCTCTCTCGGGCATCTTTCCAGTCATTATCCTTTCCTTTCTCCCCAGGGATAACCATTATTTTGAACTCCAACACTATAGTTTACTTGTTTTTGTACATCATACAAATGAATTATATAGTGGAACTATATAGTAGATCTTCTCTGTATTGCTGCTTTCACTCAGTATTATGTTTGTGAGATTTATTTATGTTGTTGCGTATAGCTGTAGTTCTTCAGGAGTGTAGAGTTAGGCGTCACCTCCCTAAAGGTAGGGTAGCTATGTAAATTCTTTGTAGTCATTCTGCATGGGAGATTTATTTATTCATTCAATTATTTGTTTATATAAATATGGACTCACAGATACCTCTTTTATACTTTGGGCTATAATCCAGTACTGTATTTTTTTTTGCTGAAATTGCTCCAGCTTTGGCTGTTGGAAACCCTTTCAGTTGACTTCTGTATCCTTTTGACATATGCCCATCATTGTGCTGTTGTAGTTATTGTTTTGAGCACTTTTCTTGCTTTCTGGTACTACATGTTGCTTCACACCTGTCTTGTATATTTCCTGCCTCAGTCCGAGAATCAGCTGTTTCTCCCGGAGGCCCTGGTTTCCTTTATTGGAGAATGGTGTTAGAAACCAAGATCTGACTTATTTCCCTTAGTATAATGTTCTCAAGGTCCATCCATGTTGTATGTGTTAGTTTGCTAGGTTTGCATGACAAAATATCACGGACTGAGGGGCTTAAACAACAGAAATTTAGTTTCTCACAGTCCTGGAGGCTGGAAGTCAAGGTTAAAGTGTCTGCAGGTTTGGTTTCTTCTGAGGCCTCTCTCCTTGGCTTGAAGAGGACAAGCTCTTGCTAGCTTTTCCTGTGGTCTTTTCATGTACAGGCCTTCCTGAGTTCTCCTTTGTGTGTCCAAATTTCCTCTTCCTATAATAAGGATACCAGTCAGATTGGATTAGGACCCGTTCTAATGACCTCATTTTAACTTAATCACCTCTTCAAAGGCCTGATCTCCAAACACAGCCACATTCTGAGCTACTGGGGGTAAGGCTTCAATATATGAATTTTGGGGGGACGCAGTTCAGCCCATAATGTTGTAGCACGTGTCAGAATTTCCTTCCTGTTAAGGCTAATATTCCACTGTATGTATAGACTACAGTTTGTTTATCCAGTAGCTCATTGTTTGGGTTGTTTCTACCTCTTGGATGTTGTGAATGGTGCTGCTGTGAACACAGAAGTACAGATATCTCTTTGAGACCGTCTTTCAGATCTTATAGGTGTATACCCAGAAGTAGAACTGTTTGATCATATTGTAATTCTAGTTTTAATTTTTTGAGGAAGCGCCATACTCTTTTCCATGGCAGTTGTACCATTTTATGTCCCACCAACAGTGTGTACAGGGTTCCAGTTTTTCCATATCCTTGCCAACACTGGTTATTTTGGGTTTTTTTTGAGACTACCCATCCTAATATGTATGAAGAATAACAAATATTTAATATACAGCATCAAACATACTAAGTAAAAGCAAAGGAAAAAGAAAATTTTATTTTTTCTTTCTCTCAGAAATAACTAGTGTTAACGTCTTGGTAGTCTCTTAGATTTTTTATATATGTATGTGTGTATATGTGCACACACACATACATATGCTTATGTATAAATTTAACAAAACTTTAATCACATTGCTTATATAATTTTTATCCTGTTTTTCATTTAATATTACATTATGAGCATTTCCTATGTCATTAAATATTATTGAAACACATGAGTTTAGTGGCTACAACATACGAAATAGTTTCATTATTTTCTGATTATTGCTCACAAGGTTGCTTCTTGTTCCCCCTGTTATATACAATTCTCTGATGAAAATTTCATCTGCATGTATCTCTGCATTTCTGACAATTTTGTTTGGCCAGATTCCTAGAAGGGGGTTAGCAAGGTGAACAGTTCTCTTTAAAGTTTCTGAATATATACTACAAAATGCACAAGTGTTTCCAGCCATGTGGGAGACACCCAACACTTACCGGGACTGAATATTATCTTTCCAACTTTTTTTTTTTTTCTTTTTTTTTTTTTTTTTTTTTTTTTGTGGTATGCGGGCCTCTCACTGCTGTGGCCTCTCCCGTTGCGGAGCACAGGCTCCGGACGCGCAGGCTCAG
>NC_041225.1:18314218-18317063 GCF_002837175.3 Physeter macrocephalus | reverse complement strand
CACGAACCGTGTGCCCTGCATCGGCAGGCGGACGCGCAACCACTGCGCCACCAGGGAAGCCCCTCCAACTTGTTTTTAAAAATCTTTTCCAATTGAGTACATAAAAAAATGATTTCACTTTGATTTAGTTTGCATCTCTTTAATTTTTAGCGAACATGTGCAGTTTTCACATATTTCTTCCTTCTTTAGTGAATTTAATATGCCCGGTAAATAATTGACATGGCTAGGAAATGGCACATTGGATTTGCAGAATTACCAATATTTTTGTAGATGCTGTTAGAGATGCGATTAGTCACAGCCTTTAATGTTTAAGAAAATGTGATATGTCTAATATTAATATTAAGAGATGGTATTGCATTTATTGATGATAATTTTGTTGCTCTATGA
This sequence comes from Physeter macrocephalus, assembly GCF_002837175.3. NCBI lineage: Eukaryota > Metazoa > Chordata > Mammalia > Artiodactyla > Physeteridae > Physeter > Physeter macrocephalus. The sequence goes on along the minus strand of NC_041225.1, from coordinate 18,316,676 downwards.
GACTTGTAAAATCTAGTCAGAGACAAGCTGCTAGAAACATAAATATTGGAAACAAAGGAAACACACAGAATCTGAAGAAACATTCATTTTTATCTAAAATTGTAACTTGAAAAGAAATTAATATCATAAATAGTATTTCTCAAACAGCAAACAAAGTTTGATTAGATGAAAGACAAGGAGACAGTTTCACACAAAAACTGGAAAGAGTACGGGGGAAATTACAAGGTAGGAGAGAGTTGGAGAGCAATGGACAGTTAATCAATCTGTAGCCAGGAGAGTAGGGTTCAGTGTTCCTGGAGGACCTTGGCAGCTCACCAAACCCTTTCTGATGTAAATTGTTGTCCCACTGTAAATCGAAAGTCCCAGATGCCCCTGCACTCGGGTTCATAGTCTTGAAGCTCTGTATGTCTTGGAAGAAGCAGACAAGTTGAGTTCCTAAAGGGAAGTTCCCAGAGCTGCTATCAGATAACCTGGTGTCTTCTGAATTATCCTTGGGAATCATGCAGGTAACTTGTCTGAGACCCAGATGATACTGGAGCAGGTGCAGTGAGAAATTAGATGCTCTCCGGGTGAATACAGTGATTTTTTTTTTTTTTTCTGGCATGCCTAAGTGCAGGGGAAATACTGAGAGATTCAGAAAGTTCCTGCTCAATGTAGAGTTCGGTTGGATTAAAGTCTGTAGCTGAGGTGTGGAGAGTTGGCTTAGTTCATCCTTGGGGAGGGGGTGGGTAGGAGAGAAGGAGAGTGGAGAAAATAGGCCTGGTCTGGTAGGGAGAGCCAGGATCCTGGTATAGTGTAGCACGTGACTTACTAATCATTGCCTTAATTTTACATTTTGCATGTTTATAGATACTTCAGAAGGGGAAGAACAAATTAAAACCGTTAATATTTCTAAAATATAATGCTTTTTATTCAAAAAGTAATATGTGGCTATAAAATATCCAAGGAAGACAGAAGAGTATAAATTCTTTCCCATCCTCTCCACTCCATCATTCATCTCAGAGATAACTATTTAAACATTTTTATGTATCCATAAACACACGCACGTTATTTTACGTCAAAGAGATTATATCATCCTTCCCTCTACAACTTACTCTTTTCACTTTATATGTCTTGGATGTTTTCCCTGTCTGTACATTTAGATCCACACCGTCCAGTAGCTACATACTCTTCCATTGTATGAAGTACTGTAGTTGGTTAACCAGGCTCCTAGGAATGATATTCCACTGGTTTTAAATTTGTATTTGTTTTGTAATTTAATAATTTGTTTTGCGGTGATATCCTAAATATGAATAGTATACTCCTAAGTAGGAGATGCCTGGGTCAAAGTCAGCATTTAGTGACAGCTTGCTCAGCCCACCTATCTGAGATGGATGAGGGGTGGTATTTCCTTCTGCATTATGGGTGTTTTAATCACCTTCCATCCAGCTATTCGTGGTACTTCACGGTGGCAGAACATGTTCACATTTCCAAACACACCGTTCACTTCCTACTGATCAGCGTGCGGATTGGTTTTGTTTACCGTGCCTGAGCTGAAGGCCTGCAGCTCGGAGTAGTTCCCGACTGCTGCCCCTGGGTCTTCTCCCTCCTGGCCCAGTGGTGATGCCTTTGAATGTAGAGGAGAGTCGTTGGAAGTTATGGGCCCAGTGGGAGGAGATTGTCTTGTCTAATGGGAGGCTTTGCTATGTGATTTCTATAATTCCAAGCCAACTCCGAGTCATTTTCTTCTTATTTAAGAAAGCTTCAAGTTCAGTAATTTTCTAGGATGTTTCCTGCTGAGATGTTACAGTATCTTCTGTAAATGCATGTAGATTTTTCATTGCCAAAGGACATCATGATACTTCATGTCTCTTTGTGCAAATCTTCAAGAAAAAATTATTTGGTAAAGCCTAGCTTCATCCACGCCTTGAGGCTGCTGCTTTCAGAATGTACCTGAAGGGCATTTGTGTGTCCAAGCACGCGCTTTACTGTCCCGGGAGGACCAGACAGATCCACTCCCAGTATTGCTTGCTCCCCCTGCCTGGCTTCAGTGAAGGTGGGGTTAGTGAAAGAGAAAGCTGGTGATTCATTCATGCATCTGTTCATCTATTCATTCAACAAACGGTCATTGAATGTCTCCTGTGAGCCAGGCTTTGTTCTCAGCTAATTCTGAGGGGTGCGGACATTAATAAATTTATCCTAATATCACAGAGCTAGTTACATCACCTCTGACATTGGGCTTACTCTGTTGTGTACGGGCATTTGTGGGAAACATAAAAAAGAGACGGAAAGATCAAGAGCTGAGGGAAGAGAGGAAAGGAGAGGAGGAGGAGGAGGTGACGTTTTAAGAGAACATGAAGCAAACATGTTGTCAGAACAGACTTAGTGAGTGTCCTCTTTGAAACGTTTCTTAAAGAATTGTGATCGGGCTTCCCTGGTGGCGCAGTGGTTGAGAGTCCGCCTGCCGATGCAGGAGACA
>NC_041225.1:18222395-18313822 GCF_002837175.3 Physeter macrocephalus | reverse complement strand
GGAGGCCACAACAGTGAGAGGCCCGCGTACCACAAAAAAAAAAAAAAAAAAAAAAAAAAGAATTGTGATAGTTATCATCATGTGTAAGCAGCCCCATAATATATAATATTCTGAAAGTTCTAGAGAATCAAATAAAATAGTTTTATGATAGATTGCATGTCTAGTTGAAATGGGGAAACGTGTAAGTGATACAGCAGCCATGGGAGGACCCCTTGGTTTTCTGACACTGTGTTATATGGATATTTAGAATCAATCATCTTTAGTGTCACTAGCACAGAATGAATTATAGAAATGTAGAGTTCAAATAATTCATAATTCTCAACATCTTCCTCTAAGTCAAGTGTAATTGACGACAGAATTTTCACCCTGGGAAGATGGAGGAACGTCCTCAGGAGTCAGTGTCAAGGTGTGGGCCACAGACTAGCTGGCACTTTGTATATAGTGAGTGTTAATGGAACGTTTTTTGAATAAAAATATATTATTTTAAAAACTTAAATTGTCTTTAATATTCAGAACTTATAATTTTTTTTTTTTTTTTTTTTTGGTACGCGGGCCTCTTACTGTTGTGGCCTTTCCCGTTGCGGAGCATAGGCTCTGGACGCGCGGGCTCAGCGGCCATGGCTCACGGGCCCAGCCGCTCCGCGGCACGTGGGATCTTCCCGGACCGGGGCACGAACCCGTGTCCCCTGCATCGGCAGGCGGACCCTCAACCACTGCGCCACCAGGGAAGCCCAGAACTTAGAATTTTGATTCTAACGGTTATTGTTTAGAATAACGTTTAAATTTTCTGAATTTTGATTCTAACAGTTATTGTTTAGAACAACGTTTAAATTTTCCAAGTCCTACTTTTTCATTGAAGAAAGGTCTTTGTCTGTTAAAATGAGCATAAGGATCTGTTTATGACACAGATTTTATTTCATTATATATATATTCATTTACTAAAATGTTGTTTTGCATAAATAAGGGGTACCTAACAGGTTTGTAGAGAGGGATAAATATGAGAACATATACAACTTTCTTTATAAACTCTCCAGCACCAGACAGTTGGCCAATATTGACATTATTATGATTCTCAGTATTATATTCTATAGCCATAAAGAATATTTTAGGATCCAGGATCTGAGTGGATTTTCATTCTGTTTGTTCAAATTGTGGAATATGTATAGGCCACATTTTGATAAGGAAGGAGGAAAAAAATTAAACAACCATTGAACATCTATTTTTTAAAAAAAAATATTATTTATTTATTTATGGCTGTGTTGGGTCTTCGTCTCTGGGCGAGCGCTTTCTCTAGTTGCGGCAAGCGGGGGCCACTCTTCCTCGCGGTGCGCCGGCCTCTCACTATTGCAGCCTCTCTCGTTGCGGAGCACAGGCTCCAGACGCGCAGGCTCAGTCGTCGTGGCTCACGGCCCCAGTTGCTCTGCGGCACGTGGGATCCTCCCAGACCAGGGCTCGAACCCGCGTCCCCTGCATTGGCAGGCGGATTCTCAACCACTGCGCCACCAGGGAAGCCCTGAGCATCTATTTTTAAAGCATTGTTCTCATTGCCAACTCTGGGCTAGGCAGTTTTCTAGGTGCTGGAAATACAGAAAGTACACATAGGCCCTCTGCTTGTGGAACTCACCATTTAATGGAGGATTCAGATAATTAGTATAAGCAATGTGATGTGGAGGAGACCGTAGGTTTCTATGTAGGAGTTATGAAGGGCCCCCTGGGTCTGTTGGGGGCGTCAGGGAATGTTTCTGAGAGGGAAACACCGCTAAGCTGAGACCTCCAGGGTGGGGAGGAGGGGGCCAGGTGGAGAGCAGAGGTGCCGAAGGCACAGAGAATAGCACACACCTGGGCTCAGAGATTGGGGGGATTGAGGGCTGACAGCGGGGAGAGAACAGGGGCCGGGTGCTGCCGGGCTGTGGATGCCAGAGTTGGATTCTGTCCAAGGGCAGGTTGGGACCACAGTGGTGACATGATCAAGTCTCTGTTTCAGAAACCCCACTGGGAGACTCCTTGGGAGGTACTGCCAGGGTCTGGAGGGAGCCCAGGGTGGCCTGGACGGAGGAGCGGGCGGTGGAGGGGAGAGCTGGACCCATCTGAGTGACACTGACAGTGCCGGGACTGCTTGGAGACGAGGGGCAGGGGCATGGGAGACGATGGAGCCAAGCTGATTCCCGCCCTTCTGGCCCGAGCAGTGAAGTGGCCAGTGGTGCTGATGCGGGCAGACAGACTGGAGGCCGAGGCCGGGGCGGCAGGTGGAGGTGCGCTCGGGACACCGGCTCTGTGTGTCTGTGGGAAGCCTGACTCGGGGAGACCATGTGGATGGTTGGATAGTTGGGTCTGGAGCGGAGAAGAGAGACCTGGGTGCCCCTTGGAGCCTTGCACGCGTCATCAACGTGAAAACGGCACCTGCCGGCGAGGAAAGCACGGTGTCACCCAGGAAGAGGCCAGGCCTAGAGCCTGGAGTGACAGGACATTTTACAGGAGCGGCGCAGGAAGAGAAACATGCAGGCACACTTGGGAGTGGCCCGAGAGGCGGGAGGAAAACAAGCTCGCAGCCCCACAGCCCGGGGAGAAGCTCGTGGAGGTGGCGTTGGCAGGGTGGGGTGCTGGCCAGCGAGGAGTGTCCGTGGAGGCCCCGCGAGGAGGGGGACCTTGCTGTGAATGCAGATCACATGGGTTTCGGAGAACCAGGCATTGGAGAGAGAGCAGCTCTGCAGAAATCTGTGTCTCATAAAGAGCAACAGCCCGAGGAGGGCAGGGGGTCAGGGGAGGCTCCCCGTTTTCTTCCCTTCCTTTTTTCTTTTTTAAAGCTGAGGGCCTTGAAGGGGTTTATTTGCTGTGGAGAAAAAGCCAGTAGAGCCCCAGACGGTGACCAAATAGGGGGAAGTGCATTTGTGGGGAGGTGGAGGGTGGATGGAAAGTGGGGAGTAAACGGAAGGGGCTTCAGAGCCCAGGGGGGCGGGTCCTCGTGGTGAGGAGGAAGGATTCGCCCTGAGAGAGGAGAAGGGGAGACCTGAGATCCAGGAGAGGTGGGCGGAGGACAGGACGTTGAGGGGGCCTCTGCCTGGGGGCTTCTGTTTCTCTGTGACAGAGGAAGGGAGCCCTGGGCCTCACACTCCAGTCCTGCTTCCTTGGGGACCATGGAGGCTCCATCCTCGGAGCTGGGGAGGGGGAGTCTGCATTCCCTTTCAGTCCTGAGGATCGCTGCTGTCTTATTTCCCTCTTTCCTGCATGCTTTACCCACCGAGACTTCTGGCTGAGCTGGATAAACTGCCTTGTACCAAAAGAAGCCATTCTCATCTTCAAAGCAGGGCCTCCTTCCCTCCCAGATGAATGGTTGAGTCCTTTTCGGTAGTTTCTCTCTGTGTTGTCCGCATGGAAGATCCTCGCGGTGGGCCCGTCTGCTCAGACGTGGGAAGGTGTTTGAGGCCGTGCCTGTCCCTTTAACGACCTCTCCATAAGGGGAGCTCTCTTTGCTTTCATCCTAGCCTGGGGCTAGGTTTGTACCTCAGGAGCCCAAGCTGACTCTGACCTGCCTTCGGAGATTCCCCTTCAGCAGGTCAGTGCGTATCTTGGGGTCATGGTTCTGGGAGGACACGAAGTCCAGGAGTCGGGCTCAGGAGGAGCTGGAGCCATGTGTTCATGGCTGGTGTTTGGGGTCGCAGGGCTTTCCTTTTCTAGGAGCCTGACCCATCAGAAACGTCAGGAGGTTATATGAGGGAACTCGGCCACCCTTCTGCCCACGCCCCCCCCACCCCCCCCACCCCCGCATGGGCGCCACGCCCATGACCGAGGGGCCGCGCCCATGACCCTGAGGGGCCACGCAGGGGTGCTTTGGGAGAGCATCCTGGTTACAACATAGGCACGTTGGAAAATAGGACCCATCCTATGTACGGCTTTAAAATCCTAGGAGCTGAAGGTTAGCAGCTGACGCTGTAAAGTGAAAATGAAATTTAACTGAGCATTTAGTGGAGGAAAAGTAATTTATTGGCTCTACCGTGAAAAGCCCTGGGAGTAGGCGTCCTTCTCGCCCTGGACGCCAGTGATGGATGCCGGCTCTGTGCTGCGGGCTGCAAGTGGGCTCTTTGGAAGGGCATAGTACGGACTTTGCAGGTGGGTCTCACTTGGTTATGTTACTGCTTTTGTGAGGCTCTGCTGTGTCTTTATATTCTACCAAGGAGAAGATGGTAAATCAGGGTAATTGCTTCATCCCAAGGCACTTTCATATTGTAAAGCAAAGCGGTCCTGTTAAGAAACTCAAATTAACTTCGGCTGTTGATACTATATGGAGAACCTCTTTGAAAGCTGCTTGTCATACAGCCTGGCGGTTTATCACGGAACAATTCCATTAGAACCTGACACTTGTTCTCAAGGCACCAAGGCTTAGGATCCCTCAGGAAAAGCATTTAACCCTTGGCAATGCAAAGCTGTCATTTATCTGTCATCTCTCTAAAAACTCACTGGAGCATGTTTACGAGAGAGATTTGGAGCAGTCATCATTTCCACTGAAATAGAAACAGATTTGGGCTTCAGTAAATAGTCAAGAAACAGTAACGTGTCCAGGCCCACACTGCAGAAGTGGCCTGGCTCTGCTAGCTCCATTATAAAATGCACTTACCATGGTATTCCATAATTCTCAAGGAGCTCACTGAACAGAATTCAGCGACTGGGGTATTAGTTAATCGCTAGTGCTGACTCATTTGAATTGCTTATCCCAGTTCTATTTTATAGGCTTTAGAAGAATTGTTAAGGTTCATGTATATCCACCAAGGAGGCTTAGCAGACCTTAGAAGAATGAACCGAAATTGTCACGATCTGAAAATTAACACCCTTCTGCCTGGCATTTACAAACAAAGATGGGGGTACCATTTGTCAAAGCCCGTCAGTGAGCGGGTTCCCCAGGGAGCCAGGCCAGCAGAGTCGAAGAATTCAGTCTCTGGTGCCAGACTGCCTGGCTTCAGACCCAGGCATTGTCTCTCACTGGCTGTGGGCATTGGACAAGTTAGTTAACCTCAGAACCTCTCGTTTCTTCATGGGTGGACGGGGAAATGTCTCTTGGGGTTTTAAAGACTATTAAATGAAATAATGCACGTGAAGTCCTTCATACAGTGGCTGCATATGGTAATAAAGGGAAATCGGTATTAGCAAAATTTAATATGGGCCTGATGGGTCTGAGATGATGGTATAGATCATCCCAAACGGCTAGTTTTCATTGGAATATTTTACTGGCTAAATTTTTCTGTGGGCGTCTGTTACTTTATGACTCCCTTCAATTTCCTAGTTTCACAAAAGCCGTGGTACAGGAGAAGTGATCATGGCACAAACCAGCCTCAATTCTGTTCCCATTCTTGTAGAACAGATCGGCAGCCCTAAGGCAGAGATCTGTAAATGCTCTGAGTTCCAAGATTGAATTAAGATTGCGACAGCCTTTGTGGTCAGAGACAAACAAGTAACGTTGGGCTGACCTTTTCACGATGTCCATGGTGGAAGTAATCAAGGGGGTGATGCTTCCAAAGCTCGTGGTGAGCCAGAGGCATAAAGCTGTTGGGGGAAAACCGAGGGAACAGGCATGGGAACTGGAATTCAGTGACTCCAAGCGAAAAGCCTGGTGTAAGTGAGCAGGGTCCTCGTAATGTTCTCTAGGATTTAAGGGTTCGTCGTATGCGCTGTTGGCCAGTCCTCACTCCCCAGCGGGTCTTTAACCGCCAGCCTCACCACCACCGCTGTCACCACGACCACAGTCACCACCATCATCACCAGCACCGTAGCTGCAACAGCTCAGGGCCTTGATGGACCCCAGTGGGGAGCATATCCTTGCTTCCTCACCAATCTCTGTCTCCAGCCCCATCTTCTCATCCTGACTTGCCTCTGTCACCCGCTCACTCCCTGACCACCTTTCTGCCCTCTGCTCCCCTGGCTCTGACTGCAGACCAAGGAAGGAGTTTGCAAGTAAACTTCAACAGCCTTGCTTTTCCCTGATTTAAGGAAGGATTACTGATCTTTTAGTATTTGCTTTATAAATAACAAGAGATGTTAATTAGTTTGACCCATTAAATTTAAAGCAGTTGTTATCATTTGGGAGCGCTTGATTACGTTTCCTTAATGATACACAGTTGCTAATGTTGCTGCTCCGGAGAGCAGGAGTGTGTCTGTGGAACGTTCTTCCCCTCTTCGTTCGGTGCCTCCTCTTCTTCCCGTTGGCCCTGTGACCTAGGCCTCCACCCCGGGGGGCGGGTGAGCCCGGCATCCCAGGACTGAAAAGACTGTCTCCTCTGTGGTCCAGCTGATCGAGGCCAGCCCTGGTGCAAACTGCAAGGAAAGGGCGAGGGAGTCCCCTTTCATTCTCCGCCGCGTCCGTCCTTCACTTATTCACTCCCAACCGAGCCTGCTTTCAGGAAGGGGTCAGGTAAATGTATTTAGGGCGAGGTAGTTTAGCAGTGGAGCAAACCAAAGAAATGAAACTTTGAATGTGGCATTCCAAGTGGCTAAAGAAGTAAGATGGTGTGGTGAGGGCAAAGGTCACCTCCTCACATACTCTCAAAGGCCACTTAATAGTAATTTATGTATCTTGTACTTCTGAGTCCTCCCCTCTTCCCTCTCCTCCACCTGCCCCTTTCTCAAGACCCAGCTCAAAGCAGCGCTCTTGCAGAACACAGTCCTGCCTCCTTCTGCATATGCCGGACCACAGGATGTTAACATTCTCTGCTTAGCAGGGCCCCTTCCTCTCCTCCCCCTGGTCCCCTAGACTGTTAGCTTCTCAGCAGCAGGATAGGCTGGTTGCAGCCCTAATGGTCTTCCCAGTATCTGACACAAGCGCATTCAGGAGGCATTCAGAAATGCTTTTGGACTAAAGTGAATTGTAGTTCTGCTATTTGAGGAGGACAGTATTTTTTAAACATGGAGAACATGATAACTTTATCCAAAAGACAGGTAAAAGTTTTCTCATTCTCTTTGTTTTTTCATTGGAGTATAGTTGTTTTACAATGTTGTGTTAGTTTCTGCTGTACAGTGAAGTGAGTCAGCTATATGTATACCTATATCCCCTCCCTCTTGGACCTCCCGCCCCGCCACCCCGCCATCTAGGTCACCACAGAGCACCGAGCTGAGCTCCCTGCGCTGTACAGCAGGTTCCCACTAGCTAGCGATTTTACACATGGTAGTGTATTTATGTGAAACCTAACCTCCCAGTTCACCCCACCCTCCCCTTCCACTGTTGTGTCCACACGTCCATTCTCTACATCTGCGTCTCTATTCCTGCCCTGTAAATAGGTTCATCTCATTCTCTTCTCCTTGAATTCACTCGTTTCCTAGATCCCAACCCTGGAGATACACCAGTAGGTAGAATAATGGGGTTTTTTTGGTTTGTTTTTTTAAGAATGAAACACTTTAATGATTCTAGTCAAGGGGTGCAATGAACCACATATACCCTTGGCTGAAAGCCTTTGTCATGGGAGATGCAGTTTGTTTGAAGCAAGTGGTCAGATTTGAACGGGCTGCACGTGGATCAGTGCAGGAAGGAGGAGGGCAGAGTCTCTCTCTGGCCATTGGGTCTGCTGGGTCAGATCTGGGGCTCAGTTGCAGAGGCCGCTGTGCCAACTCCAGTGCCTTCCCTCCAGGAGGGCAGCTTGGGCACAGATTGGAGTTGGCTGATGCCTGGGTCGGATCCGGTGAAAGTGATGACACTGTCAGCCCTAGCAGGCTTACTCTAGAATCTGTAATTTCTTTATTCACTCACCCATCATCCTCCATTCCTCTATTCTGTAGTACATGGGTATCCTTTTCGTATGGGTGCTGTGGAAAGAGACAATTTATTTTATTTTATTTATTTATTTTTTTTTTGTGGTATGCGGGCCTCTCACTGCTGTGGCCTCTCCCGTTGGGGAGCGCGGGCTCTGGGCGCGCAGGCTCAGCGGCCATGGGTCACGGGCCCAGCCGCTCCGCGGCATGTGGGATCTTCCCGGACCGGGCCACGAACCCGTGTCCCCCGCATCGGCAGGCAGACTCTCAACCACTGCGCCACCAGGGAAGCCCAAGAGACCAATTTTTGTTTTTCGTTGTTTTGGGAGTATAAAAATAACAGCCCAGGCTCTGTTCCAGAATTCTTCTTTTACTTCTGTCTGAAGGAGAGAGGACTTCCCTTTGTTTCACTTGCCCTGCTTAGCTTTGCAGTGGCTCACGTTCACAATTGATGGACCCTGGGCTTGTAGACACCAGGGTTTAGGAAGTGTGGCCACTTCTTGGCTCTTAGGTAGGTCCTGTCTCCTGGATATACCTGAAGAAAATACTTTGGACATTGCTGTTCCTTCCAATGTCTTCTTCACGACATTGTTCTGATGATCGAGCTCTTATCCTAAGTTCCTCGATCTTTAAAAAAGTTAACCTAGGAGTATCTACCAGCTTTGTCTTTCTTCAAGGGACATTGTAAGGATAACGAAGAGACATATATGTGAAATGTTTTGAGCTCAGTGGAAAGGAGAAGCCTTGAGGCTCAAAGGTATTACTGTTATTTAGTTCCATGCTGTTATCATGTGATTTTGGAAGTGATGATAATATCATATTTGGATATCTTTTCCTCCTTAACCAGCATAATTGGCTTTGGCCACTGCCTTACAAAATACTTCACATGTCACCAACATGAAAATGGCACCTGCAGGCAAGAAAAGCACAGCGTCACCCAGGAAGAGGCCAGGCCTAGAGCCTGGAGTGACAGGACATTTTACAGGAGCGGTGCAGGAAGAGAAACATGCAGGCACACTTGGGAGTGGCCCGAGAGGCGGGAGGAAAAAAGCTCGCAGCCCCACAGCCCGGGGAGAAGCTCGTGGAGGTGGCGTTGGCCGGGCGGGGTGCTGGCCAGTGAGGAGTGTCCGTGGAGGCCCCGTGAGGAGGGGGACCTTGCTGTGAACGCAGATCACATGGGTTTCGGAGAACCAGGCATTGGAGAGAGAGCAGCTCTGCAGAAATCTGTGTCTCATAAAGAGCAACAGCCCGAGGAGGGCAGGGGGGTCAGGAAGGCTCCTCATTTTCTTTTCTTTTTTTTTTTTTTTTTTTTTTTTTTTAGTTTTTATGGCTTTAATTAAATCCTTACAAAACAGAATACAAAATACCAGCATTGACAGTTGGTGTGAAGGAAAACTTCTGAGCTGTATCAGTTCACCTGGTGCAGTGGAGTTAAAGTGCTTGGATGTTTTTCTCCCACTTTAAAAAAATTTGAGGTTTTTTTTTTTTTTTTTTTTGTCTTTTTTACACATCTTAACATTGAAGCACTGCTGTGCCCCCTTCCCCCAGCGCCAGACTCGTTCACAGTAACGGTTCTGGCCAGTGCTTTCGGGCTGCACTGTCGTTGTGACGGAGGGAGGAAGTGGCTGTCCCACCGTTGAGAGAAAAAAAAAAAAAAGCTGCTCACAGCTCAGCTTTCCCCGAGTAAAATGGCCATGGCGCCTGCAGCGGGTGAGAGTCCATTTGTTTCTTTTTTACAAAAAGGCAGAATCCCCAGTTTCAAAATGTGGAATCACATTTTCTGGGAATGTTATACATCTGCAATAAATAATAAATAGTCTCGTAGCAGTTGGCTGCCTCTAATGCAAAATAAGTAAATACATTTGGTGATATCCATTTGAAGAGTGTGATTCTTGTAATTGTCACAGAAAGAAGGAAGCACCTCACAGACGATAGAGATTTTGCCGTCTGCTAGTAACAAAGGAACATTACTCATAACATGAGGCTCTTACTGAGTTTAATGGATGTATTAGCATGCCAGGAATTGGAATTCTCTACTACAGCCATCCCCAGGGAAGCTGACCTGACTTGCAGCACGTCAGGGAGAAGGTTCCTTTGCTCGTAGAGCAAATGGCCTGGCCCTCATATTGCTGGGATGGCAGGAGAGGGCAGAGGGCTGAGTTTTAATGGTGACACATCAAGAGAGAGGCGTGCTCCAGGATTGGGACAACCTGCCCAGACCTCACTTGCGATCAGTGGAATGGCGGACTCACTGTCGAGAAGGTACTGTCTTTACGAGTCAGAAGAGGTAAAAGTTCAGACGCTTAGGGAGAGATGAGGGCTGGCAAGTCCAGGCTTTCTCTTCCAGTGACATGTGCTTTATGCAGATGACATTTCAGCTTCCTGGGCCTGACATGACCGGAGGGGGTTGTGGCTCCAGTTCAGGACAAGGAGTGGGTGGGTTCCTGTTAGGAGGCGCTGAACGCTCAGTGGAAGTGGCAGAGCTGAGAAACCCGAGGAAAGGCAGTCAAGAAGTCTTGCCTCTTGTACAGGGTTTCCTTTGCCCTCCTCTGGAGAAGGGGGACGGGTTGTCACCTTCGGTCATTCTGGTTTCAGCTGATGGTGTGGAGGGCACGGCGTGGCACAGGCATCGTGGCAGTCCCGTGAAAGGTGGCCAGTGCGTTTCTGTTAGTAGCTCACGTGGAGGTGGCCCTGAGGGTGTTCAGTCCTCCTCGTATCAGAGGCCGTAGGCGGGGCGTGCCAGCGGGACCTCATTAGAGAACCTTACCCAGCGGTGGTCTGCATCTGGGAGCGCTTTGGGTTACCTTCCAGCTTAAAGGGGTTGGGAAATGAGGCAGGTTTACTTAAGGAGTGCTTCCCCCTTACCTCCGTCTTCTCCATATTTGGAAGTGATCCTTGACCTTGGAAATGCAGTGAGTCAGATACTTGCCTCATGGATTTGGGCTTGTATCCTAATGCCTCTGTCTTAAACATCCAAGTCACGTTGCAAAATCGGTACGGTTTCGAAATGTATCTTCCTTACTACACTCTGCATTGTTCCTGACCTTTTCTTCACATGTCCTGTGCCCTTTGGACCCTGCTGTCTTGTGCCCTTTCTCCCTGGCCTTTGGGAAAAAGCTGACAAACTCGTGCATGCTCAAGTGCTGAGGGCTGATCAGGTGTAAAGTGTTTTCCCTTCTTGTGGTGTCTACATTTCTTACAGGGGTGAAGACATCTTAAACCAGAGGAGTGACTCTCTAGTTGTGGAATTTCAGTCGTCAGCCAGCAGATGCAGGAGGTATTTTATTGGGTATGGGGGCTTCTCAGAAGCCTGGAAATCATCCTGAATGACCGCCTGCTCCATGTTCCATCAGGCCACTTCGTGCATCCCACCGGTCTCGTGTGTTTGGTTGGCTTGACCTGGCTGAGGACGGCACGCATGTCTGTGGAGAGTCTCTGTGCATGGAGTTGCACACAGTTGGTGCTTCACAAACCGCTGTCCCTATCGGAGAGGAGGAGAAGTGCGATGCATGCGCTGCAAGCTTGTTTTTCTGATTGCAAATGCTGGGTTTGGTCCAGAAATTAGCCAGTTCATAGAAAACCTGCAGTGCCTCTCTTGGCTGCAGCCCACTTCATGCCCATCCACAGCATGAGTTGTGTATCCTCAGAACGGTCTCCATCTGAAATCCATGGAATGTTCACGAAAGCTGGGGTTTCCTCTTGCAGAAGCATGTTGCCCAGCAAGCAGGGCAGGGCAGTCGTGCCCTTTCTTTTGAATCTGAAGCCTGGTTCTGTGATTAAGTGTCATTCCCATCTCGTGCCTCCCTTATGCCAGCCAGTGTCACCACGGCCACCCCGGGGGAGTTTCCAGTGACTGTGGGGTTAGAGCGGTGGGCCTTGCCGTTGGGAGGCTGGGGCTGCAGCCTCCCTTTACATGGAGGTCGCTGCCTGGACTTCCAAATCGAGTAACTTTGGGTAAAAATGTACTAAGGCTGAATTAAAATGCTAATAGGCTACATGTTCTGGGTATTTTAACCTTCCCTGATCTGAAATTTAAATGAAATGCCTTAGGTGCTCTCAAAGTCTTGCCAGAAGCGTTTTCAGCATCACCCCTTAGACAGTGAGTTTAAAGTATACCCTGGCCACACGGGCAGAGCTAGGAAGATAAGCAATATTTATTTTATGATCATTTTATTTGCGTCCTCTACAGCAACGTGACACAAGTATGCTCTTTTACTGGAGGTAGCAATTTAGCTGAAACATAACAAAACAAAACCCCAAACCTCACTATTTTTTAAGTTTCTTTGAACCTGCAGATTCTCTCCTTGTCAACAACATTGAATAGCAGTGCATTGGATGTGGGGCACCTGAAGCTGTGCCAAAGCCCTTTTGTAGATTTCCTTCGCATTTAAACCTTGTGGCAACACCCTGAAGACATTGGGCTGCAGAGAGATTGCATGGCGTTTCCGTCATCATATCACTGGTTATGGCAGGACCACGGTCAGGACGTGGCTGTCCTGGCCCCCAGCTCCAGCCTCTGTCCACCTGATCAAGCTTGAGCTCTAAGCAGAGCGATGACGAGGCAGCTTAAACTAAATGCGTCTCTGCTTGAAATGCACACAGTGCTTGTTTGGAGGACACGGCAGTTCCTTACAAGGGGTAGTGTTGGTTCCGTTGTCTACACTGGGGCCAGAGTTCTCTGTCTACTGAGCTGGAAAGACAAATCTATTTCCTTCTGTCACTTAAGTCACTTCCTTATTATTAGTTGAAGTAGCCTTTTTGTTTTTTCCTTACTGGGAGGAAGGAACACTGTTTTTTTCCTGAAGTCCTTCTAGTTATCTGGTTTCTGGTCACTTTGTAATTATCTCTTGGGAGAATGGATATTAATTTTCTTGCACAAAGAGGCTGAGTTCCTTGATGACATACCATGTTTCAATTTCCGTCCTCTCTCTTGTTGCCTACACCCCTTCCTCTTAGCACATTTTTCATAGTGAGGAAGAGTGATCGTGTGAACTAGATCAGAAGGAGGGATGGATTCAGTAGGAGTTTGACAACTTGACTGATTAGCAGAGATCAGAAGAAGGTTCATAACCGTGAAAACCACAGCAGCATATGGAGTTTTAACAGCTCTTTGGGGACCTAATTAATGAAAGAATCACTACAAAAATACAGCCATGCAAAAAAAAAAAAAAAAAAAAAAAAAAAAAAGAAGAAAGAAAGAGAGAAAGAAAAGAGCAGGAGCGTTTCCATATAACACTCTGGGGCCGTGTGTCATAAGAGGAGATACGCTCATAATTTCTATTTACACATCTCTGTAATTACCTTCTGCTCCAAGATTATTTTCAGTCTTCTCCTGTCAAAGTTGCTTAGATCTTTCCTCTTTCACACCTCAGGCAGAGAGGTCTAGTACTGGTTGCAGCTTGTCCTAAGGATTTTTTTTCCTCCCGAAGAATGGAATTCTCAGACACCCGAGTCATACTGCTTGATTAGACTGGCTTTCATCTGATCCATGTTCCCGTTACCATTGCCATTTGCCCATGAATCAGACCTCTGCATTCAGGTGAATGTTGTATTGAGCATTACCTTTAATTTTTTCGTGTGTGGTTGTTCTCTCCTTTCTCCCTGATGCAGTGTCTATGAACCAGATAGAAACGTGTTACGGAGGAAAGAACGAGAAAGAAGAAATCAGGAAACTCAGCAGGATGATGGCACGTTTAATTCAAGTTACTCCCTCTTTAGCGAACCCTACAAGGTAGATGGTTTTCACTTGTTCATCTCCACCCCTCATCCCTCCCTCTAACGCCGACGGCAGTCTTGACTACAGGACTTGGCCAACCAAACTTCAGACAGCTCAGCCCCTAAGGATGGGATCTTCCCCCACAAATTTTGGTGCCTCTTTCACATGTCTTTACTGGCTAGTCCCTCAATGAAATATAACTTTTGTTTAAGATGGAGATCTGCGTGCTATGACTTTTATCAATAATTGACTTCCTCTCTGCATCAGGTTGCGAAGTCAATGCCATTTGTTGTGTTTTCTAAGCTATTAGGAAACAACCACTAAAAAGAGGTTGGGTTACGTATTTGTCACCCGCAGATCATGCTAGGAGCAGGGTACTTGATAGGGCTTATAAGAAAGGAAATGTTGGATTGTTTCTCATTTATACCAAAGGCCAGAAATATAACTTCGCTTGCAAAATGAAGTAGCTCCCCAGATTTCATTCCTATTTCAGGCTGCTTGGAACTGGGGATGGTTCAGGCCGAGGGCTTCCTGCAGACTGAACCCCACACTCGTTGTAAGCTTCTCTCTGATTTCTTTTGCCCGTCCCTCTGGGTTTCTAACAAGAATAATTCTATATTTAGAAATTGGAAGCAAAATAATTTGAGCCAAATATGAATTTTCAAGGAAAGCTTGCAGTGGTATGAAAAAAGAAAAAGGAAAAGAAAATCTAGTCCTGGAAAGACTTAATCCAGACCAGGTTGTGAAGTTGCAATCGTAAATTTCCTGATTTCCTTGGCTGTGGCACAGTACCGAGGAGAGATGCTTCATTCATGCCTTCTGAGGCCGTTAGCTGCGGTCCAGTCCTAGTGAGATACAGAGTGTTGACAGACGCCTTCAGAGGCGCTGACCATTTTGATGGAATCTCTGAGCTCTCGTTCCGAATGTGGCCACCCTGGCTCTTCTAGCAATAAAGGCGCCTCTCCATCATTTCCCGTGTTTCCATTGTCTGTAACAGGAGCATGGATGTTACGTTTCTTCTTTTTCCAGACTAACAAGGGGGATGAGCTCTCCAACCGGCTCCAGAACACTTTAGGCAATTACGATGAAATGAAAGACTTTTTAACGGATAGATCGAATCAGAGTCATCTCGTTGGCGTTCCCAAACCTGGGGTTCCTCAGGCTCCTGTGAACAAGATTGACGAGCATTTTGTGGCAGATTCAAGAGCCCAGACCCAGCCTGCATCCGTCTGCAGCACCACGTCCTCCGCCCCAGCAGTGGTCCCCGGGCAGCAGAGTAAGAGGGGCACCGTGGGCTGGCAGAAGGCCGGGCACCCACCGTCCGACGGCCAACAGAGAGCAAGTAAGCACGGACACAGGACGCTTGATGTGAACAGATCTGCTCACCCAGAGAACCATAATAAAACCCCTAACCCCTGTGTCTCGAGCCCCTCATCCTCATCTTCCTCTTCCTCTTCTTCTTCTTCTTCCAAATCAGCACAACAGGGCTCTCTCAGGACCTTGCTTGGAGATGGTGTTGGCAGACAGCAGCCGCGGACCAAGCAGGCGTGCAATGTCGAGGTGGGTCTTCAGGCCCAGGACAGGCCACCTGCTATGGGAGCCAAGCACAGCGGCAGTGGCCACTGTGTTCAGAACTTTCCTCCATCCCTGGCTTCAAAACCTAGCCTCGTCCAGCAGAAGCCGACTGCCTACGTGCGACCGATGGATGGCCAAGATCAGGCTCCCGACGCGTCCCCGAAGCTGAAGTCGCCCGCAGAGACCAGCGTGCACTGTGCGTCATACAGGGCAGCCTCAGCCGCCAAGCCAGAGTCCGCCAGGGCCAAGGCCAAGCTCTCCAAGTTCAGCATCCCCACACAAGGAGAGGTGAGTCTTTTCTCAGCACCGCTTACACGCGTCCGAGTAGTTTCCAGGGACGACCTGACTGGCTGTAAATTCCATTCCCATGTATCTTTATTTCAACGTGTGAGTGATGCCATGTGGGATTTGTAGCCATCACTATGGAAGGAGGTACACATCCCTAATGATTTCTTAAAGTCTCAAATTGATTATAATCAGAATATCTTTAAGTACCAACAAATGCTGTGTTGTGGTGTGTCTGTGTTCGTTCAGGAGGGAATACCTCCGTCAGTATATAGTTCAGGAGGTTTGTGTGTGTGAGTGTGTGCTCAAGCCGGTGTTGGTCAGACATTTTACACACTGGCATAAAAGTATGTCAAAGCTTTTAGTATATAAAGAGGTTCATTTTTGTGTAAAAAAGATCAGAAAGTCAACATTTTTGTCAGTTTTGAAATGTTCCAGGACAAACATCACAAGGTAGACCTCATCGTGAGTTTTAAAGTCATTGTTAAATGATTCAGTATTGAATATGGTGATTATTCAAATGTTTCAGGTGTCCCATCCATATTAAAATATTTGAGATCCAGGTTGGTTGTTGCTAATCAAGTGAGAATTCTCCTTGTCCTATAAAAAGTGATCTTAGGTTATATGAAGAGAGTGAAATACTTCGGTTCAGAATCTTCTGGTTTACGTTTTGAGTTTATTCTAAAGTGTTCTTTCACTGCATTACAAAATACATAGGATGGATGTATGGACTGTTAGACTTCAAAACAAGTAAATTACAATCACAGAGGTAGCAAAGAGGCTGCGGTCGCTTGAACAGTACATCTGGATGGAAAATGAGATTTTGTTTGAGAAAAGCACATCTCGTACTCTATTCCAAATTGATGACAGTTGTCCAGAGAACGTGAAGAGAAAATATATATGACTGCACATTTTTTTTGTTTTGTTGTGCTGTAGTATGGTATACCAACTAAAATACAACGTGAGCTCCAGAACGTTGTACTTAGGAACTGTTCACTTTTTTTGTTTTTTTTTTTTTGATATATTCTTTTCTAAAGATGGAATAACAGTGTGGCCAGAATATTCTTCGTATCTTAATTTGATCTAGTAACCAAACGAAACAAATGATTTGACATTTCTCATTGCCTGTCTGACAAGGCTGAGCTTTACCCATTTCTGAGCTCTCATCTCAGAAGGCGCCCGGCACCCATTGGGAGATCAGTGTATTCCCCTTAGAGAAGACACATTTATTACTCTGAGATGTTTACACAGGTTCTCATGAGGACATTAAGTGACATGTATACCAGTAACTTCTTTTGATTATTCGTTTATGATGGATCCCAAAAAGTGTTAATTAGGAATTAATGGAAGCAATACGTAAGTTCTGCAAGCATTTATGTTTTTAAAAGTTTGTAGGAAACACACGTAGTTACTCTCTTTCAGAACTGAATTTGTCAAGCTCTTTGATTTTTGTTTTCCTCATCAAATAGCATGTACCAGCCAATAAAGCATGACTCATTTTTGAACAGAGGTGACGGTAACCACCAGAATTCCCTTTATAATTTTAATCCCCAGTGATTCCTTGTTAAAATGATTTTTATGTACCGAAGAAACTCCAAGTTTATTAGGTAACGATTTATTTACTTTGGAACCTGATGAGTTGATAAAGCTCTGCTGGAAAGCCTGTTTTTGACAACCAGGGCAGCCTTATATGGATGACCCTACAGTTTCATTAGGCTTTTGGGTATGTCCTTGATCACGTGGACACTTCCAGGATGCCCTTTCAGGACCCCCGATTGGGAATGACACCCTGTACAGGTTTGGGTGATCACAGAAAGAGGGAAATGCCTGAGGTAGAGGGTCAGGCCGAGAGAAATTAGAGCTTTTATACAGGAAGTGTTTCATCTCCCTCCATGACATTGAACTCTCCTAACATTCTATCAATACGAGGTATATTTCAAAGAGGCCAATCATGCATTGATAGAAAAGAAGTAAGAAGAAGGGTTGTTTGTGGAACAAAGTTATTGTCGGTGGGGTGGTGGTGGTGTTTTGTGGGTTTTTTTTGGTGGGGGAGGGTATACAGTCCTTATTTTAGCCAAAAGCTTTGCATCTTATGGACACTCTGGTAATTTGAATCTTGTAAATCTTGTGTGTTCAAACAGTCCACAATTATAATAACAATATGACTCTTTCTCAGTGGGCAACAGGGTGCTACCTGGAAGTTTGAAAGTTATGCTTCCTAGCCTTCAGACTCAAAGCGTTGGTTGGTTGGTTGGTTGGTTTCTTTACAGTACCCAAGGGATTAAGAAATAACCTTTTGCAGATGTATCATTCAGTATTTATAGGACGTTTCTATAAAGCCACAATCATAATAGAAATGGAAGAATTTTATCAACTAATTGGATTTGAGGGAATATTTGCTTGTATTTTTTGGAGGGTTTAAAACAGCGTGGAAAACTGTTTAAAAAATGTTAATGCCTATATATTTTTAAAACAGATACCACCTCTATGAAAATGTCCTTTCATTAGTACTGACATTGAGTACATTCCACTGAGAGAGGGAATGTATGTTTTAGGAAAATTGACAGAGGAGATGACCTGAAGGGAACTTACATTACTTGACTACACTTTTTCAGCATGTTAGCTGGAGAGCAAGACGTAAGACAGTGTGAAGAATTTGGGGGCTACAAGGAAGCATTGGGTAAAAATGACATGAAGACAAGGGAAGTGAAAATATAGCTGTATGACACTGGATAGGGATGTTCCTCATAAGAAAATCAAATCAATGGCTAGGTGTAATGTGGTGTGAGAAATTAAAAAAAAAAATAATTTAAGATGTGATCTCTGCCTCCAAGAAATTTACGTGAATTGAATAAATTAGACTCCAGCACTTCACTTTTAATTTGCAATTTCTCTCACAGTCCAGACAAAATTTAAAATTGGGTTTCTAGGCCTAAGAAAATTCCCTCACCTTTCATAGTCTTATAGCAGAGAAAGATTCTATGCTATTTTTTAAAATTGAGAATTTGTGAATCTCTCTTGTCTGATTTTGCACTTGGTAAATCCTTCATTCTTTCGGACACGTGCACTCTGTCAGCTGCTGTGGCAAATCATTTGTTATCATTCTTTCGTCTTCAATAATCGGTAATTAGTGTAGAGAAATTCAGTGCAATTTGATGTGGAAGTGGAGGCCCTCAAGGGAATTCCTTAACTGATACACCTGCCTCTTGGCTGGCTTTCCTCAGCTCAGTTTTGTGTTAATGAAAAACATAATTTTGTTTTTGTAGCTGAGTCTTTCATTCCTGACATCACCTCTCATTAAGTGAGCCTTCCCTGTCCTGCCACTTGGAAGGGTGACTCCTGTTAGGTAGGAGACAGGGGCCTTAAGGAATGGCTGAAGCAGGCATTCTAGAACATTCCAGGGCAGGGCACACTGAATCTTATTTCCAGTTGAAGTGAATTATTTTTTGTCTCACACACACACAATTAAATAATATTTTGTCCTTAATGTGTAGCATATAATTCACTGTTAACCTAGAGGGGCAGATATAGGTTGTGGGACCCAACATTTATACCGTCCTGGGGGTCCTGTTTAGGAAATAAAGAATACGGAAATATTTTAAACTTGAAATATTTCTTTTAATATGTGTAAATTTATTTATTTTTGGCTGCGTTGGGTCTTCGTTGCCGCGCACAGGCTTTCTCTAGTTTTGGCGAGCAGGGGCTACTCTTCGTTGCATTGCACGGGCTTCTCATTGCGGTGGCTTCTCTTGTCGCGGAGCACGGGCTCTAGGCGCATGGGCTTCAGTAGTTGTGGCACGTGGGCTCAGTAGTTGCGGCTCACAGGCTCTAGAGCGCAGCCTCAGTAGTTGTGGCTCGCGGGCTCTAGAGCACAGGCTCGGTAGTTGTGGCGCACGGGCTTAGTTGCTCCGCGGCATGTGGGATCTTCCTGGACTAGGGCTCGAACCCGTGTCCCCTGCATTGGCAGGCGGATTCTTAACCACTGCGCCACCAGGGAAGTCCCCAAACTTGAAATATTTACAAAAACATATATAAACACATGTTTAGGGCCCCTCTTGGGACCTTGGAGGAGCCTTGGCCCCAGAGCCCCTGAAGCTTATGCATCGTTAGTTTCACAGTGCTTGTCTTTGGCTCATGGACTAGTAAGACATTGTTATTTGAAATAGGATAAGAAATTATCTAAAATGATCATTTTAGATTGGAAAAGTGCTTTATATGAGTCTCGAACTCGTTAGAAATAAAAAATACGTATTTATATGCCAGGTGCTATAGGCAAGGCAGAAATGGGGTAATGCTATCAAAAAAGTCTAATAATGCAGTGCCGTGGAGATAAAATATGGGTCTCAGCCTATGAAATCAGTTCGTTTGGCACATTACAGCTTCAGCAGTGGCATTCTAAAAGATACACGTTTTAGTTCCTGTTTGCTATGAATTTAGTAAGTGGCAGTGATTTAAACTGCTCTTGCAGAGCACTTGAAGACCTGGGAAAAGTAGCATTTGCAAAGCCAGGGAAGGAAGGAAACCAGTGACTGCCGCCCCTCCCTGTAGCTTAGTCAGTGAAGGGGAAAGAGGCACCTACATTTGAGTATCAATTAATAGACTGTATGTTAGTTTTCGTAGGGGTTGATAATTCATCCACAAGAACACAGTGACTGTTTTTGGTTGATCAGATTTCTGTTTGTTAAAAGAAGTCATTATATTGTTTAAGATGTATTGATTAATCATAGCGTTTTCATGATGGGCATTTTAAAATCACCATTTATACCACGAATAAAGAGCAGAAAGATGAAGCACTATGATATCATAAAATAGCTTCCTAGAAAAGCAATTAACTGATTTTTTTTTTTTTTAAAGTTCACAGAAGATAAATGAGGTAGGCTTCCTATGTCCTGTCACCCTCGGTTACCTTCGTATGAAAATGGATTTCTTCCAAATGAAAGTTGGCACCAGCCTGTCAGAGGAAAAAGGCATCTGCAAAGAAATGCGTACATTACATATTCATGCCAGTCTAAATATCTTAATTACGTTTGAGCTGTTGTTTTCAAATCCAAGGATGCTCTCTGATTGCTACCTGATGGAATGAGGGTCCCCGTCTGTTCTGGTCTCATCGTCACCATCACTGTGGCCTCCTTCACAGTGTGGCTTAGCAGTGGTATCGATGGTTACTCTCTCTGAGTCTTCCTCTCCGCAGAAGGAGCATCCTCCATTCCCTCAGCCAGGACGCGGAGAACTGGTACCGCTTGGACTTAGAAGTGAAGACTCACAAATTTGATCTCAGATATGGGATGAAAGCACTTGTTTTCCATCTTATACACGGGTCACGCTGTAGGCCAGAGTGAAGGCTGGCAAGGGGAAATGTTTCCGTAGTTTTTGGTACTCTTACGTTCGGTCATTGGGGCTCTAAAAGGTAAGGCACTCAATCACTTAAAAGTAACTTTGTGGCTATGATCTTTTATTGAAAATGATGAAGAAAGCATATTAAAATGTGTCCTGTGGTGAGAAGGTGCAGGTGTCTTTTTCTGTCCCGCTTTCCCCACTGGCTCCTTTAGATTCACATTGTAAAGCTGAATCTTCCGGCCTTCAGGTGGGAAACTGCTCCCAGCAGTGGAGACATGGTGGGCAGGACCCAGATGGAGGTGGCTGGTAAGCCCCACTTTATTTTCCCCGCGTATTTTCTCAGTTCTCATAAAGCTTCCTGTCCCAGAAAGCATCTAGATGGATGACAGGGCTGTTTTCCCTTGAACTGCAGCCTTGTGGGTGTTATTCCAGACCTGGGGCTAATTGAGAGCTTGAGGCTTGTGAGTTTGGAGCCACTTGAAAAGATGATGTGTGGTCCAGCATCTCCCCCGCCCTAGAGAAAGGGTCACTGCACAGTCCAGTGAAGAAAGCCTCTTCTTTTGAGTTTCATCCTTTCTTGGTCAGAGGCACATGCAGGCTGGCGTGGAGCTCCGTGGAATGGCCAGGGCTCTGGACGCCTGCAAAGACTGGGTTCCCATCCTGGTTCTGTCATTTGTTAGCTGTGTGGCCGGGAGCCAGGGGTTGAACTTCGCCTCCGTTTCCTTCCTTGTGAAGTGGAGAGAATGATAATATCTGCTTGACAGAGTTACCGGAGGGCGGAGTAGATGAGATTAAAGTATGTAATGTGCTCAGCACAGTGATATCATGGTAAGCGTTCAAAAAATACTGGCTACATTATTCTTATTTGAAATGCCCCTGAAACAACAAAAGCAAACAAGATATACAAATGAGGGTATTATTAGCAGTGGTTTTGCGTGTGCGTGTGTGTGTGTGTGTGTGTGTGTGTGAGTTGGAGAGACAGAGGCCCCATGACGAGAGGTGGGAGGAGAAAGAAAAATAAAATTCTGCAAGTACTTTTGTGTTTATTTTGTTAAAAGTAACTGCAGTCCTGAAGACTGAGATTATCCTGGATTAATACAGCAAAGCCTGAGTGACATGACTCTCCCTTATTTAACAGTTAGCCCCCTCCTGAGATTTTATTGCCGAGTCTGGGATGGAATTTCTCATTCTGTGTATTCGGCTTTTCTGAGCTATTATTATCTGCCGTGGACCACATCATACTTGAGCTTTATTTCCAGTTAAATGAAATAGAAAATCCACAAGACTGGGGCTGAGAAGAAAACATTAACATTTTCAGATAGCAAGTATTTAGAATGACTCATTGAAATAGATCTCATTGAAGGCACGGAGTATTAAATAGCATGTTTAATTGGGCTGAGTGGCAGCATCGCTTACCCCCGGGAGGAAGCTGCGTTAGTGATACCTCTGTAGGAAACGGGGTGTCCTGCTCTTTACACGCTCCATCCGGGGCTGCACCAGGGGACCAGCGGCCTGCTGGCCACCCCTGGACGTGGCAGTTTTCTGTTTTGACCCAAGGTCAGCCTTCAGGACCAGCAGACACTTTTCACCAATTGGTTGGCTTAGTACAGCAGAAATGAATTGTCTCACAGTTCTGGAGGCTAGAAGCCCAAAATCAAGGTGTCAGCAGACTTGGTTTCCTTTGAGGGTCATGAGGAAGGATCTAGTCCAGGCCTCTTTCCTTGGCTTGTAGATGGTAATCTTCTCCTTGTGTTTTCAGGGTGTGAAACCTCTACCTGTGTCTGTCCCATTTTCCCCTTTCGGTAAGGTCATCAGTTATATTGGATTAGAGCCCACACTAAGGACCTCCTTTTAACTCAGTTACCTTTGTAAAGACCCTATTTCCATTTAGAATTTAAAATTGGGGGGATCACGGTTCAATGCAACCGGTGCCCATTGATGGCATTTTTATGACTATTTGATAAGTTAATAATGTACAGTGCTTAGAACAGTGGCGGGCACATAGTAAACACTCAAAACATCCACACTAATGGTAACAACTCTAATTATTATTATACTTTTTTATAGTAGCTCTGGCTGCCTCACATTTCCCTTCTGATATGCTCAGCCCTAGATGGTCTGAGAGCTCAGAATCCGGGAATTGAGGTGAGGTGGATGAAGTTCACTAGAGTCGGAGTGCCTTGTGAGGGCAAAGATTTCTGTTTTGTTTTGACTGCTTTGCTTACGGAAGCATCCCTGACCGTGCCTGGCGCATAGTTTGTGCTTAGTTAGGTATTTGTTGAATCAGTCGATTAATTTAAGGAGGTGGGTGAAGGAAGTCACTCCCTTCCAACCACTGACCTCCTCTCGCTGGGGCCTCAGTAATTTCTGCCCAACCTTTTATGGGAAGAGAGGAGGCCGACACTTCCAACAAGTAATTTATAGCCGCTGTTCCAAAGGGAAATGGGAACCATACTTACTGATGTATGTAAACACAGCCCAAGTGAAATAAACCACAGAGCTATATGCTGGCCTCGGAAACAAAAGCTGAAGCAGGCTGGGCCTCTTTCTCCCTGTTCTCCTTTGTTTGGTTTCCGTGAGCAGAAGCCCTGGCTGGGGGGCAACACGTGTGGGGGCCGTGTATGTGGTGCTTCTGGTTTCCGGCCACGTGATGTGAGCTGTGGTGAAAAGAGGTGGGAATGAGCAGGGTGGTGGGGGCTGTAGGAAAGAGCCTGCATCTTCAGACTTTCTGCCACATGAATTAAGTTTTCATGGACTTGAAAGAGCCTAGACTACGTGGGCTTCTTGGGGGCCCCCTTGATTCCAGTGGGCGCTGATTCCCAGAATGTCCCTTGGCCCTTTTCCTCTACGTGTCATAGTGTGTGCTTCGCTGATCCTGTTTCTGTCACAATCGCTCTTCCAGTTACTCGTGGTAAGGCACTGGTTCATAATTTACACAGATGTAATACACATAGTTATCCAGAGCTCTGTTTAGTTGTCGTCTTCCAGACACATCCTTCGGAAATATTGCCAGTTATGTAACATTCAGGTCCACGTAGCCCTTGGTCAATGCAGTAAACGGTTGACCTGTTTACATGTGTGACAGAAGGATAAACAGTGGAAAAAAAAAGTGTACACATTCGGCTGTTTACCAGCCCCTCCGCTCCCCCTTCCCTTTGATTCTCGGATGTCTTGAAAATCTCACAGAGAGAGCGTTGGTGACGGAAGGTCTCCCCCAAATCCCTGTGGCATGTCTGATTCCTCTCCGTGTCAGCCCTGTACAGGCTCATCCTGTCTGCGTCCAAACTCCACAGCCAAGAGGCAGCTCACAGCCTCCTGGGGGGCCTTCGCATGTTTGGATGCTCTCACCTTTCCTATGTTGACCTGAAAATCCACCTCTCTGTAACGTATGCGTCTTCGTTTTTTGGTTTGTTTTGCCGCTCCATGCTGGTTGCACGGTGGCCTGTGGGATCTTAGTTCCCCGACCCAGGGATTGAACCCGCGCCCTCGGCAGCGAAAACGCAGAGTCCTAACCACTGGACCACCAGGGAATTCCCTCGTGCTTCTTAGCTTTAGTTGTGCCCACTGGGATTTGAAGTCGCTGTCTATTTCTGTTGTGTTTTACTATTAACTCCTGTAGGTTAACTCCTCACTTCACCCCTCTGGACAATACGCCATGCGGGGTCGTGACACCCTTTCCCGATACACATTCAAGTCCATTTAAGCGTGAGTTTTCAGAGTAGCCTTCCTTGCTTCATCATAGCCCATCTAAATCACTTCTTTATAACCTTTTATAAGTGGTGATGAGTATTAGAGGAAAAGGAAAAAGCAGAGCAGAGCAAAGGGGGCGGGGATGCACATGCTCGGAGGGGAAGGGTTGGGTTGCAGGGTTAGAAAGGGTGGTTAGCGTAATCCTCCCTGAGCGAGCGAGATTTGAGCAAGAAGAAGGTGAGGGAGTTCGCCAGGAAGACGGATGGAGAACGTGTCAGGTAGAGTAGGGTGGGCGTGTTGGGCCAAGGCCCAGGTGGGGACAAGCCCCTCGCCCTGGAATAGCAGCAGCAAGGCGTGCGCTGAAGTGGAGTTTGCGGCGAGGACGGGGACGGGAGGAGAAGCCCCACCATCTGAGCCTTTTTGGCCCACTCAGGACTTGGGCTTTACCGTGAGTGAGGATGGGGAGCCGTTGGCGGGCTTTGAGCACAAGTGTTGTGATCTGACTTAGGTGTTACCAGGATCAGTCTGGCTGTCATATTAAGGGTAGACTGTAACCGGGCAGGGGTAGAAGCAGGAGCTCAGTCGGCAGATTGCTGCCCTGGTCTAGGGGAGAGCTGATAGTGGTTAGGACCAAGGTGGTAGCAAAGGTAATGAGAAGATTGGATTCTGGATCGACATTGAAGGAGAGCCGGTGAGGTTTTCTCACGGCTCGCATGACAGATGGAGAGGAACCGAGGTCAGATTTTGACCTGAGCAGCTGAGAGGAAGTTGCTGTCAGCGGAGATGGGAAAAGCTATATGGGAAGCAGGGTTTTGGGGGAAGAGCAGGAGTTTATTGGGCTTATTGAGTTTGGGGTGCCTCTTCGTCGTCCAGTGGAGGTGGTAAGTGGGCACACAAATTGCAGTGACAATTCTGGAGTTTGGTAGGGAAGGAAATCTCTATCTGGGCCAGAGATGGAGATTCGGGAGTTTCCCACATACATGTGGTATCTAACGCCTTGAGGCTGGATGTGGTCTCCCAGGGCGTGAGTGTGGCTCGAGGAGAGGGCTGGGCCCTGCTTCAGTCCTACGTCAAGGGGTTGAGGGTAGAGGGAACCCGCAAAGGAGACGGAGAGAAAGGGATCAGCAGGTAGGAAGAAAACCGAGTGCGGTGTCCAGAAGCCACAAGGAAAGAGGGTGTCAAAACAGGAAGGGAATGATCGATCACCAGGGTAAATTTTGCTGATGTTGCATTTAGTAACATGGAGGAGATGTTTGGGGGCCAAAGCCTGTTTGGGTTGAAGAGAGAATCAAGCAGAGGAATTGACACGTTACATATTGACAACTGTTTCCAGAAGTTTTGCTGCAAAGGTCAGCAGAGATTTTGAAAGTAGCATGTCTTCACTGTAAAAATTTGGATGAAATTGAAAACATAAAGGAGAAAAAAA
Source organism: Physeter macrocephalus (assembly GCF_002837175.3). NCBI lineage: Eukaryota > Metazoa > Chordata > Mammalia > Artiodactyla > Physeteridae > Physeter > Physeter macrocephalus. The sequence continues at coordinate 18,288,062 of NC_041225.1, read as the reverse complement.
ATCACTTGTAATCTTACAATCTGGAAATGATCATAATTAACATTTTGGTAGAGATCCTTCTGGTCTTTTCCCGTACTTCCAGCTTCTTTATGGAATTGGAATGAATTTATTATATATGGTCATTATCCCATTCATTTTTCTAACATACCATAACCACTTTATCATGTCACTGAACACTCTGGCAACATTCAGTGCTGGTTTTTGCATCTTATTTCGTTGAGAGATTTCAGTGATTTTATCCTATGGAGGTACCATAATTTACTTACATAATCCTTTCGTTGGGCATTTAAGCTGTTTTCAGTTTTTTTTTTTCCACTATTGTAAATTTTTCTGCAATGAATGGCCTTATAAATAAATTTTGTGTTGATATAATATTTCCCAAGAAAAAATTCTTAGACATCTAATTTATAATTCTAAATGAACAAAACCTTATCATATATAATCTTTGTAAATTTTCTGTTCATGTCCTTTACCCATTTTTCTGTTGAAGTATTTGTATTTTTTCTTACTGAGAAAGAGTTCTTTAAAGTTGACCTTTCCTAAATATATTGTAAGCAATTTTTAGTCTTTTGATTAACATTGTTTATAGTAGTGAAATTACGTTTTGTATCTTTCTTCCTGTGATGGCTTCCTTTGTATTGGGTTGGAAAAACCCAAACGAACTTTTTGGCCAACGCATGTTTTAAAGGCTATTTCCATAGGTATATTGAAGAGTTAAGTCTAACCTATGAAACCATGAAAGAACTAGATGAAAAGTTACCCATCTGGAATTTATTTTGCTCTAAGGTAAGGCTTTACTTATTTTTTTAAGTAGCCAAATTCCAGTATAACTGATTAATTAGTATATCTTTTCTTTATAATTTCAGTAAGAAAAGAGATAAATGGTCCATCTTTATGGAATTGTGATGTAGCTATAGGTAGGGATCTTATGATACAATTTCTTATGAAACTGGAAATTTTAAGTCAACATGTCCAGCCTTTCTTCAAGTCCTACCACTTTGACAGTCTGCTTCAACCATCAAAGAACTTCCTTTCTTCTAAATTCCTATCATGTCCACTTGTGTTGTGTTACCATATATTATTATTTACTTGGTGTCCATCTGATCTCAGAAATATCTTGTTAAGTACCTTGAGGTCAGGCTTCCTTCCTGTTCATCTTTTCCTCAACATCTAGAATAGGATTCTGTTTGATCTAGTACGGAATTATGTTGTCCCCAAGTTCTAGACATTGAGTTTGTTTCTGCACCTGATAGAGACACACCTACTTTCATTGGTTTGAATGATGTTTGGTAACTCAGTGACAGAAATAAAGACTAGAATGAAGTTCAAACATAGCATATAATCCGACCCAGCCTTTATCTCCATCTGCTTACCAGTGATCTTGCTGTGTCCTAATAAGCATGTCATTTTCTATCACACTCTTCTCTCTTTGCTTATGCTTGGAGTGTTATCCTTTCCTAGTCTGCCTGCCAAATTCCTTTTTTCAAGGCCAGTTCCTCTTATAAAATACAACAGTAATACTTGGAAATTAGAAAATCACCACCTGGAATTGAGAATTGTTGACATATTGGCATATTTACTTTCTATCTTATTCTTGATATTTTTCTGTTTCATTCCTTATTGTTTTTATTAATAAGTTACATGCTCATTTAAACAATTTAAATGATGAAGAACAATGAAATTTAAAAACCAAATCAGGGGACTTCCCTGGTGGTCCAGTGGTAAAGAATTTGCCTTATAATGCAGGGGCCACAGGTTCGATCCCTGGTCAGGGAACTAAGATCCCACATGCCACGGGGCAACTAAGCCCCCGCTCCACAACTACTGAACTCGCGTGCCTCAACTAGAGCCCGAGTGCCACAAACTACAGAGCCCATGCGCTCTGGAGCCCACACCACAACTAGAGAGAAGCCTGCACACCATGACAAAGAGCCCGCGCACCCCAACGAAGATCCTGCATGCCTCAATGACGATCCCGTGTGCCGCGGCTAGGACTCGATGCAGCGAAAAATAAAATAAGTAAATTTAAAAATCTTAAAAAGAAATAAAAGCCAACTCAAATCCTACCATCCAGAAAAAAAAATCACAAACATAAGATGAACTTCACTCCAGAGAACATTCTCTCTCTTTCTTCCTCTGTCTTTATGTTTCTTTGGATTCATCAAACGTGGAGCTGCTCTTGAGCTTTGATGTACATTCTGACATGCCCATCCTGTTATTTCTTGTAGATGTTTCATTCTTTCTGCTTAAATATCTGAATAATTTCTTCTTTAAAATTCTGCAGCTTAATGAAAATGTTTCAGTACTGAGCATTTCCTGAAACATGGAGTGCTCTTTCAGTCTTTCAAGATTAGTTCACTCTTCTAGTTCAGGGAATTTTTTCTTTTTTATATTAAGTGTTTGCACATGTTTTTCACACATACTGGTTTTGATTTGCCTTTGAATTGAATCATCCTTATGTTGAGTCATATTGGTCTTTTTTTTCAGATCTGTTAGTTCCTTTCTAATTGCTTTGATCTGTATTTTTTCACCTGCACTCACTATTATTTTCCTAAGCCTTTTCTTCATGTCAGTGATTCAGTTTGGGGTGTACCTTCTGTTTCTTACTGCCTCTGATTTTTTTTTCTTAGTTTGTATCACATGATCATTTATTTTTGTAAAAAAAAAAAAAATATATATATATATATACACCCCAATGATTACTTGTCATTCTTTTCTAAGAATTTACAAAATTTTAATTCTCATTTCTGTTGTATTAATTATAAGATTAATTTATTGTTATAATTCAGGGTTTTATTTTTTCATGAAACAGTTATAAATCAAACTCTCCTTCCCTTAGACTATTAAATTTTCATTCTTCCTTTTAATGGTTATTTTCTAGTTACACAATCCTCAGGAAAAGAAGCTTCTCTATTATAAATTAATAGAGCACAGTGCTGCTTCATGTGATAGATTCCAAAAACAGTGGCTTAAAAACAAGACAAAAGTTAATTTTTCTTTCATTTTAAATCTGAGATGGTGTGGGGCTTCTGTTCTGTGATATCCTGTTTTGGACTCGGGCTCCTTTTCTCCTGTTGTTCTATGACCAGTAGGAGTGTTAGGCTCATCCACGTGAGATCCAAGATGGTCCATGTTCTTTTCCAGCCTGGGAAGGGAGAGAGGAGCACATCCTGCCCTTTCAACTTGGAAGGAGCACAAACCACTTTCTTTCATATCCCATTGGCCAGGATTAGTCACCTGGCTCTCTTAGTTTCAAAGAAGGCTGAGGAAAGCATCCAGTCTTTATGCTGGGTCACCATGTGCCCAGAGAAAATTTTTATCATTATGGAAGAAGACACGAATAGATTTGGAGAAAAACAAGCAGTCTGTGCCGTATAGTACTTATTACTGTATATCAGTGGTTGCTTGTTTAAAGGTTTGCCTCTCATGGTTTCCATGAGCCCTTGAAAGGAAAGAATTATTTCCCCATTCTGACTTCCCCAGTGCCCGAGTGCGATGTATAATAGGTGTTCGTTCAGTAGTTTTTGATGAATTGTTGTTTTTGAATTAAAATGACACAGTCTATGTAATTTGTTGAATTTCTGAAAGAATGGGATCTATAAATTCATAAAGTGTTTTGGGACATTATAGAAATTTTTTACAAATAGAGAAAGGCTCCCTATTATATTATTATATATGATAATTACCCCTGAAATCAATGATATTACAAAGTATGTAAGTGTGATTGAAGTAAGTATAAATATAGCCAGTAATATAGGTTCTTATTCAATATGAAAATTTCTTGGAATAATAAGTGGATTCCTATCTAAATTCATGAGTTCTCTTATGACATTTGGGTTAAGCCTGAAATGGGTTAATCTTTTTCTGATAAAGTTTCATAAGCTGTGATTTCTCTGGTGACCACATTTAATTAGATATTAAATAAACTGCTTATCTTTATACCAACAGGTTTTATGACTGCATTTTTTTCCTGAGCTGTATTTCATAGATTAAGTAGCTAGCAGAAGTAAAAAAAAAAAAACAACAAAATATTTAGTAGACCACAGCATCCTTAGATTAGAAATTAAAATATGCCTACTTTTAAAATGGAAAATAAATATTTAAGCTTAAATTTAAAGAATAGAAGTAGGTAAGATAGTCTAAATATGTACATTCCAGTGGGGAAAAAAATTCATTTTGCTTTTCCAGGTACTGTTTTTTCCCCTAGAAATTGAGTATGCTTCTTTTAAGTGGAAAATTCCGTTTAATCTGCAAAGGCTGAAACATTTTGTGATAAGGTTGTGAAGGTTTTAATTAAAAACTTGAGTTTTATTTTTTTATTTTTTCGATACCACACACCATGGTAAGATTCTTCAACTTGAATATACTGACATTCTGACTCAGCTTTCCCCCCCTCTGCCCAAGCATTGGAATGGAGAGGAGAGCCTGCAGGCCTTGTGAATGTTGAACAGCCAAGATTAATTTAATCTGCTGTTTTAGTGAATGGAACACCACAGAGATGGATCTGGAAACACCAGATGACCTTTTGTACAGATCAGAACAAGAGAGTTTCTGAGTTGCCTGCAGAACTAAGATCCAAAACCGAAGGAAGATCACCAATTGTCAGATTGCCTAAAGGCATAAAGTCTGTAAAGGGATTAATTTTTCTCAGTTCTGTTTCCTAGAGCACAGTGAAGTTTTAGAAGAGACTCTTTCATCCTCCAGAAATTTCTTCAGTTCCATCAAATTGGAAATGAAATGACTGTTTCCTTTCTCTGTTAATCCCTCTCCTCCCCAGTAAACTTCAAGTGAAGACTCTGTAGGGATAGGTGAGTAGGGTAACCTCCCCGGGAGAAAAAGTGATGACTCAGCTGAGTATGTGAGCGCTGTGGTGAGTTGGGGCCATCTGAGTTCCTGGTTCGAGTTTCTGGCTCGAGTTTCTGGCATGTATCTCAGGCTGGTATCTCTGGGGCCTTGGTGGTTAAACAGCATCCAACATGTACCGTGTTCTCACTGGAACTTGATGTCTTGGGATCATCTAGGGTTCTTCTTTATTTATACCATATCTCGTTGGTCTTTCCAAAAAACTCTAATATTCTTCCAAATCTTTGTGCTACCTTCCTATTTAACTACTTCACTTTCATACTAGCTTTCCCAGCTTTTGAATGTTCATCTGGTCAACCTCTCTTTAATAAGCCCTGAGCAGCATTATCTGATTAATCTCCTAAAGATCCAATTTCACCTCTTTCTTCCCCACCTCAAAATCTTGGCAAGCTCCCCTCTTCCCTGTGGGTTATAGAACAGGCATTTCATGGACAAATTTAAGTTGTTTAAGATAATTTAATTCCATAATTCCTTTAAAAATTTAAAAAATTGTAAAAAAAAAAACCACCACATAGCATAAAATTTACCATCTTAACCATCTTTCAATGTACAGCTCAGTTGTGTTAAGTGCATTCCCATTGCGGTGCAACAGTATTTCATAACTCTTGAGGGGTTTTATCCCCGCCTCTCTGAAGAGAGTTGTAAATCTTGTTAGATCTCACACAGGTTTTAAAGTATTCTGTACTTAAATGCTTAAGAACTTAATGCCGTTCAGTTGAAATCATTGTACGCAATTAAGTGGTGGCTCCTGGGATCTTCCTGGAGCTCAGTTACGATTGTGCCGCTTTCTCTTCCTTTCCCTGATGTCTCCTCGGTGAGTGAGGACTGTGCCTCCCTCATGTCAGGCACTTGGGAACTGTTTGTTGAGTGGCTGTGTGGGATGGTAAGACCCCTGTCGATGTAGGATATTGCTTTTTTTTTCACCGCCCTCCCAAGAAGTCAGGCTAATGCCATGATGTTATGATGAAACACAATTCAGCTACATCAAGAAAAAAACTTGTTAATATTGTTAACGCTCTAAGATCAGCAATTAAAACTAAAAAGAGAACATGTGAAAGCAGCAAAATGCTTTTCGAATATCTGTGAGTAATCTTATTCAAGTGAATTGTTTGATTTTACTTGCTTTCTCACATGCCTTAGAAATAAGTAAAATGAAAGAGAACATCATATTTTGAACTGATTTTCAACCTTCTCATTTCATAGGATTAAAAAATCACGGTTTTGATTAAAATTCACAGGTGGACTTCTCAATCCCCTTTCCAGACCTGAGCCCCTGATTCATTCTTTTTCCTTTTTGAAATCATTACTGCGTTAGTCGCCAACGCGACTAACCAGCGGCGGGACTTTGGTCAGTTCTCTTAATTGCTCTGGGCTTCCGGTGTGTTAAATCAGACCCTATTCTGTTCCAAACCTATTTTGGTTCCTTTTCATGATGTACCGATGTCATGGTATAATAAAATATAATATACAACCTTTTCAGCCTCTGCACTATATTTCTGTTTTGGATAACGTGAAATAGAACCTTTTACATTGCAATAAAACTTTAAGATTACAATAAATGACAATAAAACCCCCTAGGATTAAAATATCAAAAAAAAGTTGCATAAAGCTGATTAATTAATTTTGTATTTTATACATTGCAGTGTTGGTATTCTGGATTCTGTACTATTTTCGCCCTACAAGTTTTCCCATGAGGGTAGGGGGAGGAGTTTATCCATCTGGTGACTTCATATATCATCTATACGATTATAACATGTATCTTCTAGTCTCGACCTTCCTTCTACGCTGAAGAGCCATATTTCTAACTGCTTCTTGATGTGCCCTTCGGATGTTTTTGTAGACACCCCAGATTTAAAATGACCAGCACTGCTCATACTGCCTTCCGCAGAGGGCTTTTCATCCGAAATTCTGTGTCTTGGTTAAAAGAGGGCCTTTCCTCTGGGCTCTAAGCTAGAACCTTTGAAGCCATTGTCATTTGCTGTTTCCGTCATTCACCTCTACTCTGTCGTTAATTCCTTTTAATTTTATGTAAGAAAGGCTCTTGAGTGGGATCCCTCGTTCTTGAGTTTTATCACCTCTTGGCTTTTTGCCATTAATCTCTTCCAAGTGTAGTTTAGCCTCCACATCACCACCAGACGTGTACTGATTTAAAAAAAAAAATTTTTTTTTTTTTTTCTAATGAAGAGGACACGAAAAGGAAAACATGAGTCTGATCATGTTACGTTCTGGCTCCAGCAGCTCCTTTTGTTCCTGTCCTAGAGCAGCTTTTAGCATCCCACAGGTGTCTTCCACGCTGGGAGGGTTATCAGTAGTTCTGTGAAAATGAGGTTCAAGTTACACTAGTTTTTACTCCCATATTTCTCAGCCTCTTATACCAAATGTGGATTATGAATCTCTGAAAGGAGACTATTCGAAGCAGCATTTTCTAAGCTCCCTTGACCACAACACTATTTTGGTGGTGGTTCTGTTTTTGTTTTTTGCAGAGCAACTTATGGAATTCGTATTCTGAGAAACATACGCTAGAAAATACTAACCTAGAAGATAAAAATCCAGATACTTGGACCTTCACCATCTCACCTCACCCACCCCTCTGGCTCACACCTCAGGACCCTGAGCCAGGTCCACTCTTCTTTAGCCACTCAGAACTTGACTCTGTCCCCCAACACACCACGTGCTCTCACGCCTCCGCGTTTTGTGAACAGTGAATTGTTCCCTACCTGAAATCTTCTGCATCCACTCACCCCATCGGGCACCCGTCACTAAACCTCTTTACCATCTCCTCTGTGAAACCTCCACTCCTCATGGAATGAGCTACTTTCTTTGTTACTTCACAGCACCTCTTGTCCCTCCATTTTTATCCATCCATCCATCCACCCGTCCATTTACATAGCTGTCTCTTTTACTAATCTGTGAGCTCCCAGTCAGGCTGGCACCCTGTCTTATTCATCTTTGTATCCTGGGCACTGAGTACAGTGCTTACCATGCAGGTGTTCCACAAATTAATGTCCAGTTAAAAAAGAAACTTAAAAACATAGTGATTTTTTTTTCCCACAAAGGACTCAGTGTTTTGTAAGCAAGTGTTATCCCAGGCTGGAGATTGAGAAAATAACGTACTTATATCTTACCTCTTGTCAGAATTCTGGCCAGACATTAAATTCTTAAACACCAGAGAATACATTTTCAAAAGCTATGGGTAGCTCAGGATTAAAAGCACGTGTATAAAAGCTTCGTTTGGGGTGCAGGGAAGTGTTCCCACTCTGAGTAAATAGGAATTTGAAATCTATAATTTCATTAAGGATACAGATCTTGTTTTCTTAAATTTTGGCTACAGAAGAGTTCTTTAAAGCAAGTAAGTGCCCGTAGTCTGGTATAAGCCAAAGTCCAAGTAATGTCGCTTAGCCCAGCTAAAGTTGAGGATAAATTAAAATGAAACCTTGTCCTTGTCCTGGGTCCCCGGCTGTATCTCACAGTGGCATGAACACGGGAGGGTCTGTGGATGGACCTAAACTAACATTAGCTCCGAGATATCTCTGTCTGTGGGATCATTGCACGTGAAGGCAAAACCAAACGCTGAGTTATTTCAGTTCGTTGCAACAGACACCAGTTTGTGGAGAGTTTCGTTGTGCTGGGTACAAGTTCTCTTGGGTTTTCCCTAATCAATGTGGACCCCAGAGAGATTCACGCAGAGATTATGGATGAAGTGTCCCATATCCCTTTCTTTTAGGGTTTAATGGTTTGACATGAATTACGGGGTAGGATCAAGCTATCAGAAGAGAAGTCAGCCTTTGCAACAATGTTGAAATAGATGAACAAACATAAAGAGAGGGGTCAGTGAGACCCTCCTCTCAGGGTAAAGAAAGCCTCTTTATGCCTTTGACCCCTGGTTCATGCATTGATGGTCACCATTCGAGAAGTGCAGCTGTGAAGCCACTTAAAGTGTGTGTGATTGTGTTTGTAACCGTAAGCCTTTTTGTTCATCAAAGACCCAACTGGGAGGAGAGAACGTGCAAAACAACCACCCTATCAGCACCGCGACTTATTTAGTAAGCTTCCCCAGGTCCGCTCCTGTCTTAATGCTTATTTACAGCATGAATGTCAGCTTCCGAAATTGCAATTCCAAATGAAAACACCACTCTTCAACCCACCGAACACTACTGAACTGCACGATATTTTGAAATGTTACTGAACCACTGGATATTTTGGCGGTGGTGGTGTTTTAAATCTAATTTGAAGTATTCGGACTCTTAGAAATAAGTCAACTCGGGTAGGCATTATCTTATGTTTTCTACCTTTCTCTTAGCTTCTTCACTTCGGTGGCTCTCTGTAAGGATTATTGTTCCTTGGGCAAAATAGTGTGATAACACGTCATTGAAAAAATGCGCTTAGGACCACATTTTACTGAAAACGGCACGTTTAGAACTGCTGCTTTGCTTTAAATGGTAACAGTGCTAATGAAATACACAATAGAAAGTTATTTAACATCCATACCTTTTGGGGGGTGGTGGTGGTAATCGGTTTAACCTATTAAATAAGAAGCTGTCCTAGGACATTTAAGTGACCAAGTGTGGCCAACTTGGTCACTCAGAAAGTAAAACTTACGACTTGGTAAAGATTATTAATCAGGATGCTGTTGTAACAGCATCAGGAAGTTTGTGATCACTGGATAGCCTGGGTCATGTGAAGAGGCCCCGTGGCTCAAATTGGCGAGCAGCTCATTGAGAATTATGAACTTCAGTGCACGCCTTGACTATCTTTTTAATAAATTAAAAATTATTACTATGTTCTTACTTCTTATGGAAGTACCATTTATACAATGGAAAAGTGATCCTAAGTGTACAGCTTGCAGAATTTTTACAACTTGCACGCACCTGTGTAACCCTCACCCAGACTAAGAAATGGAGCATTACCAGGCCCCTAGAAGCCCTCTTATGCCCCCTCACAGGACCTACCCTACCCACCAGTGGTTGACCACACTATCCTGACTTTAACAGCAAAATGATTTTTGCCCGTTTTTGTACATTACATGATTGGCTGCTTTTGTTTCAGCCTTTTGTGTGTGAGAATCACTCACGTTGTGCGAATTATAGATTTCTCTTTGCAGCAGAGTGGCATTCCATTAATTTGTCCTTACCTACCCATTTTTATTATAACTTTATCATCTCATTAATTTTATCTACCTGATTTAACGGCACACCAGTTTACCTTTAAAAAGGTCAAATGCCATTCATTTTACTGCACGCTGCGCAATCTTTTAAAACACGGATAAATGAGGCAGCCATAAATTGAGCCAGTTTTATGAGTAAAAGAAGCTGGTAGCCCATTTTCATTATTTGAAAGAGGTCATGTTCATGGCAGTCCACTGCAATTCTGAATATGTAAAAAGAAAGTGAATTCGGGAGAATGCCAAAATAAATTTAGTTGCAAGATGATGACAGAAATATAGTTGTACTTAAGGTTTGAACATTGGCTTACGCTTTCTCTTCGGATGATATTTTTAACAGACCATTTTAAAGCAGAAAAGGTGAATTCGGTTTGGTTACCCAGTACAAAATTTCCAGTATGTAAATGCCTCACATCTGTGTATTTGTTTTGCTGTAGACAGAACCAGCAAGAGTTTAGTGATGAAATCTGTTCTTAATTATGAGAGCAGCTGTTGCAGTGGTAGCCATTTTTTTTTCTCCTCCTGATGTGAAGTTGCCTGATTTACTCATTTTTGCCTGCACTTTCCAGGGTTGCTAGTGCAGAAAAGAGCCCCTTTGTGAGAGGTTGCAATTTGTTTTCTGTATGAGAGCCAGTGCGAATGGACTAAATGTGCACAGCAGGGTGGTTTTATCTGTCTTCCTCATGCCCTGCAAGCTGTCCTCACCTCTGCTCAACACCAGAGACCCATAAAACCACCCAACAAATGAGGGGCCTGTTAAGTGCTCTGGCAAGAATCTCAGGCAGCAAGCAGTTCTTGTGAATTAACTGGGTCCTTCTGATGGGGCGGGGTGGTGGTAGGGCTGGAAGATACTGAACTAGAACATATGGTGTTAAGAAACTATTTTGTTTTTAGGTTTGTAGATTTATTAAAATACCCTTTTCCATTTCTAGTCAGTTAAATTTTACATCCGTAGGGCTAAAGCATATTTCTGATCCTGTGGGTTACCAAAACAAAGCAAAAACAGATTCAGATAATCTTTCAGGTTATTTCTAAGCAACCTTAATTCTCAGCCCAGGCCTTCACAGGAGGGGCTGATATTTAAGTTTTCTAGGTATTTCATGGCATACTGAAGTAAGGACTTTGGATGAAACAGGATATGGAAGCTGTGTGAAGGGGATCTTTCATTGTGAAAAGTTTCTACGCGGGGCTGAATTCAAAAGCTTCATACATCGCTTTTGTGTACAGAAATCAGTGAATTGTTTGGTTGGAAGTGATTGATCCCCTATGTGAATCTTCGGTACAATGTGGTTTTGTTCACTGTCCACGTTATTTCAACTCTTGCCACAATCACTTGAAGCCTGATGTTTTAAAAAATAAAGGCAACTTATAATACACTATAAAGTTAAAAAAAAAAAAAAAGCCAAAATGCAAAAACAGAGGTAAGTCTTGACAAACTGGGAGGAAAATGCTTTTATAATTTGGATTATTTTATGTAAAAGGAGAAAGTTTTCTTTCTCATGCTGGAAAACCAGGGTTTTATAAGCTCTGTGAAGTGGATTTTTTCTGAAATTAGGGAAAGTAAAACTAATGTTGTTTAGATGAATTTTTCTGCTCAGTTGGCACTTTCTGGAGCTGTGTAGTACAACCATTGCATAAACCTTTGGAGTGAGTACTCAGTATTCTAAACCGGAGGAAGCTGCCTGCCTGGCAGTGTTATTCCCTTTCTGATTTTAATTAAACACAAACCAGTGCAGAACAATTATCTGTAATTCAGTCCATTAAAGCCTCTTTAAACAAGGGATTCAGGGAAAAGTGAGTTTTTCTCACCCACATTGTCCAGAAAATTATGTTTCTGCCTTCTGGCCCTTCTGAGGTCAATTAGATAAAAAGATTCCAGTCCTGGTTCTCTGCAGCCTCTCCCCTCGGCTGGCCAACCACACCAGACCCTTGAAGGTCAAAACACTTGATTTTGTCAAGCATTTGATATTATTTCAGGATATATTAATAATATTATAGTAACAACAGAGACATTTAAAAATAATTCACGAGTAATCCACAAAAAAATGCATTGTATCATCTTGGACTAAGGCAAAGACAGGTGATGCAGAGCTGTGGGAATCATGCTTTATATGAACGATTGAAAAGTTATAAACCATTCAAAGCAGAATGGAGGAAACGGGCCAGGTGAACAGCAGGCTCCATTCAAGCTGTTCATCATCCGCCATTGGGATGGATGGCTTGGCGTCCTGTTCAAGGAACCCTGCGAATTAATCTCACACCTGTACCAGGCTCATCTGATTAAGCAGAGCTTAGATTTCCTCTAATATATTTCTAATCTCTTATGGTTGAATTCTAATCAGCCACAGGCCACATGAATAATTCTTTAAGGGGCTGAGACTTCTGTCTTTATTAAGGATTTGTGGATTATCCCAGGTATGAATGAGGACTTAACATATTGTGACAAAGACAATGTCCTGTCCGTCAGGGAGATTACCTGTATGTGGCAATTACCTGAGTAATTGTGGGTGAGTGAACCTCTCTCATAAAGCCCAGTCTGTTCTGTTTCCTCCACTGTTAAATCCTCCCGTGCTTTAATTAGGAAGTATTTTTTTCTGTCCTTTATGATTTTCTATATTATATTTGATTTTAGCTCTCTTCTTGATTGCCTGGCTTTCAGTTGCATTTTGAGTTAAATGCTCTGTGTTTAACGTTTTCTGCCCATTTCTAGTGAATTTAGTATCCTGGGTCCACACAGCAGACCCGGAGAGTCCTAAGGAATATTTCCCTTAGTTAACTTGCCAGGATGAGACTCAAGAATTCAGGTAGCTCAGTGAGTGTGGTTGCTCAAGCTGGGGTGCTTCTTTCTGTTCTGTTTATGTTCCTCAGCTTCCTTAGAACTCTAGCCTGCATTCCGAAGGATGAGAGTTTGGTCCTAGACAGCCTTTGCTTGCTGGTGTGTGGTTCCTGTGGCTTGCGGGGGAGCATTGTATAGGGATAAAACCTTTGGGCATTTCTGGGTCCTGATGTCCTGAACGGCAAAAGACCAATGGAGATTACTGGCATTTTTTTGTCTTCGGATAGTTGTCAGTTTGAAGGCTCTCTTTTTCAAAAGGTTCAAGTGGTTTTTGTTTTTCTTTTTTAAATTTATTTATTTTTGGCTGTGTTGTGTCTTCGTTACTGTGCGCGGGCTTTCTCTAGTTGTGGTGAGCGGGGGCTACTCTTCTTTATGGTGCGTGGGCTTCTCACTGCAGTGGCTTCTTTTGTTGCAGAGTACGGGCTCGAGGCACGTGGGCTTCAGTAGTTGTGGCACGTGGGCTTCAGTAGTTGCGGCTCGTGGGCTCTAGAGCGCAGGCTCAGTAGTTGTGGCGCATGGGCCTTGTTGCTCCGCAGCCTGTGGGACCTTACCGGATCAGGGCTCGAACCCGTGTCCCCTGCATTGGCAGGCGGTTTCTTAACCACTGCACCACCAGGGAAGTCCCTCAAGTGGTTTTGTATTTTAGGTGGTTAACAGCCAGTGGACAAGTCTAGAACATCAAATGCATCTGATTATTATAAATGGAGTAATTTCCAATGATACCTTGAAGTTCCTATGAGAAATGACACAGATACAAATTCCTATTCCTTTGAGTTTTTAAAATGCACCACCAGGCAAGTCCCTCAAGTGGTTTTGTATTTTAGGTGGTTAACAGCCAGTGGACAAGTCTAGAACATCAAATGCATCTGATTATTATAAATGGAGTAATTTCCAATGATACCTTGAAGTTCCTATGAGAAATGACACAGATACAAATTCCTATTCCTTTGAGTTTTTAAAACATGATCTCAGATGTAAAGGCAAATGACAAACCTGGGAAAATTTTGCAATCTGTTAATATCCCTAGCACATAAAGGACTCTTTAATGCCAATTAGGAAACAAAACAGTGCTGTAAAAGAAAAATGGGCAAAGGTCCTGAGCAGCCAGTTCACAAAAGAAGGTACGCAGCTGTCCAAAAAACCATATGGAAGAACGCAAATGAAAATATCAGTACCATAGCATGTTACCTATCAAATTGGCAATAATTTAAAGACTGTGAAGGATTGGGAGCAGACATTCTTGTCGTATCCTTATAGAGGTTTAAATTGTTAATTTTCTGCAGAGCAATTTGGAGCATGAGTGAAGAAATTTAGGATATTACCTACAGGAATGTGTGTCATCGTTTCATTTAACACATCAAGGAATAGGAAAAAATTCCTATGCCTTATGTGTCATTAAAATACGATTTTGAAGATCACTTATATCATAGAAAATTTTATGATATGTTAACTGAAAAATAAGTGTATAAAACAGCATACAGGGGAAGATCTCGATTTTATAAATACACAGTCTATGACTAGAGATCATTTTGGTTGGTGGCATTATAGATTTTTTTTCTTTTACCCATTTCCACTTTGTTCTCACAATGAATATAAATTACTTTTACAATTAGAAACAACTCATAGAATTTTAAAATAACTCTGTTACTTAAACTGACTATAATCAGACTGACTAAAAGCATGTTGTGCCAGCGCATATTTTGGTAAATAAAATACCATGACCGAAAGATATATTTTTTTATAGAAATGATGTGGATAAAAGGAAATTGATACAAGTAATTGCTGCCCAGGGAGTATTAAATAAGAAAACACCTGGTCCCATGGGTCAACAAACCTGGCTTTAATGGAATCAGGAAAAGAAAAGCAATTGTCACAAATCAAATCCTTTCATAGATTGTGTCTATTATTCCTTTGATATCTAAAAGTTGCCACGTATTAGGAAAGAGAAATTATTGCCTTTCTTCGTGTCCTTCTGGTACAGTTGTTTCCGAGATGTGCTCTGTCTCTAATTGCCACCTCATGCACGTTTGTGCCTGAAGGTCATTATATCTGCAGTTAGAGGAAAGAGAACATTGACATTATGTCTGTTAAGGCTTATCTTGTGTCTTCTGTCCTGGCACAAGGGCCAAGTGTGCCTGACAGCCCTCGAGGCTGAAACGAGATTGCAGAACAGCAGGGGAAGGCAAACAGCACAATATGTGTTTCCATAAGTGACATTACAACCATGAATATCAAACTCACAATCCTCCATTAAGTTAAACAGTTGCTAGGGTTGAATAGCGTGCTGTAACCATAATGGGGCCATAAGCCCAAGGAGATTGTCATGAGTTTTTATATTATAAAAGAAATTGGCCAGAAACATGTAATTAAGGGCACCTGATTATGGTAAGAAGTGTAGTTGAAAACCACAGCTAGTGAGAAACGTAGACAGTAAGATACTCAGAACAGCGTTTGCGTATCTGCATTGCTTTGCTTTGCGGAATTCAAATTCCTAGTGGTGCTCAGAGTTCAAATAGTGGATTTGCAGCAAGAAAGAAAATGTTTAAT
The DNA here is from genome assembly GCF_002837175.3 of Physeter macrocephalus. Taxonomy (NCBI): domain Eukaryota; kingdom Metazoa; phylum Chordata; class Mammalia; order Artiodactyla; family Physeteridae; genus Physeter; species Physeter macrocephalus. The sequence goes on along the minus strand of NC_041225.1, from coordinate 18,272,655 downwards.
ATAGAGATAGCAGAACTAGGGAGTGATTCATTTTTGTAAGTAAAGAATAGAAAACAGAAACCTAAAAAATACTGACTTTTTTTTCTCTGTTGGACTCTGAATGGTCCCTTTTCATGGCTGATGAGACTGCCCTCGGAATCTGTTCTCACGCAGCCTCAGCTCCACAGCTGTTCTGAGCATGTGACCAGCCAGCACAGTCCTTTTCTACAGAGACTCCTCCCACACAGCACCGCTTACTAAAAGGAGCTCGTTCTCAGGCACAGGCTTCGGCCTTGAGAAAATGCAATCCAATTCAGTGTACATGCGTGCGGAACACCTAGTGTGTGCAAAGACCCTGCAGGGCCTCGGGGTGACCTGAAGATAACTTAGTCCCAGTCTTTGTCTTTGAGGACACGAGTGAGGTAGACAAATGTGTTTGTTAATAAAATATTCCCTACTTATACCCCTCCAGATTTTGGACAGGCTTAAACCCTCTTCCTTCCCTCCCTGAGTTCATCTCTTGCAGTTGGGGAATGCTTGCTTGGTCCTTATACGCCCACTCTTGATCCCATTAGCTGGTTTTCTCTTTCCTGCCGTGTCATGGGTGCACATGGCACAGTGGCCTCCTCTAGGAGAAGGAGGAGGATGTCCCCATAGTCTGGATGAGGATTTCCATCTGCCGTGTTGGCTGCTGGGCCTGTGTGCTCTGGGAAGGGTCAGTCACTTTCACCTTCATATTATTCTCATCCATGCTTTGACTTTTTTATTAACCAATAAGTAATGTTGGTTAACATCACCATATTACCAATATTAATAAAATCATAATGTGAGCATTTTCTAAATATGTTTTCCATATTGAGCATGTTAGCCTCCTTTGGTTTCTGCTGGGTATTTAGCTTTACTATAGGCAGCCACACAAGTACACGCATTTACCCTATCGATATTTTGCCATGGATCAGAGCTCTGTGGGGATTCTTCACTTGTAAAGTATCCTCAGACATGTTTTTCAGATTATTTTGTTGCTGAAAAAGGGGAGATGGCACTAGCCTTCTAGGAATGCTGCTCCTGAACCTGAGATTCGGTGGTCGGGACCGTGGAAAGCTGAGAGTGGATCCATCCAGGCTCACTCAATAACCTTCTGATTTTTTTTTTTAGAAAAGGAGACTCTGTCGGCAAGATGGCAGGATGGTGGGGTCTTCATTCCCAGTTTCTCACGTTAGCTGATTTGAGGGCTCCTTGCTGTGGGATCAGAAAAAATCCGGGGTGCGGGCAAGTGACAGTTCACACCTCACCTGAAGCAAATAAAAAAACATACAAAATGTAAAAACCAAAAAAACCAAAAAAACCCCAACAACCTCCCTCGCCATCCCCAACCCTAAACCTGAAGACACATGCACTATAGCTGTCTTTGGACTTTACTGCCCAGGTGAATGTCCTGCATTTAGATCTTTGTGTGACGTTTCACAGACTTGTGTGAAGGGGCACATATGGACAAGAGGAAGAGGCAGATTTCAGTTCAGCTCTTTTCTCTTGTTTAGAGCAAGACAGCTTTTGGATGGTTTGATTGGAGATAATGATTCCCTCTTCTGGAGGCACCCTGGCTGGAGCTGGGTGACCAGCTGGGAGCTGTGACTGAGGGGCAAGCATTGCAGACAAGGGTTGACCAGATGTTTTCCAGGATCCCTGAACAACTCAGCATCTCTGAGCCTGTGAGGATGGGCCGATCCGAGGTGGAGGGAGCTGAGCTTCCAGATCTTTAAGTGTCCCCTTTGGGATCCACATGAAGACGTTTGAGGCCAATCTGAAGGTTTAAGGCTGTAGACGTCTCCTCCATTCTAAGTGGGGACAGGATTGTCCAGCAAAAAGGAAGGCAGAGGCCAGCCCAGTCTTAGAGATGGTTGTTTCAGAAGTAGAGCTAGGCCTATTACCTCTTGCCGAGAGAAGAAAAAAATATGTGCTGCAAAGTTAAAATATGGATGTAAACAAAACTGGCATTCATGCAAATTTCTGCTACAATACCTGAGATCGCCTTGTTTTTCTTGGAAGCTTAGGGTCTCCGAGTGTTTGGTGGGGACTAGGGGTGAAATTAGGGAGCAGAGCTCTCCCCACTGCTGGATACCCCCTTCCCAGCCTCAGACAGAAGCAGGCCTCAAGTTACATTGTGGCAGTGGCGACTAGCTGAGAGATGGCCGGTGTGTGGGATTTATTGATTGGCTGCTGCTCAGCCCTGGTTAGAGAGGTGCCTCTGGACATCCAGGGCTAGTGTTTGAACTTCTGATACACCAGCCATATCCTCAGATTTATAGGCCAGGAAGGGACCACTGGTGGCAAAATTCATCCTCCTGACTTCAGGCAGGACCACATCCAAGCCATCCCAGACTTTTAAGAATCTATCCTATTTATACAGTCTTCAAAAACAATCCTTCAATCTCTTAGTTTAATGTTATGAACTCTTTATGTCGGGAAATTTAACTTTAGAGCGAAACTCAGATTCCTCATAGTTGAGTTCAAAGACCATTTCCTGCAGCTGTCACCCTCCCTCTGAGTACCCTTCATGTATTTGAAAACCAATATTAAATTGGCTTTCGGCTTTCTCTTCTCCCCAGGTGGAATAATTTCAGTTCCAGTCACTTGAATTCAGAAGAAAAAGCTTGCTAGGAAAATTCAAGTCAAGTAAATATAAGCCCTTCTTTTAAAGGTTAAAAAACTAGGATAGAGAGGGGAGAAAAAAGGAAAATAAATGGTTTTTCTGCTGACAATATCCAATCTGAAATTCAGGCTACCTGGAACGAAGTAAAAAGTTGTATATTACATTTTCATCACTGCAGAATTAATCAATTCCTTCCCGTTCCCCTTCCAAGGAGAGCTGGTTGACTTTTCTTTGTAGGTCTTAGGGATTTCCTTTGCGAATTTAAAAGCAGTTGTGCGAATCAAAGAGATTTAGGAGCTATTGAGAAAAACAAGATTCCGGAGTAAGGATTCCTTACTTTTGCCAAAACCTCAGCTCTCTCTGGAACAGAAGTTATTCATCTTTGGGGAAAGTCATAGATCCATTTGAAAATCTGATAAAAGCTGAGAACCCTTTCCTAGCAAAATATGTGTATGTACATACAGGAACAATTCCGTACAATTTTGTTGAGTCACTGGACCTCAAATTGTAATCACCAAACCTATTTTAATAGGCTGCATTTTAATCAGAGGTGAAAATGAATCATTTTGCATAAAACTCTTAATTTATGACCAGAAAGAAAAAAGTGAATTTTCCTTTTTATAAAAGGGTAAAGTAAAACAGATTCCTATTGAGGTATGAGTTCTCGGGGACATAATTGGATATTTAATTTAATTTAAATTGAAAATGCTTTTTTCATTTCTAAGGTATTCCCACCAGAAATCCATAATACCTCATAGAATTTGATTTTGAATAAGAGCCGATGTTAACCTCCTCCTTACAATGCAGTGTGAGCTGTGTACAGAAACCCTGGGTGGGTACCAGGATAATAGGTTCTTCTCTTGCTTTTGCCCTTGGCTGGTTGTATGGACATGGCTCTATGTGTCATCTTCCTGGGTCTTCTTACCTGTAAAATACTGCTTTCAGAATCTGTTTCTTGGCCTCATTTTTCTGTATTTTAGTTTTCCATCTCCCTGGCTGTGCTTTTCCAGAATTCAGTGAGATGTTCCTTGACACATCACTTTTATAATCAAGTAGGGTGGCTTGGCAAAAAAGAGTGAAGGAAAATGTATAATGAGATGTTGGCACGAAGGGCTGTGGCCACAACTGCTCATCAAAGCATGTGTGTCACTCATCCCACTTCAGCCAACTGGGCTCCAAACTTTGTGCAGTAAAATGGAAACTCATATGCTTCTCACTCCCAGCCCAGGAGTATACTTTAAGGACCCAGAGTTTATGAGAATCCAGATTTCCTAAACGATTTTCTCCATTTCAGTCTCACTAATTAGCAAAATGCCAAAATAAATGACTTGGTTTACAGGTAATTAGTTTACACGTATATTTCCACAGTCAGTGTTGGCACCCGTAGATTTGAAATCAGAAGACTTCGCTGCTGTCATCTTTCATATTTTAGAAGCAGGTTTGTCTTATCCAAGTAGAATTGTTCAGTCCAGATAGTTGGATAATTTAGATAGATTGTTGATTTTTTTCTCCTTTGAGTGATACTGAAGATTACCCAATTCTACCCCAATTCATGGGGGTTAAAATGAGAAATCAGTGATTCAGTGGGTCTGGGTGGATTCGGACTTCAAACCCCACATGTCGTGCTTCCTAGCCTAATTGCCGTCGAGAGAAAAGACTCGAAGAGTTTGCTAAAACTGAAAATCAAGTAGGTGAATGTGAGTCCCAGGTTAAGGATGCCTTCCAGGTTGGCAGGCTTCTTGGTTGGCTCACATACTGCTGGTTATTTTAAGTTCCAAACCAAGCAGACAATCTTCACATCCCCTTAGTGGTTGAAGCTGTGTATTTCAGGAAGCACATTATTAATGACCTTGAATTGCAGCCTGCTGACAGGACTCCTTCGTGTCATCACAGCGTCACAGGGTTGCATCATGGTATACATTTCCCGCACCATCGCTGGCTCTGGTACAGCTTCTTACGCGTGTCGTATCACAGCTTGGAAGGTAATGTGTCCATAGTCTCCATCGGCACCAAAGGGCGAATGGGGAGAAGGGGTTCAAACAGATGCCCATCATTAGCCTTTCAGCTCTGCAGTGTGACGACCGGTGTCTGCCTTTGCACTACTTTATGCTCAACAAGAGACCCTTCACTGTTGCGGGGGCAGTGATGACAAAACATTTTCCTGTTTCATTGGTCAGAGAGACAAAAGGTGGTCAGACCTGGCAGAGGCAGGTTTTAGATAAATGTCCCAGCGCCCTGGCAGTGAAGGCGAGCAGGTTGTCTTTGGATCAGGGCTGCGATTACTCCTGCTTTTAGCCGAGTGCCTTTCATCACTGCAATTAGTTTCTTGTTTGCGAGTGTTTCAATACAGAATCAGTGGTTGTCATGCAGTCAGTGTCAAAATCTGTCAACACCATGCTCACTTTTGTGCTTGAGTACGCTTATTGACACGCGCACAGGTGTTAAATTAGATTGCTTTCAAGGCATTGTACCAAGTCGCCGGGCACCAGCTAATCCTCCTCTTGCTAAGGTTTCTGAAGTCTGGGTTACAGGAAGATGAGGAATCATCAGACAGTGTTAATAGTCAAATAGGAATTTTAAAGATTCACTTAATTTTAAAAATTTCCATCACATTTCACCTAAGAGGGGGAGAAAAACAGCCTTTGGTAGAAAGTAGGCATTTAGATAACACGTATACATTTTACATGACAATGCACTTGACTTTCATTTACCTCTGTCGTATTAACATAATTTGTACATATTCAACATCTAAACTCCCTTAAGCCCTAGCTTAGAAAATCACAGGTGAAATTGTTCTTCAGGAGTTATGTTTAAATGCAAATTAGAAAGGCAGTCTCAGAAATTCATGAGCCTCTCTGCTCCTTGGGGCCTCTCGGTGCTCTGGCTCCTGGCTCAGTAGGGCTTGTCTTTCTGAAATGGCTCATTAAGGCCTGCATTCCAGAAGAGGAAGCTCCCCTGCCACCGAACCCCCCCCCGCCCCCCCCACACACAAGCAGGCCACAGCAAAGGGCCAGCTCAAGAGCCAGAGGGCAAGGTAATTAAAACAATAGCTGCAGAGACAGACTGGGAAATAGAAGACCTGTACCTGTAGCAATCGTTTTCCATTAAAGGTCTCATTTAAAAAAATTTTTTTATTTATTATTTTTTTGGCTGCGTTGGGTTTTCATTGCTGCGCATGGGCTTTCTCTAGTTGCAACGAGCGGGGGCTACTCTTACCTCATAGAATTTGATTTTGAATAAGAGCCGATGTTAACCTCCTCCTTACAATGCAGTGTGAGCTGTGTACAGAAACCCTGGGTGGGTACCAGGATAATAGGTTCTTCTCTTGCTTTTGCCCTTGGCTGGTTGTATGGACATGGCTCTATGTGTCATCTTCCTGGGTCTTCTTACCTGTAAAATACTGCTTTCAGAATCTGTTTCTTGGCCTCATTTTTCTGTATTTTAGTTTTCCATCTCCCTGGCTGTGCTTTTCCAGAATTCAGTGAGATGTTCCTTGACACATCACTTTTATAATCAAGTAGGGTGGCTTGGCAAAAAAGAGTGAAGGAAAATGTATAATGAGATGTTGGCACGAAGGGCTGTGGCCACAACTGCTCATCAAAGCATGTGTGTCACTCATCCCACTTCAGCCAACTGGGCTCCAAACTTTGTGCAGTAAAATGGAAACTCATATGCTTCTCACTCCCAGCCCAGGAGTATACTTTAAGGACCCAGAGTTTATGAGAATCCAGATTTCCTAAACGATTTTCTCCATTTCAGTCTCACTAATTAGCAAAATGCCAAAATAAATGACTTGGTTTACAGGTAATTAGTTTACATGTATATTTCCACAGTCAGTGTTGGCACCCGTAAATTTGAAATCAGAAGACTTCGCAGCTGTCATCTTTCATATTTTAGAAGCAGGTTTATCTTATCCAAGTAGAATTGTTCAGTCCAGATAGTTGGATAATTTAGATAGATTGTTGATTTTTTTCTCCTTTGAGTGATACTGAAGATTACCCAATTCTACCCCAATTCATGGGGGTTAAAATGAGAAATCAGTGATTCAGTGGGTCTGGGTGGATTCGGACTTCAAACCCCACATGTCGTGCTTCCTAGCCTAATTGCCGTCGAGAGAAAAGACTCGAAGAGTTTGCTAAAACTGAAAATCAAGTAGGTGAATGTGAGTCCCAGGTTAAGGATGCCTTCCAGGTTGGCAGGCTTCTTGGTTGGCTCACATACTGCTGGTTATTTTAAGTTCCAAACCAAGCAGACAATCTTCACATCCCCTTAGTGGTTGAAGCTGTGTATTTCAGGAAGCACATTATTAATGACCTTGAATTGCAGCCTGCTGACAGGACTCCTTCGTGTCACCACAGCGTCACAGGGTTGCATCATGGTATACATTTCCCGCACCATCGCTGGCTCTGGTACAGTTTCTTACGCGTGTCGTATCACAGCTTGGAAGGTAATGTGTCCATAGTCTCCATCGGCACCAAAGGGCGAATGGGGAGAAGGGGTTCAAACAGATGCCCTTCATTAGCCTTTCAGCTCTGCAGTGTGACGACCGGTGTCTGCCTTTGCACTACTTTATGCTCAACAAGAGACCCTTCACTGTTGCGGGGGCAGTGATGACAAAACATTTTCCTGTTTCATTGGTCAGAGAGACAAAAGGTGGTCAGACCTGGCAGAGGCAGGTTTTAGATAAATGTCCCAGCGCCCTGGCAGTGAAGGCGAGCAGGTTGTCTTTGGATCAGGGCTGCGATTACTCCTGCTTTTAGCCGAGTGCCTTTCATCACTGCAATTAGTTTCTTGTTTGCGAGTGTTTCAATACAGAATCAGTGGTTGTCATGCAGTCAGTGTCAAAATCTGTCAACACCATGCTCACTTTTGTGCTTGAGTACGCTTATTGACACGCGCACAGGTGTTAAATTAGATTGCTTTCAAGGCATTGTACCAAGTCGCCGGGCACCAGCTAATCCTCCTCTTGCTAAGGTTTCTGAAGTCTGGGTTACAGGAAGATGAGGAATCATCAGACAGTGTTAATAGTCAAATAGGAATTTTAAAGATTCACTTAATTTTAAAAATTTCCATCACATTTCACCTAAGAGGGGGAGAAAAACAGCCTTTGGTAGAAAGTAGGCATTTAGATAACACGTATACATTTTACATGACAATGCACTTGACTTTCATTTACCTCTGTCGTATTAACATAATTTGTACATATTCAACATCTAAACTCCCTTAAGCCCTAGCTTAGAAAATCACAGGTGAAATTGTTCTTCAGGAGTTATGTTTAAATGCAAATTAGAAAGGCAGTCTCAGAAATTCATGAGCCTCTCTGCTCCTTGGGGCCTCTCGGTGCTCTGGCTCCTGGCTCAGTAGGGCTTGTCTTTCTGAAATGGCTCATTAAGGCCTGCATTCCAGAAGAGGAAGCTCCCCTGCCACCGAACCCCCCCCCGCCCCCCCCACACACAAGCAGGCCACAGCAAAGGGCCAGCTCAAGAGCCAGAGGGCAAGGTAATTAAAACAATAGCTGCAGAGACAGACTGGGAAATAGAAGACCTGTACCTGTAGCAATCGTTTTCCATTAAAGGTCTCATTTAAAAAAATTTTTTTATTTATTATTTTTTTGGCTGCGTTGGGTTTTCATTGCTGCGCATTGGCTTTCTCTAGTTGCAACGAGCGGGGGCTACTCTTTGTTGCGGTGCGTGGGCTTCTCATTGCGGTGGCTTCTCTTGTTGCGGAGCACGGGCTCTAGGCACGCGGGCTTCAGTAGTTGCAGCACACGGGCTCAGTAGTTGTGGCGCATGGCCTTAGTTGCTCCATGGTATGTAGCATCTTCCTGGACCAGGGATCAAACCTGTGTCTTCTGCATTGGCAGGTGGATTCTTAACCACTGCACCACCAGGGAAGTCCGAAGGTCTCATTTTTTAAAAAACTCCACCTAGATAGGGGAAAACATTGAGGATTAGAGTTAGGCAATTAGGGCTGAGACAGTGCAGTTTTGTACACCTACTTCCAAATGGTGAGAGTTATTTTGATGGACCCAAATGCGTGATTCTAATTCTGTGCAGCGCAGGCTTGGGGTGTCAAACTTAGGAGATATGTGGGTCCATTTTAAGTGATCTTTCCCCCTCTGTGCATAAAATTGAATAAGAGAAAACCCCTGTCCTAGGTGTTAGTCTGAATCTATGGGTAAAAATTATTCAGGAACTCTTCTGAATTGATGTAGGTCTTGGGAAAGTGAGGCCAGGAGAACGATGAGCTCGTTGGCCCCCATTTTCCACCTTGCTTAAAGCAGTTTCAATAGATACAAGTCCTGAGGGCCTATGTTTCCCCCTCCTCTTATCAAATCTTAACAAACAGGTATTTTCTAGTGGGCAGTGACCTGCTCTTTGGCTGCATCTGTGCTATGATCATGCACAGGTCAGCAAGAGCTAAGTGCTAGCAGCAAATGCTAAGAGGAAAAACCATATCTACAATGAACACTCCATATAGAGCTGCTAAGGGTCATGGGAATGTAAGTGTTTGGAAATTATACAAGGTCTTCAGGAGAAAAATGAAAGGGATCATGTGTTGTTTTAGGGTCCATTTCTGATCGGGTTAAGTGTGTCAAAAAGAGTGCTTTTCCACGAAATGAAATCACCAGAAAAGAGCTCATGTGTCCGTATGTACTTAATCCTTTCTTTTTTTGAGGGGGGGTGGGGGCTCATTGTGTGGCTTGCAGGATCTTAGTTCCCCAACCAGGGATCGAACCCGCGTCCCCTGCAGTGGGAGCGTGGCATCTTAACCACTGGACCGCCAGGGAAGTCCCTGTACTTAACCCTTAATAGATGTGGAGGCATTGCTTTGTTATGAAGATGCAAGGCTTCACAAAGGAATGAAGAAGCAATGCAGTATTTCTCCTGAGCAGAAGTGAAGACAGAGCTAAGGCTGGAAGGTGGCCTCCACCTCCGGGAGCTGCGGGAGGGTGGTGAGGAGGAGTTGGGAACACATCCTTGCCGGCTGGCCTCCACTGACTGCCTCCTTCAGGTCACCAACCACATGCACTTACTTCTCCATTCTTTCCAGCCTGTTAGGAATTCTTCCTTTCACTTCTCACGGTCTGCAGTTAACTTCTTCATTGCCCGCCTCCTCAATCTATTAAGGACCCTGTCTTTTGTTTACTGCCATATCGCGGGGTCCTATAGCGGGGCCTCGCATCCAGAAAGGCCCCCTAACTAGTCATTGAGTTAGTGAAAATACCATCCATCATGAAGAGAAAGTTAACCAGAATATTCCATGAAACTTGCCTGGTGTCCCTGTTCGTCTTTATCTGAGCCCCCTTCCCCCACGTGATTTCTATGAAATGCTAGGAAAGGACATTGCCTGAGGCTTCCCAGACTCCAGAATTAACCAGCTATAGCAGCTCTGGATGTAGACCTCCTCTTGGACCTGCTCCTGCCCAGATCTTCTTGCTGAACAGATCTTATGGCCTCCCTGAGGCCTCTAGGAACTGAGGATGGACACGTGGGTGACTGGGAAGCCAGCCCGTGTCTGCTGAGCCTGGCACGCTCCCGTGGCCTCTGCACTAGACCCGCATGGGCTCCTGCTCCAGGGTCGGGGATCTGTGCTGGTTGATATCCAGGATTAGAGTTCCATGCTCTCAGTGCACAGTGGATTTATGAGAACCACTGTCCTCTGGCAGATGGTCAGCTGGCCCTAAAAAGGGAGATTTCTGCGCCCCCTGGGAAAGACGTTGGCTTGAAGTGGATATGACTTGTTTCACCTGCTAACGGATCGAGGATTCTTCTGTCTTTACGATGCAGAGACATGTCAAATTTTTTTGGTTTCCTGCTCATGATTTAGACACTGGAAATCATCCAAATTGTTTTTTTTTTTTCCACCATAAAGTTTTGTTAACTGGGCCTTAAGATATGTTTCCAGATCAATCATACTGAGCTGAAACCTCCAACTAATACACTGACTTTTGTTGCTCATTTTTTGGTTTGGCCCTGGGCCTGGCTCCCCAGTGTAGGGCTGGATGATGAGTTATTATTGAAACCGAAATGGCCTTCATTTCAATATGATTTTGTGATCGTATTACCCTGCTTAGAGTTTTCAGCACAAGATGGATCCAGCTCCACATGCTCAGTCACCAGTGGACTACACAGTGTGGGTTACACAAAATAAATTTCAGACATTTTTTAAAAATGTATGTATATTTTCACGGAGCTTTCAGCCTTGAGGGGAGACATGGCATTTACATTTAGGAGGGGTGGGTTGTGGTTTTGGATTCGTTGGAGATAATTTTGATTGGAGAGAAAAGGTTAGATAGTGGAGGGATTGAAAGTCAGCTGGAAGAGTTTGGATATTTTCCTGAGCCGCGTGGGAACCATTGTCAGTATAGGAAATGGGAAGAAATATTGTGGGAGTTAAACCTTAGGGAGGTTATTGTGGGGGCATCAGAATGGAGGGAGGGGGAGAAAGGGGGAGTGCTAATTGGGAAACTGTTGCAGGAAGCAAGCGCTAGAGGATGCAGGTCTGGGCTGAGAGGGTGAGAAGGATGGACGGATGGGAAGAAGGAAGCTGCGAGATGCCTCGAAGGGGAGCTGCAGGACCTAGAGATGCACCTGGAGGTGCAGTGAAGGGAGAACCCAGGAGAGAAGGTGTTGATCCTGTGACTTAACAACAGAAAGGGCTGGGCTGCTTAGAGCAATGGGAGAGGTAGGGGAATTGATAGGACACTACTTCAGGGATTTATAGCATCCTGTCGGTGTAAAAACCACTGGACCATTGCAACAACCCTCTGGACCAGGCAGGAAAGATATTTTGTCTCTCCTGTTGTAGATGTTCAGGAAGCTTCGACCATGCAAGGCACATGGGTAATAAAAGTGGAGATGCTGGGCATGGAGCCTCAGTTCTCTGGGACCTGGTCCAGAATGTGATAAATTCTCATCTGAAGATGTTGAATTTGAGTTCATGGCAGAAAATCCAAGTGGAATTCTGAGAAAGCATTTGGAGATGTCAGGTTGGTGCTTGAGACAGAAGTCTGAGAAATGATAATTCAATCGATGAAACAGAAATTGAGTCTCTTTGGGAAGGAGATTTAGAGAAAGAAGAGTTGAAGGCTCAGAAGTCAGCCTTGGGAACCCTGCATCATTTGGGTGCAGCCGACAACCCTGAAGGGAGTAGCTGGAGGAGCCCAAGAAGAAGGATGTGGGGTGTCTTGGAGGTGGAGGAAGGGCAGCGTGTCAGGAGGGTGAGGGGAGGGACAGGGGTCACCAGTGTAGACGCCTTGAGAGGTTAGGAAGAGGGCTCATTTCTGTGGCAGAAGAAGGTCCTTGTTGACTTTTGTGAGAGTAGTAAACATAGGAAGATAGTTTGGTAAGAAGCTAAGCCAGGTGGTGAAAGGTTTCAAAGTGAGTGGATGGGCGATGATGAAACAGAGATTTTGATTCCAAGCCAGGTTTAGTTATGAAGAATGGCGCGGGGTGGGGGGCGGTTTCTAGAAAAGCAACAGGATCAGTCAGTGGGTTTTCAGGCTGTAGAAGACTGTTGTTGGAAGGGGAGAGGAGGAAGTGTTGGTGGAGGAGAGGGTCAAGGTGATAGGAGACAGGAGGGATGCTCTCTGGGTCACACACAGGTGGAGGGTTACTCGAGAGAAGGTGGAAACCCTTCTTGCTTCAGGACTGTGAGAAGGTGACTGCAGAGGATTGTCAGTTAAGAGTAAATGCCCCAGAGAAAAGCTATGGACACATCTTTTCATGTCTGCACCTTTGCCACTTTTTTCCTTTTCAGCCCGTATTGAAAACGTCTTTACCTCTCATAGAGAAGAGGCACCATTTGTAGGCTATAAGGTAATAATGTGTTTCTTCTCGGTCCAAAGGGCAGTACAAAAACTGAGAGCGAGGTAGACAGTACCTGTGAATGTTCTGTATTTCTTGGGAGGAAAATGTTATATAAATGTATAGTGCTATTGTGATCATTCTGTATAAAATTTCAAAGGTCCCAATTATAAAAGATGACAACAAATAGATATTCAGGCTTAAAAATACTAACATTATTTTGTTTGGTAGGGATTTATTAATTTTTAAAAATGGATCTAGGTGACCTGGCAGAAATGGTACGGATTTTTCAGGTTTAGCGTTTAAGCTGGACCGTCCCCTACAAAAGGTGGAGTTGTCCAAACATGGGTCTTTCCACCACGTAGTATATTTTATTCAAGGTAGACTGAGGTAACTAGTCACCAGAAGAGAAAATGCATGTCAGTGTCACGTGGGAGCGTGTTACAGGGAGTGGAGTGACCCCGAGGCCTGACCTCCCCGGGGAGTCTGCAGGGGAGACGCCACCTGCACGCCTGAGGGAGCGCATCTGCTCACCTCTGTACCCCACCAGCAAAGGGGAGAGCAGAAATCAGAAAACTGCCACCACACTTCCTTCCTTCTGTGGGCCTCAGGAAGACAGCAAGTTTACTCCGTCTGACTCCAGACCCTGTGTCACCTCCCTTTTGCTTCATTTTTACCTCATCTCACGTACGACCGTACGTCTATGCATCTCTTCTTTTGCAATAGCGCAGTGCTAAATTCTGGTACATAATTAAGAGGATATTGCATCAGCTGCCTTAGGAGTGGGCAACAAAGAGGTAAAGGGAAGTGAAGTTGAAAAAGGAAGGGTAATGGGAAATGATACAAACTCTCCAGCCTGCCAGAAGCTAGCGGGGCTCCCCATGGGTATTTATGACAAACCAAACCTCCTCTAGGCCTCTTGTTTCTCACTGCTCACTCCGCGTTTTACCCATCAGCCACGTTGAGGGCATTCCCACTCCTTGTTTCTCGATGTCACCGCATGCTACATCCTGCCAGGCCCGTGGAAGCCATCCCATCTCCAAGTTGTACCAAAGCAGAAATGTCAACTAAATTATCTTTAATGAAATCATTTGCTTTTTTTAATCATAGAGTCAACCAAAGAGGGGAAAAAAAAGATTCACTTTAACTGCAGGCACTTGGAACGCCCAGCCTGGGGTTAAATATCCTTTCATCTTGCGTGATTGTGAGAGACAGAGCAGACATTCTTAATTCCGTAAATGCTTATGGTTTGGGGATAATTAGATGGGGTTAGAAAAGCAAAATGAAGGAAATCCGTGGTTGAAAGGAAAATGGAATCTCCATCAGTTAAAGGAAAAAGGAGGTTTTAAAAACGGATGGAAATGAAGTTGATTGCTTTCCAAGTTTCACACGCAAGACACTGAAACTGAGGAGGGAAGAAGAAATCGTGATCAAACAAAGGTTATGTAGGCACAGAGGAAGGAAGACTTAGTTCTTATTGGGGGAACCAGGATGGGGGCTCCTCAGCTGAGTGGGCCTTGAGAAGATGACAAGGGCAAGGACGTGTGAAGTTAAGGGAATACAAGGGAAATTCACAGATGCAAATGTGCAGGCACATAGTGTTGTGTTCAGGGAACACGGAATGATCTACTGTGTTTTGGACTTCATTCCTTAGAAAATGGTGAGATACTGAAGCAGCATTGAATGTATCAAGCTCTGTTATGAGGGATAGAGTCCTGCGTCTGTGTGAGTGGCAGATTGTATAATCGAATACAGCAGTCAACGGGACCAGTTAGGAGAGGCTTGCAATAGTCCAGGCACACACCGGTGATGGCTTGAACTAGGCAGTGTCGTCGAATGGAATGCGGAGGAATAATCCAGAGAGATCCAGTTCGCCAATTTCTGCCTTGTAGACACTCCCACCAAAGCTGATTTGGGCCTCCCAGGATGGTGTCACTTACTATGTGGATTTGAGAAGAGGGGTACCAGTCAGAGCACGAGCCGGTTGGAGCCGGCTTCAGCACACCACTGTGTCCAGTAGGTTGTGGAGAAGGATACCAGTTCCGGTTTGGAATGGTTCAAATGTCATGCATCAGCGGGCCATCCATGTGGAAAGAGTCTCGCAGGCATTGGAAACTTATAGCTGGCACTCAGGAGAAAGAGCAGGGGAGGGAGGAGGGAGGATTTATGGAAGCGGACTTAGAACTGCACCCAGGGGACACCTGTGTGTAAGGGGTGAGATGTGGAAAAAAATAAACGGAAGTGAAGGACTGGGAAAGAGAAAGTAGGGGTGGGGGCGTGTGGGGGAGAATCAGGAGACGGCAGCATAGCAGCATCCGAGACAGCAAAGGGTCCAAGCGGCAGAATGATGTCATCAGGAAGATAGGATGTTTTGACTCCAATTTATGAACATAACATTTTAATCAGAATCAGCCCAGCATGAATTAATTTTCATGAAGTTCCTGAGGGAACATCATTAAGCCAATTTAATTCCTTCCCATAATCAATTTTCCATAGAGCGCTGTTAATCTGTTTCCAGTTTTTCACATTTTCATATTTATCTTAAAGAAATTATTTAAATCAGGATCGATGATTTTCCTCATAAATAACATGATAAAGATTTATCAGTAACTTTAAAAAATCTTGATTGAATTTTACCGATGATATCCTTTGTCGTTTATTGTCTTCTGAGGCCGTGATTTCTGAGTCCAGTTTCCCTGGGTCTTTTTTTTTTTTTTTTTTTACCATTAATAACAGATGATCTGTTAAGCAGTATTTCATCAGTATAAATTTTAGTCTTTGGCCATTGTAGCCGTGTATGTTTTACTTTGTCTTTAAATACAAACCCAGTAAGCCCATCTAAAAAAGCTGCTTTCTCTTACCAGTTCACCTGGGCCCAGGGCATTAGGAGACCAGGTGGAAGCCTAGTGGAGGAAGATGAAGCGGTTTGGAAAGGTCTTTTTCTAGTCTTCCACATCATAAACGCAATAGAGATAATTAATAAAAGTCTTAAAGTCTGATACTGGCAGATAGTAATTTCATTGCCTCTAGTATTATAACAGTTGTAAAATCTTAAATCATAGTGCTTTAAAATAATCAAAACCACCAAATTATTTCACTTGCTAGTCAGAACAATGATAAAAATCTCACGTATATTTCTGTTTGCCATGTGACAAGTGTGTTAATACAGTCAAAGAACAAAGCACCGTATCGAATTTGGTTTTGTTGGCAGAAGAATGCTAGTAGGTTCAAAAAGATCAGACTGGACCCCAAGACAAACAGAGGGAATGACCATGGCTGTGAAAGTCAGCCCAGCTTCTAAGAGGCTGTTCGTGGTTGGTGCCATTTCAGAGGTGAAGTTGCCACAGCCCACGGGCTGCGTCTTGGGCGCAGAAAGCTGTTTGTGCCACCAGGCTCTTAAGCCTGCACTCGCATAAAGTAAACGAACAAGGCGTGTGAAACTAGAATGTCAGTTTCGTCACTAAAGGGGGAAAAGGACTACAGATTTGGGAAGGAATATAGGATTGAGATCTGGCTGGCTTAGAAGAAAAAAAAGCAAAAGGTAGACGTGTGTGTGCAACAGTAACTTCCAGCTAGTTGTCATCAAATACAGGTTTACTGTGGATCTCTAAATATTTTGATTTATCTGCCATGTACCCTAGGAAGGAGAATAGGACTGGAATATTGGAAGTCCAATAAGTACAATTCTGGGCTTCCATCCCAATGGTGTGAATGCCTTACTGACAGGATATTAGTGATAGATTTGACCAAGGCTGCTGCTTCCCTGGAAAGGGCTGGGATGGTCACTTCAACCCCCCTCCTGAGCCATAGGGCATTTCTTTAGGTAGATGGCTTCAGTCAGATTCTAGTCTAGTCTTGTAGGTCTAGCATTCATAGTAATTTTTTGAAAATGTATTTTTCTGTTTCATCTTGCATTCACTTTGTGTTATTAATAGAAGTTGAAGTCTCAAAGGACAATCTCTAACCCTAGTTTTGGAGGAATCTAACCCCTGAGGACCAACAACTATGGTACTCAGTCTTCCATAATATGGGATCACTTAGAGATGAATGGTTGAGTTGAATTACGTTCAGCACCCACAGATGTTTTAATTACACATTTTATTTTGAGATCATTGTAGATTCATATGCAGTTTTAAGAAATAATACAGAAAGACCCCATGTACCCTTTACCTATTGCCTCCAGGTGGTAACATCTTGCCACACTGGTAAAATATCACAGGCAGGATATTGACATTGGCACAGTCAAGATCAGAGGAATTCCATCTACCACAAAGATCCTTCATGTTGGCCTTGCATCCCAGAAATAAAGCCCACTTGGTCATGGTGCTTAATGCTTTTTATACACTGCTAGATTTGATTTGCTGAAATTTTATTGAGGTTTTTTGTATCTAATACTTGAGATCTTTCCTCTTTTCTAATGTAGGCATTTTAGTGCTATAAATTTCCCTCTCAGCACTGCCTTAGCTGCATGCCCTGTCTTTTGATATGTTATATTTTCATATACATTCAGTTCTGTGGATTTGTTATTTCCTTTAAGATTTCTTCTTTGACCCATGAATTGTTGAGAACTATGTTGTGTAATTTCCAAGGGTTTGGAGATTATCCCCTTGTCTTTTTGTTACTGATTTCTAGTATGATTTCATTATGGTCTGTGTATGATTTCAATTCTCTTAAATTGGTTGAGGTTTGTTTTATGGCACAGGAAATGCTCTACCTTGATGAATACTCCATGCGCATGAAAAAAAGTGAGTTCTGCTGTCACTGAGTGGAGTTTTCTATATATGTCAATGAGATCTGTGTTGTTCATTTCTCCCAAATTCTTCTTGATGTTCTGTTTAGTAGTTCTAACTATTGCTGGAAGTGGGGTGTTTAAATCCTCAGCTGCAGTTGTGTTTTCATCTGTTTCTCCTTTTAGCTCAATCAGTTTTTGTTTCATGCATTTTGAGGTTGTTTGTTGCATATCCTTTCTGGATTGTTATGCCTTCCCAGTGGAGTGTTTGTTTTATAGTTATATAACATTTCTCTTTGTCTCTGGTTTTTTATCCTTTGTCTTATGTCTGCCTTATCTGACGTTTAATATAGCCACTTCTGCCCTTTTTTTTTGATTGATGTTTGTATGGTATATCTTTTTCCATCCTCTTATTTCAGTTTACCTATGGTGTTGTATATGAAGTTTTTTGTAGAGAGCATATTGTTAGCTCATGTTATTTTATCCACTCTGACAATCTCTTTTAATTGGTTTATTTAGACCATTTACGTTTAAGTAATTATTGACACGTTTGGGCTTAAGTCTTCCGTTTTATTATTTGCTTCCTGATTTGTTTTCGCTGACTGTTTCTCTGTTTCTCTTATCTTTTCTGTGGGTTTTGTGAAGAATTTTTAAAGTATTCTCTGTTGATTTAGTTATAATTTTTTTGGAGTATACCTCTTTGTATAGTTTTCTTTGTGATAGCTCTAGGTATTACAATACACATTCAAAACTTATAGTCTACCAGTGTCAATAAACTACCGGTATCAGTGTTATACCATTTTGATGGAAATGTAGAAACCATGCTACATTTGGGTATCTTTGGCCTTCCTGCTCTTTAAATATTGGGTTGGCCAAAAAGGTCTTTTGGGTTTTTCTGTAATATCTTACGGAAAAACTTGAACGAACTTTTTGGCCAGCCCTAAATATAGTTTTAGGTATTTCCTCTATATGTGTCACATACCATGACAGATGGTGTAATAATTTTTGCTTCAACCATCAATTTTGCCCATTCTGATGTTCTTTTTTTCCTGAAGTTCCAAACTTTCTTCTTTTGTTTCCTTCTCTGTTTAGAGAACTTCCTTAAGCCACTTTTAAAAAATTAATTTTTATTGGAGTATAGTTACTTTACAATGTTGTGTTAGTTTCTGCTGTACAACAAAGTGAATCAGCTATACGTGTAGATATACCTTAAGCCATTTTTAAGGGTAGATTTACTGGCACAGATTTCTTAGTTTTCCTTCATTTGAGAATGTTTTTATTTCCCCTTTCCTTTCTGAAGGATATTGTCACCAGATATGGAATTCACAGTTGACAGTTTTTTCTTCCAATGTTTGAAAAATGTTGTGCTTTTTCCTCCTGGTCACCAAGGTTTCAGATGAGAAATCTATTTTCATATGAATTATTATTGCCTTATAAATAGGGTAGCCTTTTCCTCTGTGCACTTTCAAGAGTTTGTCTTTAGTTTTCAGAAATTTAATTATGATGTGTCTTGTGGATTTCTTTGACTTCATCTTATTTAGAATTCTCTCAGTTTCTTGAATCTGCGAGCTATATCTTTCACCAAATTCAAAAAGTTTTCAGCCATTATTTTTTAATACTTTTTAAAATCCATATTCTTCCCTCACCTTCTGGCATTCTGATGTTAAAGAATATGAGGTCTTTTGTTATGGCTCTCAGGTCTCTGAGGCTCTGTTCATTTTTTTTTTCAGCCTATTTTCTCTCTATTGTTCATATTGAGTAAATTCTATTCCTATGTCTTCAAGTTCCTTGATTTTATCCTCTGTCAACCCCACTTGACTATTGAGCATATTCAGTGAGTTTATATCCAAAAAAGTATTTTATTATACAATTTCATTTTTATAACTTTTTTATAACTTTTAATTTTTTGTTGAGATTTTGTTTTTCATTTATCTCAAGAGATTTTATTGCATGTTTATAAGATTGTTGAAGCAGTTTCATGATAACTGCTCTAAAGTCCTTGTCAGATAATTCTAGCATCTGATCATCTCAGTGTTGGCATCAGTTGATTGTTTTTTTTCTCATTCAACTTGTGCTTTTCCTGGTTCTTGGTATGATGGGTAATTTAAAAATTTTATCCTGGACGTTCTGATTATTGTATTAAGAGTCTCTTTTTTGAGGTTTAGCACCCAGGCTACTTTTGTGGACTGTGTTACAAGGACATTTGATGTTCCGAGCCTTTGCAGTGCTATTTTGGTCAGCTTGGTTTATCTTGCTCCCTGGTGCTCCTTGAGGAGAAGGAAGGAGTTTCTCCAGGCTGGGTTCCTTGATGCCTTTAGGTTGGGGAAGGGAGTATCTGGCCCATGGGGAGGACAGGGATGGAGAATGTTTCCCTGGTCAGGTGCTAATTGTGGTGGATCCCCCTTTCATGGTGTGTCTGGGTAAGGAGGGCAGTCTCAGGCCTGGCAGGTAGAACACTTCTCCTGGCCAGTTTTTGTGGGTGGAGCATGTGATCCATTTCCCCTTACCAGTTCTGCCTTATCTGGTGTTGTAGGTTCAGACTCTTATTCAGTTTGCAAAAGGAATGAGTCTACCTGCGCTGCCTTCTGTTCGTACAGGTTGTGAGTTAGGAAACACCAGGTCTGGGACACCTTCTTCTGTTCAATCCTAAGATGCTGTCACTCTGTGGACTGCGGGACCTAGGATCCCAGCCAATTCACCTTACCCTGGACACCATTTAGACTTTTCCTTTGGCTGCCCTTTGTTTTATTTCCAGGGTTCATTGCTGTGCTTAGCAGGAACAGGGAGACATGAGTTGACACCATCCCTGTTCAGAACTGAGGTCCACAGGTCGGTCCACACAGATGTTTGAGACCCAGTTTGAATAGTCTGTGAAAGACCCAGAGACATATAATCCACATAAGCTCTGTGCATCAAATGGACTGGCCAGTTGGGAACAGAGAACTAAAGAAAATGGCAAAAGTGAAACCACAGATGTCTCAAAGCAAGACATGATTAATTGCCAAGTGAGTGATATGGACAAGACACACTGGGGGCTCGGGGGTGGGGGGGGGTGGGAAGATAAATATATCTCCTAATCTGATCTGAACAATTAATAACCATGGTTGTTCAGCGGTCACGATGCCCATAGGATACGATCTTCCCATGAAAGAGGTTTCTAGTTGGTAATGTGAAAACAGCAGCTAGAAAGTAACATCTGAATACAAGACACCTCCCCCTGGAATCATCCAGTCCCTGCTTTACCATATACTGGGGGAGTGGGGAGCAGGGCAGGGAGAGGTCAGTGGGAGATGGGGAATGGGGAAATCTTCGGGAGAGTGGCTTTTATAATGCCTGCACGTGGTGACCAGAACCCTGAAGGCTAAAAAGGTGTCTGGCTGACTCGGTGGGATCTGCAGTTTTGAGAAAACAGGTAGCAAGCCCACCATGTGCACAGGCGTGTGACGGTGGGGAAAGCCAGAAGCACAGGGCTGTGTGAAAGTGGGTCCTGGGCTTGGCAGCTGTATCAGGGCCGCTCAGAGCACACAGCACGGCGTGATGGTGCCTGGTAGAAGGTGGAGGCCAGATCCTGAATTAGCCTCTCCGAGTGGGCAGGGGGGCACCTGGAAAGCCCACCGCTTTGATGTGTGCTGCTGCTGGTACCCACTCCACTTTGGAACCTGCAGGTGTCCCTTCCCCAGGTGCTCCAAGCGCCTGGTCCTGTTTGCAGGGTCCCCGGACTAGGTAGGGTGTAGGCACAAAGGAGAGAAGAGAGATAAGGAAGAGATTTAAAAAAAAATAATTCGACATAGCTGGCAAGCCTGATTTTTTTTTTTTTTAAATAAAAGCTTTGCAATATGAAGCTCAGTGCTTGATAGAAGGAAAAATATTGGGGGGGTTATTATAAGGATGATAACATTTAGCATATTGTTAATAAAGTGCCACATTCCAGTAGGGTATCTCTGAGTTAGTCCGTATGGTGCTAACGGTTTTTTCAGTAAACATAAAAAATGATTGTAAATAGTGATATTAGATGCCACATTAGAAAGACTAGTTACCTTGTAATAGTTAAGAACTTGTGAAAATATACATGGTCAGCAATTTCTAGTTGAGTCTGAAAATCACAGCCGAGAAATCTGCACTATTATTATTGTTGTTGTTTATATGCAGTTAAACATTTAAACGTGGGTCCTGGGGGGAATGATCACTCTGGTGTCCGTCAAGGAAAGAAAAGGGTTTGCCCTTGTAAAGCCTGCGTGTTCACATTTCATTTAGTGCAAAATCTGGCATGTGCCACTCCATTGGTCTCATGGATGATTTTAAGAAGCAAATAAACAGCTAAGCGCATAATTTTATTTTGGCTTACTCTGCATAAGTTTAAGATCTGTTTACTTTATTCAACAGTAAACTGTTGGTCACAAACCATGTGCCAGGGACTGTTCTAGTGAACAAAGCACACAAGAACCCCTGGCCGGGTTTGTTCCATCTACGTCCTTGGAAAATATCTGTGGTCTTGTGATGGGGGTGTGGACGCGATGAGGTGTGGGAGGGAGAGGCCGTGAACTCTGTGTGACGACAGGAGGCTAATAAGGAATTTAGGAATTTAAAACGGGGTCCATAGTATAAGCATGTGTTCAACAAGAGTGGGCTGTGTTGGCAAACAGAAAGGGGAAAAAATCTAGGACTGATTTCAGGAGGAAAAATGCCAATGAGCTCATTTGTCTTTATCCTGGACACTATTTTTAAAAACATAATTTCATTTTTCTGTTCAATTCAGCAGTCCACTATTGAGTATTTACAAAGTGCTGGACTAAAAAGTATTACCTAGAATCAAGGGGTTGTGAGGAAGAATGTTTGTTCTCCATTTTCCTAACTCTCAAATAAGAATATTTTTGTAATGTGATAAAAATTCTCTTTAAATACAAATATGCCTGGGAAATATGTATTTACACATCAATCTTGCATTACTTTCCTCATCATACTATATTTTCCAGGCAAAGATGGCCTCTTTCCTCCACCCTCATACATTTTATTCTCCACGTCCAACCTTTGTTTGTCCTGTTCCTGAAAATGTCCTTATTTCTTTCCTTCTTCTCAGAAAAATTGGGCTGTCAGCTTCATCCATCCCTCCAAAACATCCTCTAGTGAAACATCTTCCCCCCCTACAAGGGCACTTGGTGCTTCCTCACACCTGCCTTGTGTTGTTACTAGTTGTTTCTGACCTCCCCGACCTGCGTTCTATTGCAAGTCCCTGTCCCAGAGGACAGGGACTGTTTCTGACCAGTATTTGTGCATTCCTCCCGGGATCATCCACGTGGAAGTTCCTCAGTAAATATTTATTGAATTGTATTGTAGAGCAAACCTTCAAATATTTTGAAGATAATTATTCTGGTCCACCAATTTTCCAGGCTCTCCATCTGCAGTTGTTCTTAAGACTTGTTTCCAAAGCCTTTGTCTTTCTGTTTGCTCTCGTTTGGATATTGTCCTTAGAGCGTGTCTAGAGCTGAAAACTGTTCTTCCTGGGGCCAAGTACAGCATGACAACCAATTTCCTCTTTCTGGGAGAAGAAACCACCCACCAGTCTGAGAGACATCTTGCTTTAATTATCGTGGGCAAATCAAGTCAACCAGGAATTCTTTGAGCGCCTAATGGCCGTGAACCACGCTCCTGGGCCTGTGGCCAGGCCAGCCCAGGTCTGCGTCTAACCTGCTGCCATTCACCTTTGGAAGGGCTCACCTGCCTCCCTTGCTTTAGACGTTGAGAATACAGCAAACAGAGCATCACAGCCCGTTGTTTCCATACACTGAGCGGACTTTCCTCTGAAACAGATTGAATGTGCACTTTATCTTCCAGGAATCTTAAGAGTTTGCCTCTTTTTTGCTCCTTACGTATGCTTCATCTGAAAGACCTCTCGGACCTGGAGGATCCAGTCCATCCTGTTAACACTCCATCCTTGGAGACAGTGTTGCCTTGTGAACACATGGTTGGGGCCGACACCCAGGAAGCGGTGTTTCTGCGACCCTGGGCTGTATCTTTTGCGCTCCGTAAAGAAACACTGACTCGCTTCTGTTTTCTCCTCTCTCCCTCCTTCCACATCCCACACACATACATAAATGAATTTTCTGATGTGACAGGCTGCGGAGATAAAGTTAAGGGAACTATCACGCTGGATTGTTGTCCTTTGATTTTCATCTCTTTCTGGCGGCTACTCGGAGGTGCTTAGCACGACTCCCTTCCTGTAAAGGAGTGACGCATTTAAAAAATAACTCTGGAATGCCCTCCCAAATTCTTAGAGTCAACCTTTAATTAAGTAAGGTATCAAGCAGGTCTCTACCCAGTGATGCAGGGACGCATACAAACACACGCACACACACACGGACTGTGAACCTGAGGGGCCTGTGCAGTTCGTGCATCGGAGACCCCCGTTCAGATCTCACGGGCAAGGGAAGATGTGCTGTCTTTTGGTCCCAGGGCTCGAACATGGGGCCTGGTATTAACAAGCACCATGCTCAGCCCTTTCTGCTGAACTTTCCATTAAGTTGTAACTTTGGTGGGTAGGTGCTTATAATATTTTGCTTTATACTTAAGCTACTTTTACACTGTGATTCTTAGGGCACGGAGCTCCTCTTTCCTCTTCATTCAAAGGCAACAGGCGGTGAATTATCGTATCATATCAGTGAGTTCCTTATTTCCTATTCTACTTTCTGTTTCTCTCTCAGAAACTCCTTGCTGAGATTGCCTATCACCACACCGGGTATAATCTATCACCTATTGTTCAGTGATGCTGAAATGTTCTGTCATGAATAGGGATGGATAATGGGCACAAGTGCTCCTGAAATTTCTTTAGTGGCATAATAATGAGTGGTCAAAATTAGGCATCTTTAAGGACTGTTGCCAAATCATTTCAGTTGATTTTCATGTAAAAACAAGGCATTGCAGGAGAGGGATAACTTTTGTGTTCATGTTAAAACAGGTCCTCAAACCATAACTTGCTTTTGAAAACTAGATGCAGGCTCCATGTCAATCAGCTTAAGCTAAACTCTGCAGCAGTAACAAACAACCCCCATCGAGTGGCTTCCGATACATTGGTTTACATTCCATGTCTGTCATGGTTCCATTTCAGTTTTGCTTCAGGAAGCATTCATTCCCAGGCTCCAGTTTCTTCTTACATTAGTGCCGGAGGGCCCTGGCGCTTGCCAAGGTTGTCTTCCTGGTCTTCCTGCTCTGGCCCTGGCCTCACACTCAGCTCTTCTCTCAATAGACACACATCAGTCAATCCTTCCTTTAATGAAGGGGCCCCCAACCCCCCGGCCGCACAGCAGGAGGTGAGTGGCGGGCGAGTGAGCGAAGCTTCATCTACCGCTCCCCGTCCTTCCCTAGCACCCTGGCCCCCGTCCGTGGAAAAAGTGTCTTCCACGAAACCAATCCCTGGTGCCAGAAAGGTTGGGGACCGCTGCTTTAGTGTCCCTGTAGTATTATCTTCACTTGTGCCAAGGGTATCTTTGGACTAAAACAGTATATATTTTAAAAGCATCTTTTGTGCCCCCCCCCCAAAAAAAACCCAAAGTATATGAAGAGGAAAAATTAAATACAATTGGATTCTTAAAGGCTGTTTTATGTACACATACGTACGCATATAGAATTCTCAAATTTGCTGTGTCTATTTTTACTAAAACCATCTTCATTTTTGAGTGGTTACAAAATCTGTCAGTATAAAAACATTTGAAATCCTAGCCTCCCCCCACCATCCCCTGCAGTAGTGTAGAGAAGTTTATGTTTACAGCTGCCTATATATAGGGAGAATTCTCTGGACTCTCTGAATATGCTGTAAAAAAAAGACCGAAAAGGGGAGTCTTTATACCCTTTTAAAAACTGAATGCTTCCCACAAGGACACTGGAATGGTTTTATGAGATTCTGTCCTACTTCCTTAAATAATAAAGAAACAAACGTGTAAAAAAGTTGGCATGATAATCGTTAGTAAAAATATATTCTTCTGCCAGTCTTCCTTCAGAATATTGTTTTTGCATTAAAATTTAATTTTTTCTTAACATTAAACTAGGCTCAGCCTTGGCTCTCAGAGCATTAGACATTTCTAATGAGAGCAGAAGTCTGTCTTGTGGGCACCAGAAATTTGACAAGTGCAGCAGAGTCCTAACTGTGTCAAAATTCGTTTCTACTTGTTTATAACACACATATTTGCATTTATGGCAGTGTTTCCTATTAACATGGTCCACCATTGTAAGTATTTTTTGGAGGCAGTTCTCAATGAAAATGTCTTGAATTCACAGTAGTAAAGTGTCACAGAAGAAACTTAACAGCTTTCTATAACTTTAATAACTTTCTAATTGCTGCCTTGAAGTAATTATGTCTAGAGGACAGAATACTGTATATATTTTATTATTCATCAGCTTCTTTTTTAATGGGAGTTCTGTGCTTTGTACAAGTCAATTATTTTTTGATAGTTTCTGTAATTAATGTTTAATTATATTTTATCATCCTCACTTTACTATATCACCTTGGTGATAATCAAAGCATTTCTAAACACTGTAGTTCCTTAGAGTGTTTTGCGTGTGTATACTATTACCTTGTTAAACATGTCCAAAAGTTTTAGGAGGTATTTATCTAGATAGAGGTAGATAGATAGATATCTCACCATTTACTAGAAAATACTTGAAATCCATCTTCTCTATAACTTACAAATTGGAAAAGCCCTAAAATGTGAATAAAGATAGGGAAAAAAACCCTTAAGCAATACCTTCTGTGTGTAATTGTCAGAATGGCAAATTGTTAATCAAGTAGGGTTTTTTTGGTACCACGGGATTTTAATTTCCCTGCATTTATATAATGCTAAATGTATATGAAAAGATGTCACTGACCCTCTGTCAGAAGGACTTTTTCTTCGAGGGTTTTGGTTTGTGTGCAATAGAGGTAAAGAATCTGTATCACTTCATCACTCCATTCATATGCACATTCACAAAAAGTCCCTGGAGTTAATGTACAAGGCAAGTTAAGCCATGACCTTGGGCGTGCAGTCAAGCCCACAAGACACAGTCTGGGTTCTTACAAATTGTTACATCTCTCTGACGACCCCATCGGTCATGTGGGTGAGAGCTGCATCTCTCCCGCTGTGGACCATTTTCGGAGGCAGCGAGGATCGTGGGAGCAGGCGCTGCGGGAGAGAAGCCGACTCCTTACTTGGGTCCTTCCCACGCTGTTCTGTCCCCCTCTCTCGCGTACATTCATCTCACTGTGTTGGTTCTGCAGTTGTTGCCTTCCCTCACTTTGTCTCTCATTTTCACAATTTCCTGCCTATTTGCAACAACTGGCATTCCCCCTCCCTTCCATATGAAACACAGCCCCAGAAAGGATATTATACAATAACTTTCTCAGTTCACTGGTTAGCCACTTCTGTACAGGATGGAATAGTGCGTTTTGGAGAAGTTGAGGAGTTACAGCTATTCCTGATCCTCAGTCTTCGAAGGTTTGTAGTTTGGACATGGAAAGATTTAAAATGAACCACAGTGTGTTTTTATTTAAATGGCACGTCCTCTTCTAGGTATTTGCAAATTGAATAGATGGTCATTTTTCTAAAGAAGGAAGGAGAAGTAGCTGTATGAATCTGTTTTAGATGCTTTCTCAAAGGTATCTTGCATATAATTATTCCAAAAATGTTGTGAGTTAGGGAGTATTGTGTCCATTTTTTTTTTTACAGCGGAGGAAAGTCTGAAGATATTAGATAGTCAATCCAGAGTCATAGAGCCGCCAGAAGGCACAGGTGGCATTGAACGTGTGTCCCTGCTACTCTGTCACCAAATCATACAGCCTGTCAATGTGAGGCCACCTTTGTAGTCCCCACAATACAGACCCCTTTTCAGATTTCAGGGCCCAGGCAATGTCGATGATCTCTGTATCCTAAGGCCTGCTGTTAACGTAGCCCTAGAGGGTGCTTGAAGTTCCCAGTAGTGACTAACGCTAGTGCTTGCTGGGTACCAGGCACTGTGTTCAGCACGTTTCCTACATTTTCTTACTTAGTCCTCCTACTGACTCTGGAGTTCAGCACCGTTATTACCCCCATTTTACAGGTAAGGAAACTGAAGCCCAAAGAGGTTAATTAAACAACTCACCCGAGGTCACATAGTAAGTTAGAGAACCAGGATTTGCACCGAGCTGGCTGTTCTCAACACCCACATTCCCAGCCACTAGGTCCATGGGGCCTTAGATTAGTCAGTCCTTTGAGTGAGAAACAGAAGGGCCCTGGCAAAGGGACGTGTGTCGAAGGAGAGGACTTCTGTCTTTGCACCCTTTCCAATCATAAATAATATAGCTCAGAGAAGGTTTTCATGTTAGGTAGCTATTTTCCTAATAAAGCGTAGAAATAATAACATACAGGGATGGAAAATCAGAGAAGGAGGAAAAGCAAGACACTGGAGGACAGGTCAAGATGAGCATCTTCAGGATGGGGGCAAATGGGGCCGAGGGAACCCGGTGAGGGCTTGGGCGCTTAGAAGGCCCAGGACTTCTCTGCAGTGGAAGAGGAGAAACTGAACTCTGCTGGTGCCTCTTGTCTCTAAACAGGACAAGTTAGCATCTCACTTTAATTCCTCCAGACAGATGTTCTCAGAGAATTCAGTCGTTCCAGGTGTGCAGAGAAAATCAAGTCATTGTAATATGATAGTATTTACAAAGGAACTGACCATTTGTAACCTTAATTCCTCCTCAAATATCTCTTTACTGACCTCGTGTCTGTCCGTCCTATCCGTCTGTCACTAAGAGGTTGTAAACACCTGACAGTAAATTGCAACTACAGTGCAGTTTGGAAATGGGACACGCACATCTTACCAAAATATGGGATTTCATCATGTCAGTGAAAGCGTTGGAGAACTGCTCAAATCACAGGCAGAGCCATGGGCGAATGAGCATCTGGCAGAGTTGGAGAAGTTTAGTAATGAGAGAAAAAAATCAACCAAGAGGATGGCCTGGTAGGTATTTTGAAAAGGAGAGAAATCCTTGGAAGAACCACAGACGCTCTCAATTATTTTTGCAAAAGAATCCTCTTTATGGGTCAAAACTTAGAAGGATGTTCTCAAGGACAGGCGTTCCATTTTTGTCAGAAAAATTATTTTGAAGAATAATTATGCCTTGATTCATTCTTTGCTCAAGACAGAGTGGGTATTACAATTAGAATATTAAAATGTTGAACTACAAAATAAATTTTCTCTTAGATTTTAGACTAAATAAAAACTTATTTCACCACTTAGTGTAGACCCTTAGCGTCTGTTGTTGGTGGCTTAATTTTACTTAGCACCTTTTTAGCACGAAGTTGGATAATAAGGACGCCTGTGCACACAGGCACATATGTTTGAATGTAGGTATATATATTCTTACTATTATCTAATTTCTTGAGCACTAATTCTGTTTCTGCAAATTAGATTTTTATTTGCTGTCCCAACAGGAAGTGTGTCTCTAATTTCTCAGGAGTACCAGAGAACTGGGAGGGCAAGAAACATATAAATGAGACACAATTTTAAGTTAGCAGACTGACATGTGAGTTTGATTCTCCTGTTGTAATTATGCATTTGGTGTTTAAGAAATGTTTGCTAAATGGATGGATACATTCTCCATTATGAGTTTAAAATGGTTAAATTTTTTTAACCTTAATCTCTTTCAATCTTAATTTTGTAAGAGAAAGTGATTTCGTGGATACGACAATTCCTTGAAAACACACACCGAAGAAAACCCACTAAATTTTTATTTGGCCGTATTATTTTCATTATTACTAGTAGTCATGAGCAACTGTGATCATTCATTCAAAGAAGAAACAATTAGTTGTCTCCCGTACCCTAGGCACTGGAGTACAGAATACTGTCACTTTATATCTCTTTTACCAAACAGAATATTCAGATTCAGCACGTTTCCCATTCTTTCTCCCCTGGAATATCTGTCACACATTCACCCCACTCCCACTTTCCTTTAACTTGCTTCCCTCTTCCTTTTGACGGGTTAAAAAGTAAAAACAAAAACCTGGAAACCTAACCCCAAGTGTAGAAATACTTGGCGACAGAAGGAATGTAGAGAGAATTCACTTACCCTTACTGTTAGGTTACATTTAATGTTACTGCACAATTGGTCGTGTAGTTCTTTGTCCAAACCGAATTGATGCAGTTGCACATGTAATTAAGATTTAGCTATAAAATCACTTCGTTAGTAATGCTTTGTTTGTCTCTTATAAAGTCAAATTGCTAATGTTAGAGATTTGATTGTTAAAGTTTCTCTGTAATGGCTAGGGAAAACATAAAAAGGGGAGTGTTTTTTAAAGTACTTGGGAAGAGTGAAAAGTATCACCTCATGGTTATTGTGTAAAAAGACATTTTATTCCAGTTTTTGGTAATTGAAGTGTTTTTTGTTTTTTTTTTGTTTGTTTTTCGGTACGCGGGCCTCTCACTGTTGTGGCCTCTTCCGTTGCGGAGCACAGGTTCTGGACGCGCAGGCTCAGCGGCCACGGCTCACGGGCCCAGCCGCTCCGCGGCACGTGGGATCTTCCCGGACCGGGGCACGAACCCGTGTCCCCTGCCTCGGCAGGCGGACTCCCAACCACTGCGCCACCGGGGAAGCCCTGAAGTGTTATTTTAAGAGCTGTAGAAGACATACCTAGACGTCTGTGAGTGTTTGAGGACGTTCATACACCAAGTGGAGTTTACATCCTTCCCCCAAAGTTTATCTTTTCTCCTGTCTTTAGGGGAACTAAAAGGAAACATCTTTTACTTGCAATGCAAACAGTTAAATAAGTAAAACCGTTTCGATACATGAATGTGACGGCAATAAGGTATCCAAAGTGGGTATGTTAAGTACTTTTACATACATTATTTCACTTAATTCTTGACCGCTCCATCGGTTTGGTCATATTATTTTCCCATTTTACAGATGAGAAATCCGAAACCCAAGTAACTTGGTCAAGGTCACCTTGAAAGGGACCTCTATTTTTTTTCCAACTAAAACTTTATTTGGAGCAGTTAAATTGAGGACACATCCAGAGGTTTCCCACCCATTTTTTCCCCCCAGAATTCATCTCCCTCTAGTTGAGAGGATGAGATGTTGTCATGAGTTAACGGTAGGAAAACACGGTTTTGAGGGGGGTTTTGGTGTGTTTCTTTTTTTTGTTTTGTTTGTTTGTTTGTTTTTGACCCAGTGGTTTTCATTCTCAGATGTTTTCCTACATGGACTGCTGGTTTGGGATAAGAGGATGATAGCTCTGCCCTGGATTTCCTGGGCTGTGTCTTTAGGACTTTCATTCTTTCTCAGGATTAGACAGGGAGGCCCCTTTGGAGACAGCAGGAGAAGCTCATTTGCTGGGGGGGGGGGGGTATGTGTTCTTTCAACAAGGCCCTCGTTCTCCACTGTTCTCGTTCATCATCCTTCTCCCTTTGAGTTTTTCTCTTCCAACTGAAACACGATTGAATAGAACAGCAAGAAAAATGCATGCTATTTGCGTACAAAGCCCAGCAAGGCCCTCAGATTGGGCTGCAGAAGCTGAGACATGTAAGGGAGCAAATATTGATAGATGGGACTGGGGCACCAGGGGGAGTTGTTGCAGGTTTTAAGTGAGAGAGTCTCTGAGACCTGGAGATGCAAAGGGGTGAGTGGTGTAGGATCTGAGCGCCGCAGGCAGGAAGCCATCAGGCCTTCCTCAAGGGAATAGGTAGACACGGGCAGTCACAACCTCACCCAGAGAGCTCAGAGCTCCGAGGGCCCCAGACTGAGGACCTGTACGGTGACATCTCCTTCGTGCCGACCAGCGGGGGGAGGGAGGTCAGCCAGCCCGAGTGAGAGGCCCGTGCACTGCAGAGGACTGGAAAAGTAATTTGGTTTTATTGCTCGTACTTGGAGTATCGTGAGCTGCTTTGCGTAAAGGAGCTCAGCCGCTCCCTGTGTACGGCCCCACTCTAGATGCCTGCTCTTGGCTGAAGGATGCTCCACGCCGACTCCCTGCTCACCCTTCCCGGCTTTATCCTCCACCAGCCCCTTCACTGATGCCATGCACTGAAAAAACTGAATGTCTCGGTATTCCCCGCGCACCCCCAGGCCATGCTTCTCACCCCCCTGGAGCTGCTTTCCAACCTCCCACCCCCCAGCTGGTCCTGAAGGCTTTCCTCTTGATCTCCCTGGTCACGCGCAACCTCCACTTCCAGTGGAAGCTCCACACGGTTTGCCTGCATATACCTATTTTTTTCATTTATATTCCATGAACTTGCTTAAATGTGCTGCTTATTTTTCCAGTCTGTTATAGTACTTAATACAGGGCTTGGCACATAATAGGTATTGAATAAATACTTATCTAATGACTGAAGAAATCAAATAAGACATTCATTCACACGAGGGGAACAAATGTTGCCAAACAGAAGCCCATCAGTGACATGTCTTAATAAGGATCCTTTTCTCTAGGATGCAGGCAAGGCCCTGTGGGTGATACACAAATGAAAAGGCATAGTCACTGCTTACAGGTTGGCGATCAGTTACTCGTTTGATTATAATTAGGGATTAAAGCTGCGTGAGATTCTCCCGTCTCCTAAATAGGTTATGAATGACCCTCCCACACACGCAGTCTTGGCATTGTCGTTTCTTTAACAAACTGTTTTACCCAAGTATCAAAAAATGTAAACTTTGACCTAATTCCTGTTCCTCTATTACTGATTTCTAAATAGGGCTGCCCACATTCATTCTGGATAACTATCAATCTGCAAGGGAAGCGTCATGTCTGAGTTTGAGGCGTGTTAGGGAGACATTGTGGAGACATTGGTGCCTCTTGAACCCTCAGCAGGATGTCAGAGCCTCCCCCTGGACCATCACTGTATTTTGGGTTCACTGTCCTTCCCTCTGTTGTATGGCAGGATAGAAACGCCTCTTCGTGGTAAGGGCCGTGTCTCTCAGCGCCTAGAAGGCTTCACAAGGCACACACATGATGCATTTAGAAAATCTCTGAAATAGGTAACTGAAGAATTTCTCTCTGTCCAAAATTTGGTTAACTGGCTTTGCACAGACGTAGTCATTTATGCTAAATCATTCAGGCCGTGTATTTTTTTTTTCTTTTTTACTTTTACTGAAGTATAGTTGATTTACAATGCTGTATTAATTTCTGCTGTACAGCAAAGTGATTCAGTTATACATATACACACATTCTTTTTCATATTCTTTTCCATGATGGTTTATCACAGGATATTGACTATAGTTCCCTGTGCTCTACAGTAGGACCTTGTTTATCCATCCTCTATATAATAGTTTGCCTCCAGCACGTGTATTTTGAATGCTGTCCAGGCCTGTGCCGATGTGGGGCAGAGCCCTCTATCACATCCCTCACACTTTTCCTGAGAAGTGCTGAGTGGTTGGTAAGATTTTTGTTTACAGCCTTTGCTCTCGAACCCCAGGCGTCTTCCAAGTGCAGGGGTTACTTTCAGGGGACATGGCTTCTCTAGTGATTACTTATCCCGGAGTTTAGAACTGAGCCATCTGTAATATACCTGTGAACTAGGCTTTAGAGTCAGCAAGTAGCTGATTGAAGGAATCGTTGTTTGCATAACCCGGGTCACAGTTTCCCTGGTGAGGGTGAGACTGATGGCGTGGTCCTCATTTTTCCCGGCTAGACAGCATAGGACAGAAATTGAGCAAGTGGAAAACAGAAACCATTCCCTGTAGCCTTCATGAGGAGGAGGAAGGGCTGGACCTGACCCCCTGTGATGAGGACCCCACTGAGAAGCCTGGGTGGGCGGTCTGACCTCACAGGTGAGAAAGTGTGATGGGAACCAAGAAGACTTGTGTTTTCTGACCTCGGCTCTTCACCCATCTCGGGAAACGGAGAGGGGGTCATATCTGCCACCAGTCTTCGAGGAGAATGTAGACACTTTCCTCAGAGTTCCACTAGCCTAGTGGTTTTATCTGGTCAAAGAACTGTTTTCTTGCTGCTCGTTTTGCTAACTAGACATGTAGATAGACTTCCGCATTTGTGTCTTCTGCATCCGTATATTAACGTGGTCCTGATGGTGTCTGAACAGAGGGAGAAAGAGACACTTGATTTGGAAGAGTAGAAATGCCAAAGGAATTTTCAGTAAAAGGATACCGGCTCTATAGAAATCACATTTGTCTCCCAGAACCAGCTAAAGGCCATTCTTTGATCCCTGGTTCCTCTGTGCTTGGTTTCTATCTCTGCATCAGCCCTCATCGTTCTGTATTCTGAGTTATCTCTGTATATTCACTCATCTCTGAGGACGAGGTCCTCTCGGGAGGAAGGGGTCACGTCTTGCCTTTGTTCCTCTGGCATTGGTGCAGTGCCTGCACGTAGTGGGTGTCTGTTATCTGTGGGATGCCTAAATGGGTGAACCACATTAATGAGCATATGTCACAGATTCACAAACTCCTTAGGACCCAATTTTCTCTAAGTCTGTCTAAAGTAACCCAACAGGTAACCTCTTAAGGTCCATTTCTTAGTTGAATGTAAAATAACATATATTTAAAGCTGTGATGATTATATTTTAGTTTGAAAAAGACATCTCTTTCTGGATTTGGGTCCTGTGAGCCATTGACTATATGTCACCCCAGATAGAGCGGAGCTCCTTGGGAGTTCTGTCTCTCACCGCCTTGTCTTATCCTTCTTTGAACCGCCAGGGCCAAGTGTGGTTCGTAGCACGTTAGTACTGCAAAATGCAAAAAGCAAAAGTAGTAGATAGAGCATGTTGACTTTTCCCTAGAATGTCAACATCTTGACCTGCAGTGAAAGAAGGGCTGGTTCTTGCTATGTTTTCTTTGGTGCTAGAGCCCCTGGCAGATGGCGTAATTTGATGGGGATGGGAAGCTTTCACCAGCCTCTGCATTTCTGAAGAAGCAGGAATTCAGATTCTCCACCACCAATGAGTCTGCTTTGCCTTAAGTTGAGTTTTTGTCTAATCAGTCCTACTTTAGTTATTAGGAGATCCCTAAATATGGATGTTATTCCTGATTAGGGCAACAGCTAATACATTTAATAGCTTTAATTTTCAATGAGAAATAGTCACATTGTGACAACATGCAAAGAATATAATCAACTCCAACTCAAGATAATCAACCCCAATGCTAGTTTTGGCCATTAGAGCAAAAAGTTAATGCGGGTTATAGGGTTAGGTTGGAAGCCAGCGTGCAGTCTAATGTTGATGAACATCCAGGCACGAACTGCAAATAGAGACTTCAGTGGGAAAAATGAGGTGCTGGTCCCAGTTTAGAATAAAGTACTAATCTGAGAGAAACAAACAAGAAAGCAAGCACCAGAAGACTCCACAAGACTGTCATTAGCTCCATGATTACATGGGAGGCTGTGAACAGTCAGCAGAGGGGTAATAGGAAACTGACGAGAAATTATTATTCCACATTGGGTTTCTTTTTTTTTTTTTGCGGTACGCGGGCCTCCCTCTGCCGTGGCCTCTCCCGTCGCGGGGCACAGGCTCCGGACGCGCAGGCCCAGCGGCCACGGCTCACGGGCCCAGCCGCTCCGTGGCATGCGGGATCCTCCCGGACCGGGGCACGAACCCGCATTCTCTGCATCGGCAGGCGGACTCTCAACCACTGCGCCACCAGGGAAGCCCCCTGGGCTTCTTTTTTACCCAAGTTGAATTCATTAGAAATAGATCACCAGGTAATAATCTGACAGTTATTGAGGGCAGTAAATCCGTGAAAGGAAAGAAAGGATCTTCACTAAAATGAAGAAAAACCCTTTCACTCGATACTCTCTCATTTTTTTCCAGAGGAAAAGAGCTCTTTTGGGCTTGAGAAGAGGACAGTGTCACATTTTCTCTTAATGATCAAAGAATCATTGTACATATAATAACATCATCATCCAGTGAAAATCGGATATATCACCTGTGCATCTTCTAAAGTCAGCGGACTAGTGCGTTTCTTACATTTCCCAACGTTCAAATAATGGTGAACTAAACCAGAAGCATCAGGCTATCACCCTCTTCTTGGTATTTGTCCTGGAGCCCCTGAAGGGTCCTCGGGACTGCAGACTGTTCCTGGGTCCTCCCTCAGGACTCGGTCAAGGTTTTGGAGTAAGGGGGCTGAGTTGTATTCGTTTCCCTTGCTGTGTGCTCTCTGCAGCTTTGAGGTCCGTGGGGCTGTTTCTCTTCCACACAGGCGTGGCATATGGTCAGGGAAGATGCAGTTGACCCTTTTTTTTTTTTTTTTGCGGTACGCGGGCCTCTCACTGTTGTGGCCTCTCCCGTTGCGGAGCACACCACACACGCGTGGCATATGGTCAGGGAAGATGCAGTTGACCCTTTTTTTTTTTTTTTTTTTTTTTTTGCGGTACGCGGGCCTCCCTCTGCCGTGGCCTCTCCCGTTGCGGAGCACAGGCTCCGGACGCGCCGTGTCCCCTGCATTGGCAGGCGGACTCTCAACCACTGCACCACCAGGGAAGCCCCCATGTCACTATTCTTGATAGGAAGGAGGAAGAAGGGGAATGAACAGAAGGGAGGCTACCAGCTGAGTAAGTCTCCACTTAAGAAACTTTCTCAGAGTCCCTAACAGATGACTTCTTACATGTCATTGAAAGGAATTTAGTCACCTGAATAGTCTCGGCAGAAATTGGGAAATGCGGTTTGCAAAGTGGGTACATTGCCTTGTCCAACAAAATTTGGGTGCTGTTAGTAAAGAGGAAGGGGAGAATGGATAGTGACATGCAGCTAGCAGTCTCTGCCACCATGTGTAATTGAAATTATGTAAAATGGAGAGGTTTACTGCACATAGCATGCTAGGTGGCTCATATAACATAACAATAGCATAGTAACTTGTTAGATTGCCCGTCAGACGTCTACCCACGGAAATCTTTTGGGCAGAGCCTCTCACAGCAGGAATGGCTGCTTAGTCTTCTAAGGAATTCCTGGCAGTCCCTGTGAATTTAGAGCAGCACTGAGCAGGTTTCTTTTGCTCTGACTGCCGGAGAAACTCCCCTGATGGTTGCCGTCCGTACCCTGATGACCGGCCCTCAGCAGGACCCTCCTTGGCGGGGCTCGCCTGTCCTGGTTTGCTCTTGATAGCAGCAGAAGCTCATTTCCCCATCCAGGGCTTCAGCGTGACATCCTGGGAATGCTTGTTCTCTACCACCGGGTCTTCAGCCTCTGCACACCTTTTCTGATTCCCTTTACGATGGACCTAGCAATCTGGAAAATGAAGAGGGAGTCAGAAGCGGGTGGTCAGGAAACATAGGTGAGAATACGACAGACAGAAAGCATAACAAAATGGAATTAACCTCCTGGTTTTAGTTCTAGTTTGCTTTCTGAAAGCAAATTATCTGGGAAGATAATTTGGAAAACTGGAAAATTCTATCAACTTCAGAGAGATAGTTTTCTAATTACTTAATTGGTAAAAAATATTTTATAATCCCAGAGGAAAGCCCATATAACAGATGAAATGGAATAGCATACACATACCCTGTGAGCAGTCAGTGCAAACGTACACAGAAACTCTGGTGCATCAGGTCTCCTGATTTAAGATTATAGCATGAGTCATTTGGCACGTCTGACGTATATACATTTGGAGGTAAACTTTAATGAGAAATCTAAGATCTCAGTGTTTGTGGAGGCGTATTTTTTCCCTAAATTAGCTTTTAGTTCAGTACAGTGGAGCATTTCTGACTGTAATCTCAATGCTACAAGCCCCATCAGAACAATATAGTCACCGTACAAGTCTTAAATATAAAGCTTTTATGTACTCTTAACAACTTAAATTTATCTCAATAGAAAATTGACAATAGAGTAATTAGCAAAGTTGTTCTTATTAATGCCATAAACAGATAATGAAAGAAATGTAGATTTCACTTTTTCTATTTCGAGTGTTTCATTAATCTAGCAGAAGTAGGCAGAATATCAAATGTTTCTGGAAGCTTAGTTTTAACAAATAGCTATATTTGTCCCTGTCTGGAGTTAAGAAATATTAAAGAAAATTATTAGTTTCTACTTTAATATATCATAGCCTTTCCAAAGCTGCATGTAGTTGGATCTTTCTGGGTAATTCGTTCCAATTTGTTGCAAATATTTAAATGCCACTTGATCTATACAGTGTTGATCTAAACAGGAAGGAACTACTGTGTAGGAAAGGGGCTTAGGTGTTCTTTAACCAAGTGAAAATGAGGGCCAACAGAGGCCTTCTTCTCTTCTAAATCAACGAATTTAGTCATTGTGTTTACGTGAGTAGGTGAGTTAAATATAAAGACCGTTGCGCATGGTGTGATCAGGAATGTCAAATGTTACTTAAGGGCATCTTCATTAAACGTTTGTATTTATTTTCTGACAGAACAGAAACAACCAGGTGTGGGTTAAATAAATCGTCCTCTTGACATTCTGCCCGTGTTTTAAGGGAACCAAGACAAACAGGACGATCCTTGCAGAAAAAGTTAATCAGGATGGAATCTTGCTTGTGATATTGATCCCTTGCATATCTCACCTTCCTTGGCCATAAAGTAATAATAAAAGAATAACATTTGTATTAGGGTCCTCCAGAGACACAGAACCAGTAGGGTGTGTGCATATGTGTTTGTGTATATGTACATATACATAGACATACATATATAAAGAGTAAGAGTATATATATATATATATAATAAGAATGTATACACACACACATACTGTGCAAAGTAATGCACAGTATAGATACAGAGAGAGAGAGATTGAGATTCATGTTAAGGGATTGACTCCATGATTGTGGGAACCGACGACCAGGCTAAAATTTGCAGGGCAGGCTGGCAGGCTGGAGACCCAGAGAAGAGTGGGTGTTGCAGTCTGTCTGACTCGAAAGGCAGTCTGGAGGCAGAATTCCTTCTTCCTCAGGGATCTCAGTCTTTTGAAGGCCTTCAACTGATTGAATGAGGCCCACCCACACTATGGAGGGTCATTTGCT
Source organism: Physeter macrocephalus (assembly GCF_002837175.3). Classification (NCBI taxonomy): domain Eukaryota; kingdom Metazoa; phylum Chordata; class Mammalia; order Artiodactyla; family Physeteridae; genus Physeter; species Physeter macrocephalus. The sequence goes on along the minus strand of NC_041225.1, from coordinate 18,234,598 downwards.
TTACTCAGAGTCTCTGGATTTAAGTGCTAATCTTATCTAAAAGTACCTTCACAGCAATATCTAGCTCCATGTGGTGGTTGACCAAATATCTAGGTACCCCATGGCTGAGCCAAGCTGACACATAAAACTAGCATCGTCATCACTATCATCGTTATTTACTCTATGCCGTTTGCTATTTTAAGCACTTTACATGTATTAACTCACTGGATCCTCATTGCAGCCCCATCAGATACGTACTCTTACTGTACCCATTTTACAGATGACAGAATTGCAATCAGTGAGGCCAGATAACATGCCCACCGTTCTACAGCTAATCTAACTTGGTTGTGCACATCTGTCTTGCCTATAAATTTTCCTTGAAGACACGGCAGATATTGTTCTCCTTTCGTAGGGGCTCAGTAACTGTTTACTGAATGAAGGATAATGGTGACCCTTTTGGGAGCAGTTACTGTGTATTGGGAAACACTCGAAGCTTCAAGATAATTAAAGTGGGTCGGTGTTTTAACTGATGGTGAAACTGAGGCTCTTAGAAGCTGAGAACCTGAACAAAGGGAGCTCTGGAGGATGGAACCAGGATCCACACTCTGGTGGTTGTGATCCTAAAACATCTATTAATATTCATCAGGTATGGAAAGGCTAAAGCCAATATTAAAGTATAGATGATTCTGGAAGTACATAAGTGGCTGATACTTTCTTTTTGTAACCTTTTCCATCTAATCCAGGGACCATGTGTTCTAGGTATTCTAGGACAGTCTCCCCAGTTATGACCACACACTCATAAATACTTTCATGTTTGTTAGACCGTGTGTCACTAGACTTCGGATCCTTAAATAAAGGCTTACTGTTCTCAAATCTTTTCTGTTAAGAACCCTCAGTTCACTTAAATTATATGTCCTTTACATATCTTGCATCTCCTTTTTATGCTGCTGTGTGTATCTTTGTGAATTACCTTTTTCCTTTGTCTCCCTGCCTGTCAGACCAGCACTTCGCGGTTCTTATGTCTGTCCACCATGAAATACATGGCACATTCCTCCTCTTTTCTTCCTGAATATAAATAATCCTTTTAGAATGTTACTTTCGGAATTCGTGGCCCATAAAATAGTCATAGATGCCCTTGGACCATACCTGAGTGTCGGAGGGCTCCACTTACTGAGATGTTCTGATCGCGGAGGGTCCCACACACCCATCCAACTCGGGCTCGTGTCTGGACTGAGGGCAGAAAATGTGCGCCAGTAATTATTGAAGGAAGAAACTCTTTTCTTGGTGAAGGTCGTTAGTACCTTAAATAGTGTTTGCCTTTCCGACAAGTGTGTTTGCACTTCGTAAGTCCAGTGATTTCTCCCCATGAGCCAGCATCTTCAAACAAAACGAATGCACCCTGATTCTTTTTCCCTTCTCTGGGACTTCTGAATTTGAGGTTAGATTAGGTTCCTTTCATATTGTGGAACTTCTCCTTAGTGTTCTAAAAAAATTAGAACGTGAAGTTACAGGCTATAAACTGCGTAAGCACAGGCCCAAATGGCATTTCCTCCCGTCTGTGTAGGAATGTTCTCGGATTTGACAGATAACAGGAATGCCTCGGTTCTGTAGTCCTCCTGGTAGCTGCTTGAACATCTCTCAGAAACTCAGCTGGCTTCCTTGTCCCTTCAGTTCCTGGGTGGTCTCTTTAGGGTAAAACCCATCATCGGAGCAGGCCAGGTGCTGGCACTCAGCATATGAAGCCGTCAGGAAGTGATCCTCTAGATTTCCTGGGGACTCCTGCCCACATAGCAACACCAGGCCATGGTGGCTGTGGTCCCTCAGGTGAGGGATTAGCTGAGCATCGTGTGGTGAGTTCATGCTAACCCTTCTGTACCAGCGAACTTACATTCTCTAATTAATATCCAGCTAATACTCAACTTCGTTTCCCAAAAGGCTGTAGTCTCTGAGCAATAATAGTAAGGAAGAAGCAGAAGCGGAGCGGGGGTGGGGGGGGGAGAAAAACACAGGAGTGTTGGGTTACACTTCCTTTTCCTTCTAAGCACCTTGGAAAATTCTGTTTCTCTCTCGCTCTCTCCCTGGACATTCATCTATAAATCTATCGATCAACCTATCTATCTATATATGCGCCAAGATCAGCCAATGAGTATGTGTGTTTTTCCTCTTCTGATTTGGGAGGCCATTTTTGCTTTTGTTTTTGTTTGAATTCATTTTCTTACTTCCCACCTCCTTCCCTTTCTTCCTTTTGCTTCTGTTGATGGAGGGTGAGTAACTGGATTATTTACCAGGAAGGCTGTTAATTCGAAGTCGGATTGTTTCAAGCAAATGTTCTCAGCCCCTCCCTCCATGTTGTTCAACACACTGATACCTTACTTTCTGATAACCTTCAGAGGAATGGAAAAAATGGAAGTGTATTCAAATCGTGAGTGTATTCATAATAAAGTGGTGAGAGAGTTTGGGGACAGACTGTAGGCTTTTCCACATGGGGCTGTTTGTAGGGTGCTAGAAACACCCATGTTCTCAGCCATCAAATGGAACATAAGATCACCACCCTCCTGCAGGCGGGATGGCCTGCCATTCTCTGGAAATGTCTGAGTTTCTTTCTTTCTAAACTGTAGCCACGAGGGTAGTGAGAATATGTCTTCTCAGTCGGGCTCATGGTACTTTATTATCCTCTGTACTTAATTCTTTTAAAGAAGTTCCTTAAAGAAAATGTCTGCTTCCTTTTCTCCCATTTGAGTTATAAACTGCTTATTAAATATTTGTACAGTGAATGAATGAATGACCGATTGGGAGAAGTCTGTCTGGCTAAGTACAGTGAGAAGGAGTTTTCCAGAAAACACAGCCCACCTCTAATATGCAAGGTCCGGGATGACCAATAGGTTCTATTTCATGTTGCAGTGGCAGCTTATTGGTGGTGGCTGGTGCCAGGAACACTGGGTTCAGAGGGATTCTGAGGTGTCCCCAAGGTTCTGGAGGAAAGAATGCCACCCGTGCTGGAGGGGGCGTTTGCCTTTCCTGTGCCAAAGCTAAACATTAGGTGACCTCCCTTTTTCAGACATAAAGATGTCAGGTTTTTAAGAGGGGTGTAAACACACCTCTCTCTTCCTGTCCTGGATTCAGAACTAATTGAGGAATAAAACATAAGCAGCAGATGTAGGTGGAAATCTCAGCTGATAGAGCAGATAAGAGAAGGTGGTCTTTGATGTGTCTCTCTTATCCTCGGAATTAAACGTTCCAATCCCAGTGGGCTCAGGTGATGCTGGAACCCGCAGCTTCTCCTGAGAGGCCGGGTGAAGCTTCCTGCCTGGTGCGAGAACAGAATGAATGAATGCACCAGAAGGACCTGGCGCTGCTTCCTCTCCCTTAGGCAGTAATAGGAAGAGGTTCCCCTGCCTGAGGCTGGAAGTGATCCTTCCCAGCTGGTCCTTTCTGAGCACTGGAGTGCAAGCTTGCTCCCCTCTGGGTCAGAGAGAAGAGGGGAACTCTAACAGGGTAACTATTTGTATGTACACATCTGTTGTTAACACAAGTTGTCTAGAAAATCAACAGGATCTACTCTCTTGCCGTCCCTGGACCAGAGCAGCCCTCACTGTTGGGCTAAGCTCACGGCATCCCTGCCCCATCCCGCGGGCGGAGGTTTGTCGGGACTTTCCTCCTCTGACCTCCGCCTGCTGCTCTGCCCCGCTGAGAGGTGATCTGCTTCTGGGGTCTTGGGCTGCCGCTGAGGCCCTTATGGACACATGTGCAGCAGCTCTGAGGTCCTGTAGGTCCCTCTGTTGTTTTAGGGAATTGCCTTTGTAGCTCTTTATGTGCCGGGTCACAGAGGAGCCTTCTCAGAAACGTTTTTGACATTCAGCACTTCATTAAAACCCACATAACTTCTGTTCACCTTCTAGACCTGGAAATGTGCAGTTGATAGGTCAGTGTCAAAATGGCCAACCATGGGACTCAAAGAGAACCGTAGGCTTCATCTAGACATCGCCGTCCCCTCCAGTGAAGTGGTGGGGAGAAGCCTCAGGAACCAGAAGCCCAGCTTCTGATGGGGAGACTTCATGCAAGGCTTCCACTCCTTACCCTGTTGTGTCATATGTAAGGCCCCTTTCAATTCCTTGTGCTGTCATTCTAAACCATTCCAGAGGAATGATTGGCTACCCTAGAGATGCTGGTGCTTCCTCCCCAAGCCTGGAGTACCCACGGGGCATTGTGCATAGGTCACAGATTCAAGGAAGGTCGTGACACTCTTGCTGGGTTGACACTAGTATTAAAGCCTATCTCCCTCCTGGGACTATCCTGTTCCTAACACCTCCAGCCATCTTTAGTTGTCTGCTCTACCAGCTCTCAAGGCTCATGTTTAAGAGTCTTTCATGCTTACCCTAAATACCACCACCTCTAGTTTAAGCTCATTGGTTTCTTGATGGGTCCTCAAAGGAACTTTCTCCAACTCATCCCCAAGCCTTTAATTTTTAGAATGTTGTGTTTGTTTAAAAGAGATCTCGGGTGAAATGCATCGGTGCAGGGCTGAGAATTTCCACACCACCTTCTTCTTTCCATTACGCTCCTTTCTGGAAATATACATCTGTTCTGATTATGAACATATATATTTATTATCTGACAAGCAAATCTGGTTTGCCTTTCTATGAAATTACTTCATTGCAGTGCAACTCTTAGGAGCATATTTAACGTCAAAAAAAAAACCACCCCCCATTATTGAAACTGTGTATTATGATCACAAAGAGAACAAGAAGATCTGTGTAGCACGATGGAAAAGTTAATTGGAAAATATGATTAACTCAGAAGTCCACAGTGTCACATGGAGACTGCTTCCCGTGCTGCCTCTCTGTGTAGCCCCTTAAACTCTTGAAGATGCCTTCTCTGATCCTAAGGTATGGAACTGACATTGAAGAGTGTTTTGTACATGCCAGACGTGGATGAATTCGAGAAGCCGTCCCTACCCTCCTAGTTCTTCCAGTTCAGCTGGGAAGACAGAGTTTGTAAGGTGGCACAGTGTCCCATGTACAGTACTGTCCGTGACAGGGGAAGTCAGCGCCATTCGACAGGCCCCTTGCGCGGTTTGCCCGCAGTGCTCTGGCGCGTGTGGTGTGGGAAAGGCTGTTAATACATGGGATGCCTGTGGAGTGCAACATTCTCTTAGCAGTGGCTGCTACTTGCCCCACAAAACTGGAGAGTGCTCTGTTACCGGATCTTTTTTTTTAATCAGCATAAAATCTGGAGTGAGGAGAAATATCTTCTGAAATGCTCTTTCTCAAAGAGAAAAATGAGCAGAGTCAGCTGTATCATCTATGCACTGATTGTAGTGCTAAATTAGGGAAGATAAATGCACCTAATTTATAGTTACAAAGACTGCGCTGTTTAACGTCTCGTTTCCCATGGACTGAAGAGGGTACACAGCAAACCTCACGATGCAAATTACTTATAGTGTGTTTCTATAAATCAAACAATGACAGAAGTATCACAGTGATCTCTAAACAGTGCCCACAAATAACAGTGGCTTTAATTATGCACTCGGTGAAATGAAAAAAGCAAAGAATCCATGGGAGGTCTTCCAGCACCTCAACCAGCCCTCAAAGCTGGGGTCCTTCTGGGCTGGTACCCAGAAAGGTCCGGTCTGTTCTTGGCCGTGAATTCAGTACCTTTCCCTCCCTTCGAAAGGAACTGTACCCTGTGGCTTCCCTTGGGTGGCCACCCTGAGAGTTCTTTGTGGACAGAGCACGCAGACTGCTTTGCTTGACATCCCAGCGAGTGGCTTGAGCTCAGCGACTGTTCAGTGAATGGAGGCTCTGAGCCCCTGACCCATCACACGCAGGTCATGAAGCAAGCAAAAGTAACGAGATGGGAGGACGCCGCTGTATTTATTTCATCATTTTGTTGACTTGTTTTAAAGCAAACCAATCCTGGGGTCATGATAATCCTTGCTTATTCAGTGTCTTAAAACTATGAACCGTTGACAAGATTATGAAATTTAAGGAGAAAAAAAAGCAGACTCATTCAGTGACTTCAAACCCTCTTTTGTATGGATTTCAATTCCAAGTCTTAAACTCATGGTGGTTAGAACTTGAGTGTGCAAAAGTGTAGGCAAGGTACTGAATCCCACCCAGATGTGCTGTGAGGACAGAGTTATCAGCATGCACCTCTCAGGTCTCATGAAGGCCTCCCAGGCATGAGGCTGGAGAGAACATAGATTGGGAAACGTAGATTGGAGAATACATACATTGGAGCTTGTGTTTTGAAGCTAACTTCTAGGGTCCCAGCGGGAAACTTAGCCCATTAATGGCTGGTGCTTTAAAGAAACATAGAAGCCTCTCAGCTAGTCTTCCCCTCCCCCCGTGGATCTGCCCATGGATCTGGGTAGCAGGTACAAGCATTAATCAACACTTTTGAACCCCAGTCACAGATCACCTTTGATCAGAAGCCTGGTTGGTCCTAGCGTGTGGAAATGCAGGAGTTAAGTAAAAGAGAGAAAGCGGGAGAGAGGGAGGGAAGGAGGGGGAGAGAAAGCCAGATGAAGGGATGGAAGGAGGTGGGGAGCCTAGCTCACCTGCCACAGAGTTTTCTTCTCCTGTCTCAAAACAAGTTCCTGGCACGTTCAGGTGACCGCATGGTATCCATGGCTGGGGTCAGGGCTCCGTCTGGACCCTGAGACTGGGGACTGGCATGCAGGGGCCCTGTTGAAGACACAGCTGACAGTGCAGCTGACCTTGAGCTTGGAACCCAAATTACTGACTGTGCTTCCTGAGGACCAGCTGTTTGTTTACCTCTGCTTGTCTGCCTTGTTAACAGATTGCAGTCCTTGGAAGAAGAATGATTTTTATTTCATTCTTCAGATATGAATTATTCTTTCATCCTTTCCTGGCAGGGTTTGGGCAAACTGAGCTCATCCTGTCAACCTCAGCTGTGCGTTGAACACTCAGCCCAGAGTCAGCATTTCCTTTAAGTTTAGATAGACGCTGGTGTGTAGGTCTCTGGCAGTCATTGTAGAATCCTGAAAATAGTTTATCTGCGTAAATATCCCAGGATTTTCTGCTTTTCTTGAACTTGAAACATATAAAGAAGTCAGTCAGATGCTCATTAAAAAAAAATAAAAATTCTCTATGTACGATAGTACATTTCCCTCTGGTTCTCCTTCACTGAACATGTCAAAGTCTATTTTGAAGTGATTCTCATTCTCACGTATTTGTTGGCAGTCCAGCCTCTTCAGTTGTTTAGAAATGCTATTTTAAAGCTATTTTGGTTGTAAAATGTTATACTGAAAACACATTTATTTTAAAAGTTTTGAATTCCTTTTTACTTTATTGCACTGTGTACTTGAATCTAAATCAAGTGAGGGCAGTGCCATGTGATATTAGAAAGTGCTTTGTTCGAAGAGGGCATTTTACTGTAAGAAGGCAAGCTTTGATTAAAGTGGTTTTTCAGATGATTAATACAAGTTTTAGGGAACAAGAAACTAGATTCATTTTAAAAAAATAACTGAGGTCAGCATAAAGTTAAAGTTATATCAAAGGAGGTAGGCAGTCAAGACTTAATGTTACAATGAAGGAATATATACTTTCTCCTTGAACTGAGTCTGTCCATGGACTTAATTAATTTCAATTATGTGACATAATTGGTTGTGAGTTTTCTCATACTTAGCAGAGTTTTTACTTCCATTTACCCTTGCCATTTCTTAAACATAGCCCCAAATATCTTTTTTTTAACATCTTTATTGGAGTATAATTGCTTTACAGTGATGTGTTAGTTTCTGCTTTATAACAGAGTGAATCAGCTATACATATACATATATCCCCATATCTCTTCCCTCTTGCGTCTCCCTCCCTCCCACCCTCCCTATCCCACCCCTCTAGGTGGTCACAAAGCACCGAGCTGATCTCCCTGTGCTATGCGGCTGCTTACCACTAGCTATCTATTTTACGTTCGGTAGTGTATATATGTCCATGCCACTATCTCACTTTGTCACAGCTTACCCTTCCCCCCTCTCATAAAAAGAAATGAAGTTGAGTTATTTGTAGTGAGGTGGATGGACCTAGAGTCTGTCATACAGAGTGAAGTAAGTCAGAAAGCCCAAAATATCTTAAACTGATCTAAAATATATTTTGTACTTTTTTAAAAAGGTGGCTTTAATCTATAGCATTTAATCCATGTCAGGGAGGGTTTTATATGATTTGTACATAGCACGCTGCTGTGCCATGTGTTTTGTGATCTGAGTTTTATATAAGTCAGAGGTTGTTGCACCTGAGAGAGTTGGTCTGAACTCACTCCCAACTAATTTGACAGATTCCCTTAGTGTTGGGATGATAAAATTCTTTCTTCAGGTGAATTGAGGTTGGACCATCGCAAGCCACAGAGAGGGGTATTACTTTATTATCCAGCAAGTCGCCAAGTCCTGCCAGAGGACCTGTGTCTTGTTTTCTGGCTTCTTTCTGTGTTTCCTATTGAAGAACGCTTAACACTGGCCTTATCTACCTGAAGTGATATGATAAAAAGAGTGACCTCACTTAGTTATTGCAGATACACTAAGCTTTTGAAGCAAGTTTCTTTTATCCGTCAGTGGCTTTTAATAAAGTTCCTCTGGATACTGGCAAACAAAGTCCAGTTTGTTCTAGTTTTGTAAATATAATTAGGTGAGTACATTCTATGAAGATGACCTATAAATATCACTTTCAAATATCTATGTGGACAAAGAGCTTTAGGGAACTTGTGTTTAAGGAAGAATCCCCGGCTTCATGTTGTGTGTATTAAAAAGATTGACATAATGCTGTTCTGCTACCGTTTTGAGGTTTTCGTGAAGTTGCTTAGCCTGAAACTTTCATTTCAATTTCCCGTATTAGTACATCTGTCCCACAATAGCCTGATGGACCCTGAAGCATGAAATAGCCTCTCATGTGCTCTGTGCTACCTCCATGTACATTCATGGTTCTCTGATCAGGACATTTCGTATTTTGAAGGTTTGGAACCTGGAGAGGCTCTGGGACGGGATTGCCACCAGCTCAAAGGTTTCTAATTTGGAAACTCTGGAAAATCGTTTACTCACTTCTAAGCCAGTGTCCGTCTGCACAAGTCTAGAGGCATTATGAGAGGTAGGGAGATGAGAGGTGCAGTTTTCAGCCCCTTTCCTTCAAGGAAGCAGGCTTCCACCACGTCCAAGAGAGTCCAGTACCACCTTTGCACATCACTTTACACCCGAGCGTGGGAGCCCCCAGGAGCTGGTCGGAGACTGGGTAGAAATTGACCTAGGTCGGCATATCCGCTAAGATGCTTTTTTCTATAGGTTTTGGGGATTTACATTTGTGGGCAACATCCTGATTGGTTTGACTTCAGAGCTTTTATTTTATTTGAAAAAGTACTTAACCTGTTAATATAAGCAGAGGAAAGAAATCAGGTTTCGACGGAAGCAAGGTTCAGTGTGTATGGTGTGTTTGAAGCAAGTTGTTGCATGGTAAAAGCACAGGCCGTTTTTCATCCTCTGCAGCCCTGTAGGGGCGTCAGGCTTGCCCCGTCGTGCAGGTCCTGCACGTCTGAAGCGCCTTGCGCACCCTCTGGAGCCGTTAGACTCAAAGTCGGTCTATGGGATGAACACTGTACTTAATCAGAACTGTCCGTGAGACACCCTCAACCTCCCCTAAAGATGAGTTTATGCCTGTTCTAACATACCCAGACCTCCCCCTGTGTATGTGTAGCAGGTGTGCATAAATTAGTAATGTGGGGAGTGCGTGGTTGGGGTGTAGGGACTTCGTTGTGTAAAAAATACGGATCTTTAAACAGTAGCACCCAACTCAGTGCGGGGAAATGAGAAGCATAAAGAACTTGCACCTGAACGTGGACCAGTAGGTCCCTGTTCTCACTTCAGACGTGCTCTGGACACGCGTGCTCATTGTAGAGACACGGCCGGTAGAATCAGTAGACGTCTCAGTGACTGTCGTGCTCTTGCACCCATGCGTTTGTACTTTCCTCCTTGGCTCTTACTAGCTCTCTCCGTTTCTTTTCCCGGCGTAGATATTTGGATTCTGGTATTGAACTTACTGGTTTATGTTACAACTGGGACCCCACGGCGGAGTGCCCCATGAGGACGAAGGGCTGTGAATTATTCATTTCTTTATCCTCAACTCCTCACACAGCTGAATTGGGGCTCAATAAATGTTACCAAAATGTGTGTATTATGACTTCATTTTCCTATGAGCAGCGTTTGCAGGTATTAATTAAAATGTCTGCAAAGACTGCACAGTTGCCTATAGCATAAAAGGGACATCAGCTTACCAACCAGCGTTATCAGTTCCTGATCCATGGTTGTGAGATCTTGGATGATACCCTGTTAATAAACAGCTTCCCGGGAATGGAAGCTCAGCTGCTGGCTCTTAGAACAACATGGGCTGTTGAATTGAACAGACATTTACTGTGTCCTTTTGTGTGCTGAGCTGATGTCAGGGTCTGCCGCCATGTTCTGTGTGTGCCCTCCACCTGCACTTGACCTCTGAACTGCTCCATCTACGAGGACAGTCTCAGCAAAGGCAGGCACCCTGGGGAAGCCCAAAAAGGAAGGTCATAGGTAGTGGAAGGCTGAGATCTCAGCACTCTCTTTCTTCATTTTTGAGTTATCTTTTCATCTGCCCAAGACTAATCGCAGGGCATCCATTCCACAGACTTTGACTGGGTACCTACTATGTGCCAGGCACCGTGCTGTCTGCTGAGAACGCGTTTGACATTAATGTGTGGTCCTTGACCTCAAGGAGATCCAAAGCAATAGACATAAATTCCAAGATCTGCTCTGTGGCAATGAAATCTATTCCTTGGAAGGGTTGCATTCATCAATAATAATAAGCACATTCTGTAGGAAAATCTCACTGCTGAGCTTGAAAAAATAAAGGTTGGTCATCCGTGCCCAGACTGAAGTAAATGTTAATGAGTCAGTGGGAGCAAAAGGAAAAAAAAATTGTTGTCATAATAATAATGATGATGATTATAATAATAATAATAACGAAAAGAGTAATAAAAACCTTAGTCATTTGCATTTGATGCTGTAGTTCTAAAATAGAAATTCCCTTTTGGAGTGTGCGGCATGGGAAAATTAAGTTGACGAAATCACATTTAGGTTTTATGTGTCATCTTAATAGTTTCTAAATCTGAAACATAGCATGTGATAGAGTGTCCTCATAATGTTGCTGCTTTTGCCAGATCAGTGCTGAGTTTCTAGCCAAAGCAAAGATGAAGTGAAGTTTGAGTTTACATGTAGTGTGACAGATGGAAGATCGGGGAAAGTAATACGGAGCGGGCTTTCCCCTCCCTCCCCTTCCTGATAACCCTCGTCCTCTCACGTGTTCTAGACTGAAATGAAAAGGTCAGGGATACAGCTCTTGTTGAGTGAGCACTGATGCTCGCAGGGGGCTGTTCTGAGCATTGTGGGAAGACTAGACAGAGGAATAGACAGAGACCACACGCACCTTAGACGTAAACCACCGTAGATCATCGCAGGATCACGGGCGAGCCGTGACAGGGCTGCGGGCTGCGATGGGAGTAGGAAGGTCAGTTTCTTTGGGGGCTCTAGGAGAGCAGCTCACAGGAGGTGGGCTTGAAGGCTGTGTGAGATGATGTTAGCTGAAGAGGGAGGAAATGCATTGTTGACTGTGTGTGTGTGTATCTGTGTGTGTGGGGGGGGCGGGGGGGGGCGCATGCATGAGTGTGTTCTTTCCTAAAGCACTTAACCCCCTGAGGCAGGGACAAGGTCTCAGTCCCTGAAGAAATTCCCTCAATCACCAATCTGATGTAGGGCACAGAAGTTTGTTCAGTAGTACTTATTGGAGGGACAGGGCCGGGGAGCGGGGAGGAATGTTACAACAAACTAGGAGGAGCGGCTTGAGTTGGATAAATGAACGATGCTCCTTCTTTTGAGGACCCTCTCTGGCAGGCTGATTAACGCATAAGCTCCCTCCCCATAGACCTCAACTCAGCTACCTGCTCTAATTCTCTCCTGTTCATTCCACAGTCAGAAAGCAGAGAGATTTCTTAAAGTGGGACTTTCCTACCCTTTATATATGATTTTATTCTTGACCTTGGTTTAATTGTAATGGTAAGAGTTGCAACATTAAAAATGTATTCTATGTTGTGAATGCAGAGACACAACATACACATTTAACATATTTGGTACAGTACATGTACACTGGGGTAGATCAGAGCATCTTCTTTTCCTTTTTTTTTTTTTTTTTTTTTTTTTT
>NC_041225.1:18218178-18220547 GCF_002837175.3 Physeter macrocephalus | reverse complement strand
CGGCACGTGGGATCCTCCCGGACCGGGGCGCGAACCCGGCTCCCCTGCATCGGCAGGCGGACGCGCAACCACTGCGCCACCAGGGCAGCCCTAAATCATTTTTTTTGATATCTGCATTGCAGATGTTTTCTCCCATTCTGCGGCTTACCTGTTCATTCTCTCGATGGTACTTTTTTTTTTTTTTTTTTTTTTTTTTGCGGTACGTGGGCCTCTCACTGTTGTGGCCTCTCCCGTTAGCTATGTAAATCTCAGAAACCAAGGAGGCAGAAATTTTCTATTTGGGGAGTGTGTTTTTCCCAAAGCAAAAATGAATTTTTATTGGAAAAGAGCTATGGGACAAGCCCTTTCAAAATACATCTGATTCAAATGATGTACGCAGATGGCATCGTAGGTATGCGCTTTACACCATTGAACTGCTATTGTCACTTTGTGCTTTATCTCTTTTGAATGAATTCCTTGGACCTCACTCTCCACTCAGCGAGAATTCAGAAGATCCTCGTCATCTTTAATCGTTCCTTCTGCAAAAATACAAATCAGCTCCTAAGTTTATAGAACTTGTAATTATGGCTCTTGAGAATACTTGGGTAGAATGTAAAATAAAGTACTTTCTGATTCTTAAGCCCAAAGCATATTTCTTTCCTGCTATTCTATATGCTTTTCAGTTTTGAAAGCTTATATCTAGAACTTGACAATCTGAACTCTGGTAAGCATCACAAATACAGTTCAGACCAAAGTCCTTACTGATACTTTGTACACACAATCCAGTAACTCCTTAAGAAGCCGTTTAACTTGTAGCAGTGCGGCATTTGGTCAGAAGAGAGGGCAACTGTGAGAAGATACGGGTGGATCACAGTTAAACAGAGCCCCATTCCCTCTTATCTTCAGACTTCCCCTGTGTTACCGCATCTAGCGTGGAGCGAAGTTACTGCCATGTGTAACTCCCATGGGGTGAGGAACGGAGTTTGCTTAAAATACATTGTGTCTGGCATAGTGGTTTAAAACTCTCCCAAAGGTAGGGTTGCGGAGGCAGAGCTCTCTGTTCTTTTCCCGGGTTTGTAAAATGTGAAGCCTTTGTGAGGCTGATGCCCTGGATGGGCGTATTGGGAATGCATGGTGCGTCCATCGGTATAGTAACATCAGAGAAGCCTTTCAGGGACGCTCGGCAGAGCCCTCGCTGAAAGCGCCAAAAGGCTGAGCAAAATATATATATATATGTGCCACCACCATTCCATGAGAAGTGGCCAAAGGACGGGAACTATGAAATAGGCTTATTTCAGCCCCAGAGGTAAGAAGGAGTCCAGGCATAAAGCGAAAAAGCGTGTTAAATTGAGAACTTACAATGGCTCTTAACTTCTTAGGAACTGTGTTACCTTTCTCTTAATCGGGGTATAATTTGCACACAGTGACATGTTCAGTTACTAAGTGTACCTTCCAGTCAGTTAAGGTAAATGCAAAGGCTAAAGGCATCTTCCTCATGCATCTGTCCAGTCAGTTCCCTGGTCCCCAGAAGCAAGCCTTGATTCTTGATTTGATTTCTATCACCATAGGCTGACTCTGACCCACTTTAGAATTTTGTAGAAATGGGACCATACAGTATATGTACCTTTTATTTCTGGATGCTTTTTACCCAGCATAATGTTTCTGAGAGTCATCCATATTGTTGCCTGTATCAGTAGTTGTTGTTGTTTTTTTTTTTTTTTTTTCCATTGCTAATGAAAAATCCACTGTATGAATGTATCACAGTAGATTGATCCTTTGATGGAAATCTGAGCTATTTCTAGGCTTGGGTTACTATGAATAAAGCAGCTATGGACACTGTAGTTCAGAGCTTTTTGTAGGCATATGGTTTGACTTCTTTTGTATAAATACCTAGTAATAGACTTGTTGGGTTGTAGAAAAGATTGTGTTTAGCTTTTTAAACTGCAAGAGATTTCCAGAGTGACTGTACCTTTTTATACCTGACCAGCGATATTGAAGAGTTTTGGTATTCCACATCCTCTTCAACATTTGGTGGTGGTAGACTTTTTCATTTAATCACTCCAGTGGGTGAGTTGGTATCTCATTGTATTTTTAATTTGCATTTCCCAGGTAGAAATAATAATGAACACTTTTTCATATGCTTCTTGGCCATTCGCTTATCCTCATTTATGAAGTACCTCCTCAGGTCTTTTGCCTGTCTTCTAGTGTGTTGTTATTATTATTGTTTATTAGGGATCAAAGTACTTTTATGTACTAGATATAAATCATTTTTTTTTTTTTTTTTTTTTTGCTGGTATGCGGGCCTTCCTCTGTTGTGGCCTCTCCCGTCGCGGAGCACAGGCTCCGGACGCGCAGGCTCAGCGGCCATGGCTCACGGGCCCAGCCGCTCC
>NC_041225.1:18212640-18217905 GCF_002837175.3 Physeter macrocephalus | reverse complement strand
GCACGAACCCGCGTCCCCTGCATCGGCAGGCGGACTCTCAACCACTGCGCCACCAGGGAAGCCCTCGATGGTACTTCTTGATGAACAGACATTTTAAATTGTGATGAAATCCAATTTTTTTCTTTTATGTTTTATTCTTTTCTGTACTCTCTCTAAAAATCTTTGCTTACTTCAACATCATGAATTATTAGTCTATACTTTGTTCTAATAGCTTTTGAAAAACTTATTTTGAAATCATTTTAGATTTACAGAGGAGTTGCAAAAGATAGTACACTGAGTGCCTGCATACCCTTCACCCAGCTGTCCCTGATGTTAACATCTTACATGAGCATGGTACAATGATCAAAACCAAGAAATTGGCATCAGTACAATATATTAAGTAAATTTAAGTAAAAGGTCCTTGTGGTGTTCCAGGATCCCATCCAGGACACCACGTTGCATTTAGTTGTCATGACTCCTTAATGTTCTCTAGTTTGTGACAATTCCTCAGTCTTTCCTTATATTTTATGACCTTGACATTTTGGAGACTACTCCAGAAGTTTTGTAAATACCCCTCAATTTGGGTTTATCTGAAATTTTTCTCATGATTAGGCTGAGGTTTTGGCCGACTTGGGACAATGAACGCTACAGAGGTGATGTACCCTTCTCATTGTTTCCAATAGTTTTTGTTGCTGTCGTTTTAGCTCTTATGTTTAGGTCTATGATTGTCTCAGATTTTATGCTTGTGTATTTTCTTTTGAGAGAACCCTGCTGAGATCTTGGCTGGAATTGTTTTGAGTCTTTAGATCAACTTGAGAAGAATTGACATCTCAACCATATTAAGTTTTTCAATTCATGCATTCATGGTGTGTCTTTCCATTTATTTATTAGGTCATCCTTAGTTTCTCTCAGCTATGTTTTAGAGTTTTGGTATAAAGATCTGACATGTCTTTTGTTACATTTATTCCTAGGTATTTGGTATTTTTTATACTTTTATAAGTAGTACTTTTAGCAATTTTTATTGCTAATATATTGACTTTATATCCTGTGACATTGCTGAGTTCATTTGTCAGGTCTAGTAGTTTTCTTGTAGAATTATTCAGACTGATGTACACAGTATGTCATCACTGAATAAAGAAAGTTTTGCTTCTTCCTTTCCAATCTGTATGACTTTATTTCTCTTGCTTGTCTCATTGCACTGGCTAGGACCTCCATAAAATGTTGAATAGAGGTGGAAAGAGTAGACATTTTTTCTTATTCCCAACCTGAGGGGGAAACATTTAATATTTCCCTGTTTAGTGTTGTTAGCTGTAGTTCTTTTGTTTGTTTGTTTCTTTGTTTTTGTGTTTTGTTTTGTTTTTTTTGGTGTCCATTACAGGCTGAGGAAGTTCTCCTCTTTCTAGTTTGCTGAAAGTTTTTCACATAAATGGGTGTTGTAACACAAATGTGTTGTGTTTTGGACATAAATGGATGTGTCATGTGCTTTCTCAGCATCTACTGAAATGATCATATGAATTTTCCCCTTTAATTTGTTAATACAGTGAACTACATTAATTGATTTCCAACCTTTAATCCCTGGAGTAAACTCTACATGGTTATAGTATATTATTCTTCTTTGTATATTTCCAGATGATTTGATAATATTTGGTTAAAGATTTTTTATATTGTTGTTCATGAGGGATTTTGATCTGTAATGTTCTTTCCTTATCTTTGGTTTTAATACCAAGATTATAATGACTTCATAAGATGAGTTGGGAAATATTCTCTTCCTTATTTTCTAAAAGATTGTGTGTGACAGGTATTATCTGTGATTAATTTTTGAAAGAATTTAACACTAGAAACATTTAGTCCTAGAGTTTCGTTCTGGGAAGTTGTTTAATTACAAATTCAATTTCTTGAACAGATACAACATTATTCAGATTTTCTGTGTCCTTTTATGTCACTTCTGGTAAGTTGTATCTTTCAAGGAATTTTTCTATTTCATCCAGGTTGTCAAATTTATTGGCATAAAGTTATTAATGATACACCGTCATTAGGCTCTTAATTTTTGTATAATTTGTAGTTATGGTCACTGTTTTATTAATATTGATAATTTCTGTATTCTCTGTCTTCATCTTGATCAGTATTGCTACGTGGTTATCAATTTTATCAATCTTTAAAGAACTGACTTCTGGCTTTGTTGATTCTTTTTCTGTTTGTCAGTTTTCCATTTCATTAATTTCCTCTTATTTTTATTATTTTCTGTCTTTTGCTTCAGGTTTAATTTGGGAAACTATTACTTTTAACATTCTCCTTAATGGAATTACTAATCAGGAGAAAAAAGAGATTAATTAGTGTGAAAATTTTTTCATAGGGAATACTTTTTTTATGAAAAATATTACAGTAAGCTGAACTTAATATGAGTTTTCTAAATATGAGCAAAGTTCACCTATTAGATGTCTACTAAAATACTCTGAACAAGCATGGCTGCCCTGGTCTTGATGGCAGCTGCCCACAGGATTGGATTAGTTCATAGACTGAACCACAACCCTTTCTAGAATTGGCAAAGTAATGCCTCCTGAAAGATATATACAAGAGGGCATACAACAGATTTTCTTCACACAATTAAATTCATTTGAAACATGAAAATTATACATCAAGTTTTAATTGATGTGTTCAACCGTGGGCATTGATGTGAGAAGTATGGTAATTACACTTAAGAGATAAACATTAATAGTTTTATGCTCATGAATCATCCATAAAAGGATTAGGTGCCCCCAGTGTTTTTCATCCGTGTTCTTTATGGGGGAGAACATTAACAGTGGAGGGAAATGATTCTAGACTACCACTAAGAATAAATGATTATTATCTATATTCATAAAAATCAGATGGTAACTTAAGGTATACCACAAAACAATAACAATAATGTTTAGGATTAATAACACTTCCTGCTTTTCAAAGCATGATAACCAGGATTTTTCATGCCCCAGATGAAAAGTACCTTTTTTATGGGGCCATAGGGGGGATATAGAAGTTTTGTGCAAAAGTGATTTTGGATGACAAAGAAGGGACTAAGACCTCCAGGTTTAGACTTCGTATGGAACTTTGCTACTAAATGTTATTGCTGCTGTTCTTTTTCATAATAAGCTTTGAAAACAAGACTGAATTGTATATAAAGTTGGCCCTTGGAGGCTGCTTCTCTTAGGTTTTGGTTTCAAGTGATGCTTGTACTTATCCTTCATGCCACACTGACACATCACTTCTATAAGATAGCCTTTAGGTCAGCATTTTCTATGGCCGTTGTGTAACGCTTATTTGGGATATGTGTGTTCATCTCACCTCATAAATATTTCTTGTCAGAATGAATGAATGCAGCAATCCAAAGTTGTTAAAGAATTAAACATTGGAGCATTTAACATTACAAGCACTGATGCTTGCACAGATGCTTTTCTGATAGTGACACCATCTTTGTGGAAGGTAGGAGTGGAACACGGTGTGTGGTGACTTGGTCAATAATCCTGATCCCCAGTGTCTAAAGAACTAGGAATTGGTTAATGGAGATGTACGTTAGTAGATTTTTTTTTTAAACATCTTTATTGTAGTATAATTGCTTTACAGTGGTGTGTTAGTTTCTGCTGTTTAACAAAGTGAATCAGCTATACGTATACATATATCCCCATATCTCCTTCCTCTTCCATATCCCTCCCACCTTCCCTATCCCCCCCTGCACCCCTCCAAGGTGATCACAAAGCACCGAACTGACCTCCCTGCGGCTGCTTCCCACTAGCTATCTGTTTTACATTTGTTAGTGTATATATGTGCATGCCACTGTCTCACTTCGTCCCAGCTTAACCTTCCCCCTCCCCGTATCTTCAAGTCCATTCTCTATGTCTGCATCTTTATTCCTAACCTGTGCCTCGGTTCATAAGAACCTTTGTTTTTAGATTCCATATATATGTGTTAACATATGGTATTTGTTTTTCTCTTTCTGACTTACTTCACTCTGTATGACAGACTCTAGGTCCATCCACCTCACTACAAATAACTCAATTTCGTTTCATTTTATGGCTGAGTAATATTCCATTGTATATATGTGCCACATCTTCTTTATCCATTCATCTGTATAGTGGCTGTATCAATTTACATTCCCACCAACAGTGCAAGAGGGTTCCCTTTTCTCCAGCATTTATTGTTTGGAGATTTTTTGATGATGGCCATTCTGACCGGTGTGAGGTGATACCTCATTGTAGTTTTGATTTGCATTTCTCTAATGAATAGTGATGTTGAGCATACTTGCATGGGTCTGTTGGCAAACTGTATATCTTCATTGGAGTAAATGTCTTTTTACGTCTTCTGCCCATATTTGGATTGTGTTGTTTGTTTTTTTGATATTGAGCTGCATGAGCTGCTTGTATATTTTGGAGATTAATCTTTTGTCAGTTGCTTCATTTGCAAATATTTTCTCCCATTCTGAGGGTTGTCTTTTCGCCTTGTTTATGGTTTCCTTTGCTATGCAAAAGCTTTTAAGTTTCATTAGGTCCCACTTGTTTATTTTTGGTTTTATTTCCATGTCTCTAAGAGGAGGGTCAAAAGGGATCTTGCTGTGATTTATGTCACAGAGTGTTCTGCCTGTGTTTTCCTCTAATAAGGTGACCATATGTGCGTGGGTTTATCTCTGGGCTTTCTATCCTGTTCCATTGATCTATTTCTGTTTTTGTGCCAGTTCCATACTGTCTTGATTACTGTAGCTTTGTAGTTTAGTCTGAAGTCTGGGAGCCTGACTTCTCCAGCTCCATTATTCATTCTCAAGATTGCTTTGGCTATTTGGGGTCTTTTGTGTTTCCATACAAAGTGGGGAATTTTTTGTTCTAGTTCTGTGGAAAATGCCATTGGTAGTTTGATATGGATTGCATTGACTCTGTAGATTGCTTTGGGTAGTATAGTCATTTTCACAATGTTGATTCTTCCAATCCAGGAACGTGGTATATCTCTCCATCTGTTTGTATCATCTTTAATTTCTCTCATCAGTGTCTTATAGTTTTCTGCATACAGGTTTTTGTCTCCTTACGTAGGTTTATTCCTAGGTAGTTTATTCTTTTCGTTGCAGTGGCAAATGGGAGAGCTTCCTTTATTTCTCTTTCAGATTTTTCATCGTGTATAGGAATGCAAGAGAGTTTTGTGCATTAATTTTTTATCCTGCTACTTTACCAAATTCATTGATTAGCTCTAGTAGTTTTCTGATAGCATCTTTCGGATTCTCTACATATAGTGTCATGTCATCTGCAAACAGTGGCAGCTTTACTTCTT
>NC_041225.1:18194904-18212572 GCF_002837175.3 Physeter macrocephalus | reverse complement strand
TCATGTCATCTGCAAACAGTGACAGCTTTACTTCTTCTTTTCTGATTTGGATTCCTTTTATTTCTTTTTCTTCTCTGCTATGGCGAAAACTTCCAGAACTATGTTGAGTAATAGTGGTGAGAGTGGGCAACCTTGTCTTATTTCTGATCTTAGTGGAAACGGTTTCAGTTTTTCACCATTGAGAACGATGTTGGCTGTGGGTTTGTCATATATGGCCTTCATTATGTTGAGGTAAGTTCCCTCGATGCCTACTTTCTGGAGAGTTTTTATAATAAATGGGTGTTGAATTTTGTCAGAAGCTTTTTCTGTATCTATTGAGATGATCATATGGTTTTTCTCCTTCAGTTTGTTAATATGGTGTATCACATTGATTGATTTGCGTATATTGAAGAATCCTTGCATTCCTGGGATAAACCCCACTTGATCATGGTGTATGATCTTTTTAATGTGCTGCTGGATTCTGTTTGCTAGTATTTCATTGAGGATTTTTGCATCTATGTCCACCAGAGATATTGGCCTGGAGTTTTCTTTTTTTGTGACACCTTAGTCTGGTTTTGGTATCAGGGTGATGGCGCCTCGTATAATGAGTTTGGGAGTGTTCCTCCCTCAGCTATATTTCGGAAGAGTTTGAGAAGATAGTTGTTAGCTCTTCTGTAAATGTTTGATAGAATTCACCTGTGAAGCCATCTGGTCCAAGGCTTTTGTTTGTTGGAAGATTTTTAATCACAGTTTCAATTTCAGTGCTTGTGATTGGTCTGCTTATATTTTCTATTTCTTCCTGGTTCAGTCTCAGAAGGTTGTGCTTTTCTAAGAATTTTTCCATTTCTTCCAGGTTGTCCATTTTATTGGCATATAGTTGCTTGCAGTAATCTCTCATGATCTGTTGTATTTATGCACTGTCAGTTGTTACTTCTCCTTTTTCATTTGTAATTCTATTGATTTGAGTCTTCTCCCTTTTTTTCTTGATGAGTCTGGCTAGTGGTTTATCAATTTTGTTTATCTTCTTAAAGAACCAGCTTTTAGTTTTTTTGATCTTTGCTGTTGTTTCCTTCATTTCTTTTACATTTATTTCTGATCTGATCTTTCTGATTTCTTTCCTTTGCTTAAACTTCCCTCTTAGAACTGCTTTTGCTGCATCCCATAGGTATTGGGTCATCAAGTTTTCATTGTCATTTGTTTCTAGGTATTTTTTTATTTCCTCTTTGATATCTTCAGCGATCTCTTGGTTATTAAGTAGCGTGTTGTTTAGCCTCCATGTGTTTGTATTTTTTACAGATTTTTTCCTGTAATTGATATCTAGTCTCGTAGCGTTGTGGTCAGAAAAGATACTAGATACGATTTCAATTTTCTTAAATTTCCCAAGGCTTGATTTATGACCCAGGATATGATCTATCCTGGAGAATGTTCCATGAGCACTTGAGAAGAATTCTCAAGTGTATTCTGTTGTTTTGGGATGGAATGTTCTATAGATATCAGTTAAGTCCACCTTGTTTAATGTATCATTTAAAGCTCGTGTTTCCTTATTTCATTTTCATTTTGGCTGATCTGTCCATTGGTGAAAGTGGGCTGTTAAAGTCCCCTATTATTTTTGTGTTACTGTCAGTTTCCCCTTTTATGGCTGTTAGCATTTGCCTTATGTATTGAGGTGCTCCTATGTTGGGTGCGTAAATATTTACAATTGTTGTATCTTCTTCTTGGATTGATCCCTTGATCATTATGTAGTGTCCTTTTTGTATCTTATAATAGTCTTTCTTTTAAAGTCTATATTGTCTGATATGAGAATTGCTACTCCAGCTTTCTTTTGATTTCCATTTGCATGCAATATCTTTTTCCATCCCCTCACTTTCAGTCTGTATGTGTCCCTAGGTCTGAAGTAGGTCTCTTGTAGAGAGCATATTTATGGGTCTTGTTTTTATATCCATTCAGCCAGTCTGTGTCTTTTGGTTGGAGCATTTAATCCATTTACATTTAAGGTAGTTATCCATATGTATGCTATTATTACGTTTTTCTTAATTGTTTTGGGTTTGTTATTGTAGGTCTTTTCCTTCTCTTGTGTTTACTGCCTAGAGAAGTTCCTTTAGCATTTGTTGTAAAACTGTTTTGGTGTTGCTGAAATCTCTTAGCTTTTGCTTGTCTGTAAAGGTTTTAATTTCTCCATCGAATCTGAATGTGATCCTTGCTGCATAGAGTAATCTTGATTGTAGATTTTTCCCTTTCATCACTTTAAAAATGTCCTCCCACTCCCTTCTGGCTTGCAGAGTTTCTGCTGGAAGATCAGTTGTTATCCTTATGGGGATTCCCTTATATGTTATTTGTTGCTTTTCCCTTGCTGCTTTTAATATTTTCATATTTTTTCTTTGTATTTAATTTTTGATAGTTTGATTAATATGTGTCTTGGAGTGTTTCTCCTTGGATTTATCCTGTATGGGACTCTCTACGCTTCCTGGACTTGATTGACTATTTCCTTTCCCATATTAGGGAAGTCTTCAACTATAATCTCTTCAAATATTTTGTCCGTCCCTTTTTGTTTTCTCTTCTTCTTCTGTAATTCGAATGTTGGTACGTTTAATGTTGTCCCAGAGGTGTCTGAGAGTGTCCTCAATTCTTTTCATTCTTTTTTCTTTATTCTGTTCTGTGGTAGTTATTTCTACTTTTATCTTCCAGGTCACTTATCCATTGTTTTGCCTCAGTTATTCTGCTATTGATTGATTCCTTCTGGAGAATTTTAAATTTCATTTATTGTGCTGTTCATCTTTGTTTGTTTGCTGTTTATTTCTTCTAGGTCCTTGTTAAACGTTTCTTGTATTTTTTCCATCCTATTTCCAAGGTTTTGGATCATCTTTACTATCATTACTCTCAATTCTTTTTCGGGTAGACTGCCTGTTTCCTCTTCATTTGTTTGGTCTGGTGGGTTTTTACCTTGCTCCTTCATCTGCTGTGTGTTTCTCTGTCTTCTCATTTTGCTTAACTTACTGTGTTTGGGGTCTCCTTTTCTCAGGCTGCAGGTTTGTAGTTCCCATTGTTTTTGGTGTCTACTCCAGTGGGTAAGGTTGGTTCAGTGGGTTGTGTAGGCTTCCCGGTGGAGGGGACTAGTTGCCTGTATTCTGGTGGATGAGGATGGATCTTGTCCTTCTGGCAGGCGGGACCGCGTCTGGTGGTGTGCTTTGGGGTGTCTGTGACCTTATTATAATTTTAAGCAGCCTCTCTGCTAATGGGTGGGGTTGTGTTCCTGTATTGCTAGTTGTTTGGCATAGGTTGTCCAGCACTGTAGCTTGCTGGTGGTTGAATAGAGCTGGGTCTTAGCATTGGGATGGCCGTCTCTGGGAGAGTTTTCGCCGTTTGATATTATGTGGGACTGGGAGGTGTCTGGTGGTCCAATGTCCTGAACTTGGTTCTCCCACCTCAGAGGCTCAAGGTTGACACCCGGCCTGAGCACCAAGACCCTGTCAGCCACATGGCTTAGAAGAAAAGGGAGGGAAAAAAAAGAAAGAAAGAAGGAAAGAAAGAGAAAAATAACGTTATTAAAATAAAAAAATAAAAAACTATCATTAAAAATTTTTAAATTAAAAAGTAATTAAAAAAAGAAGAGAGCAACCAAACCATAAAACAAATCCACCAATGATAACAAGTGTTAACCACTATACTAAAAAAAAAAAACAAGCGAAAAACAAAAAACATACAGACAGAACCCTTGGACAAATGGTAAAAGCAAAGCTATACAGACAAAATCACCTAAAGAAGCGTACAGATACACACTCACACACACACACACACACACACACACACACACACACACACATATATAAAAATAAGGCAGCAACCAAATCAATAAACAGAGCTACCAGTGATAATATGCTCTAAATACTAAACGAAGATAAACATAAAACCAGGAACAAATTAGATGCAGAAAGTAAGTCCCAAGTCTACAGTTGCTTCCAAAGTCTGCCACTTCAGTTTTGGGATGATTCGTTATCTATTCAGGTATCCTGCAGATGCAGGGTACATCAGATTGATTGTGGGGATTTAATCCGCTGCTCCTGAGGCTGCTGGGAGAGATTTCCCTTTCTCTTCTTTGTTCGCACAGCTCCTGGGGTTCAGCTTTGGATTTGGCCCCGCCTCTGTGTGTAGGTCACCTGAGGGCGTCTGTTCCTGCTCAGATAGGACGGGGTTAAAGGAGCAGCTGATTCAGGGGCTCTGGCTCACTCAGGCCGGTGGGGAGGGAAGGGTACAGATGCAGGGCGAGCCTGCAGTGGCAGAGGCCAGCGTGACGTTGCACCAACCTGAGATGCGCCATGTGTTCTCCTGGGGGAGTTGTCCCTGGATCACGGGACCCTGGCAGCGGCGGGCTGCACAGGCTCCCGGGAGGGGAGGTGTGGAGAGTGACCTGTGCTCGCACACAGGCTTCTTGGTGGCGGCAGCAGCGCAGCCTTAGCGCCTTAGCGTCTCAGGCCCGTCTCTGGGTTCCGCACTGATAGCCGCAGCTCGCGCCCGTCCCTGGAGCTCATTTAGGCAGTGCTCTGGATCCCCTCTCCTCGCGCACCCCGAAACAATGGTCTCTTGCCTCTTAGGCAGTTCCAGACTTTTCCCCGGACTCCCTTCTGGCTAGCTGTGGCGCACTAGCCCCCTTCAGGCTGTGTTCACACCGCCAGCCCCAGTCCTCTCCCTGCATCCGACCTCCGAAGCCCGAGCCTCAGCTCCCAGCCCCGCTGCCTGTCCGGGCGGGTGAGCAGACAGGCCTCTCGGGCTGGTGAGTGCTGCTCGGCACTGATCCTCTGCGGGAATCTCTCCGCTTTGCCCTCCGCACCCTGTGGCTGCGCTCTCCTCCGTGGCTCCAAAGCTTCCCCCCTGCCGCCCCCCTGTCGCCACCAGTGAAGGGGCTTCTAGTGTGTGGGAACCTTTCCTCCTTCACAGCTCCCTCCCAGAGCAGGTCCCGTCCCTATTCTGCTGTCTCTGTTTTTTCTTTTTTCTTTTGCCCTACCCAGGTACGTGGGGAGTTTCTTGCCTTTTGGGAGGTCTGAGGTCTTCTGCTAGTGTTTAGTAGGTGTTCTATAGGAGTTGTTCCACATGTAGATGTACTTCTGATGTATCTGTGGGGAGGAAGGTGATCTCCACGTCTTACTCCTTCCGCCATCTTGAAGGTCTCTCCCTCGTTAGTAGATTTTTAAGATCATGAAATGCGATGTAGTAGTAGTCTAATTTAAATTTTGTTAAATGGCCCAGGATATTCCCAGAATGTTTCAAACTTTCCCTTTTCCTCATTGTCTCCAAAGCTAGATGAAGATGCTTTGAAAACTTTATGCCTTGTGGATCACGGTGCTCATCCTCAGAAGATACCCAGCAATGTAAAGGGCATGCCAGGAAAAAAAAAACAAAAAAACAAGACTCTATATCTTATTTTGTTAACTGCAATTAGAATATACTTTTCAAATAATAGGAGAGAATTGCTTGGTTGAAGGAACAGTAAATTACTTATTCCCTTTTGAAAACTACACTGAAAGAGAAAAGCTGGGTTTTCTTCTTTCCTCCTTTTTTGTATCAGAGTTGATTTGCACTAGCATATTACTATTCAGTTCTGTAAGAATTTCTAGGATTTTTTTCTCTTCCTAGACTTTTTATTTCTGTAATATTTTCATATAATGGCCAAGTAATAAATACCCAACAGAAATTTTTTCGTGCTTTTTGTGGAGCAGATAATGCAGTTTCTTTGTACATAGCAAACTGCTGTCATCATTTACTTTCCTTACTAGGTAATGTTGTATCTTGTGTAGAAAGATATATTAGCTGGTACAGAATTCTGGCTGCCATTAATGAGATAGATACCCATTGCTATTACATATAATCAGAGTCTTGTAAGTTCTGACAGTTTTTGGTTATTTTTTAATATCAGAAAATCTGACGGTATATTTAGTAATTTGTCATATAATCACTGAATTTTTGTGATTACACGATATGATATATGATTATATGACAAACTCTTCAGGAGGTGCAGGAAAAATAATATATAGTCCCTTCCCCTGAAGACCTTAGCGTCTAGCCAAGAGAAACAAGGCTGGAACGCAAGAAACAAAGGTAGAACTCAAGCAAGACAGGGTATAATTGTGCGCTCCTTGTAAGCGTGTCGAGCAGGGCAAGGATTGTGAGTATTCGGTGGTTCTTGTGTTTGCTTCTCCCACATCCACTCCTCTGCCCTCAACCACTTATTGCCAAGGAAGCTCACCTCTAAGAACTGCATCAGGCTCTCCTGCCCTTTGGCTTCCAGTTGAGCTCCGCCAATGGGGATATCAGAGGGAGGGAGGAGAGTGAGGTCCCATCTCCTCCCCTCCCCGCCCACCTCCTCTTTGCTAAGGGGGCTCCGGCCCTTCAGGCCAAGGAGTAATCACTACTCCATTGTGTTCCTAACCTCAGGCCTGTGGTTCCCTATCCAGTACAATGGGGCAGGCAGTAGTCCTTCTTTTATACTCTCATCTGCCTGGTCCTAGCTTACCCAGTCTGCCAGGACCCTGCCTAAACAGTGGGCTTCAGGAGTTAGGGCAGGTTGTATGAAGGTAAGCTCATGCCAGGCCTTGGAGGTCAGGAGTCTGAGAAACAGGAAGCAGGATGAACAGAGCAGAGACATGCAGAGGTGCAGATCTTCTAGAGATCTCTGGCAGTTCTGGTCTTCAGGAGGTGGCATCAGGGAATCCCTGGTGTTAAGGGTCAGGTGTTCACTTGTGCAGGTGTCTTTGCCTTCTGGCCTTGAAGGACGAGGTTCTCTCATAGTCTCCCCCTGAAGTGCAGATTTGAGGTGACTGGAATTGGTGACCCAGGGAGTTGCTGCATTTGAAGGGGAGGTCATCATTCCCTGAGGGAGCCTTGCCAGGGTGAGTTTGCTAAGGGCACGATTGGAGAGTGGGCTTTCCAAGGACCGAGGTGTCACTAGCTTCCTCCAAGTCTGTGCTTAAGCTGTCTGGGCATCCTGCAGGCTCTTGCAAAAATCTTTCTCTGAGCTTGTTCCAAAAGCATGGACATTTTTGGACCTCCGTTCTCTGTCTCTGCAAATCCTTCTCTCTTTCTCTCTACCTCTCATTCTAAGTTCATTTTTTCAATAGACATTAGATGCCTGCTGTGTGCCAAGTCCCGTTTTAGGTGCTGGGTATATAGCCGAGGACGAGGAATGTAGGGCCCCGTACCTTCCAGGGCTTATTTCTAATGAAGGAGAGTATAATATGCTTAACTACATAAATAAATGAGAGAGTTTCAGAGTAGTGGGTACTGTGATAAAAATAAAGTGAGGGGATGGAGTGACAGGCTAGGAAGGGAGGGAGGGATCCTGGATAGAGTGGTTGAAGAAAACTTTTGAAGAGGTAATGTTTCAGCAGAGAAGTGTATGCAGAGGATTCAGATAAGGGAAGAGCATCCTTAAGCAGAGAATTTTCCTTATAAACTAAACTCGAGTTTAGGGCAACTCAACTTTGAAAAGCTGTTGTAAAGAGAGAGAGATCGTTTGGTGACCACATCAGGAATGGCTGCAAATATGAAGCAGGAGTAGGTGCTGTAGAAGTGAAATCAGGTGAAAGTGTGAGGTGAGAGGCAAATTTAAACTAAATCCAGAGTAGCAAAGACATCTGGCAATAAGAAAAACAAGGAAGAATGCAAAAGACAGAACTCAAGTTGCAGGGAAAATGAACAGGGAAAACCGGGAAGGCCAGCTGAAATTGCTCTGTTTATGTAGAGGGAAGTGACTGGATAGAGATGTTAATGGTTCTGCTTCTGGGATGAGACACAAATCCATGGAGCCATGTATATTCCAAACTACCCAGTTTTTAGCCTATGATATATCTGAAATATACAAAACACTAAGTTAGCAGGATTCTCTTGTCAGTGTGGTTCTAGATCTTATTTATAGGAAAGTAGGAGGAGCAGTTTGGTTGGAAGAGAAAATCAAGGGATTTATCATGATACTCTGTTTTTATATGTGACATTATTTTTCCTTAAATGTAAATTATAGAAAAATAAATATAACAAACCTTAAAAAAAACTTTGAAATGTTGAATATCAGTTGCTTTTGCTGCTTTTTTCGAGTTTTATCACCACAGGCTATATTAGCATCTTAAGATACTTTTTAATTTGAAAAAATTGAAATACTGAAAAGTGCATAGAATAATAAGTAAACACCTGGATACATACTCTCCAGAAATAACTAATTCATTTTGGTTATTCTTTATGAAAGAAATAAAATATTATAATAATCTATGGGGCTACATAATTTGAGGTCCAGGGAAAAATGAAAATGTAGGACCCCATGTTAAAAAATTATTAAGAATTTCCCTAAATAACTTAACGGTCATATTTCCCATATGTGTTTTAAATTGCATAAATGATACTGAACTGTCCATGACGTTGTCTAACTTGCCTTTTTCGCTTGACATGATTTCAACATCTATCCCTATTGGTCCATGTGGTTCTATATTTTTTTTCATTTTAACTACTGTTAGAAGTTAATATATAGCATTTTAATTAACCTGTTCCATTATTAAGTGAATATTTTTCATCTTTGCATATCTGTATAATCTTAAGGCACTCACTTTGAAATAATTTCATCCTTAAAAGTTGCAAGAAGAGTCAAGGAATTCCCTTACACCTTTCACTCAGATTCCCCAAACATTAACCACATTTCTTTATTTTTCTCTTTTTCTCTCCTCTCCTCCCTTTCCCTTCCCTCCCCTCCTCTTCCCTTCCCTCTGCTTCTCCTCACTTTGCTTCCTGTACGTGTGTATAATATAAAATACATTGGCATATGTACATACAGTTTTTTTTTGAACCATTTGATAATAAGTTGCAGACACGATGCTTATTTATTCCTAAATACTTTGGTGTATATTCCCCCCAAAGAAAGAACATTCTCTTATTATAACCACAGTACAGTGATCAAAATTAGGGATTTAAAATTAATACAATGTTATAATCTCCAGACCTTATTTTAATTTCTCAAATTGTCCTAATGATGTCTCTCTTTCTTTTTCTGGTCCAGGATCCACTTTTTTTTTTTTTTTTTTTTTTTTGCGGTACGCGGACGACCTCTCACTGTCGCGGCCTCTCCCGTTGCGGAGCACAGGCTCCGGACGCATAGGCTCCGCGGCACGTGGGATCTTCCCGGACCGGGGCACGAACCCGCGTCCCCTGCATCGGCAGGCGGACTCTCAACCACTGCGCCACCAGGGAAGCCCAATAATCCACTTTAAGATCATTTAGTTGACATGTCTTTTTAGGCTCCCTTAATAGGCATCAGTTCCTCAGTTCCTTTTGTCTTTCATGACCTTGGCATTTTTGAGGACCAGAGGCCAGTATTTTACAGACTGTTCGTCAGTTTAGGTTTGTTTAATGTTTTCTGATGATTAGATTCAAGTTTTGGGTGTCGGGTGGGAATGCCGTCGTAGGGGTGCTGATCCTCTTCAAAACATCACGTCCTCAGGTCCATGATATCAGTTTCTCGTGTTACTGGTGGTGTGAACATCATCACTTGGTTAAGGTGGTATCTGTCAGGTTTCTCCACTGAAATTATTAATGGGTAGTATCAGTAAGTATCTTTGAGACCATGTCAACACCTTATTTATCATCAAGCTTTCACTCAGTAGCTTTAGCATCCATTGATAATTCTTGCCTGAATCAGTTATTATAGTGGTGCTGCCAGATGGTGGTTTTCTAATTGCATAATTACCACTCCATTTACTCGTTGGCATTCCTCTGTAAGGAAGAGCTTCCTTTCTACTTTAGTTAACCAATATGAATTCTTGGATTTTTATTTTATTCAGTGGTTGATAACTGATTATTCATATTATTTCAGGGCTCAAATGATCCTAGATTTGGGTAGTGGCATCCCCTTCAAGCTGACTTTGGTACATCTGACATATCCTCATTATTTCTTTTTCTGGTACAGCACAATGTTCAAGGATCATTTTGTAATTCCCCAACCCCAGACCTGGAATCAGTCATTTCTCCAGGCAGCCCTGGTTTTGTTTATTGCAGAAATGGTTTTTAGAAACCAAGATCTGGGCACTGTGTGTACTCATTGCTACTAGGCCCTTTCCTTCGACAAAGCTACTAGATGATATATCTGTCTATCTGTATAATAATACTATACTAAAACAGATATATAAAATACATGTACACATCTGTAGCTACTTCACTGTCTATCTAACATCTATCATCCATCCATCCATCTTATTTATCTGCCTTTCTATCTAACAAATATTAGGGTTCATACTGATACCTCTAATTCCAATCCACTTCCACAGGGATAATTCTAGTCTTCTCTCTTTCTGTATTCGTAGCTCCCTTTTCTAACAGGGAGAAACCTTGTTCTTATTATCCACAATATATTTACTTTTTTGTTCAGTATTAGAATGCACACACACACACACACACACACACACACACACATATACACATATACACACAAAGATTCACATGGATAACACATACACCTGTGAGAAAAAAAGACTACCAAGAGTTCAGTCTTTGTTTAATATAATTATTTAAGTAACACCTTGAAACTTCTTAGTGGCTTAAAATACCCATAATGATTTATTTTGCTCGTGGATGTGTGATTTTGGCAGAGCAAAAATCAGTCCCTAGTACAGAAACCATAAGCTAGAAGTTTGTTTCCCTGTGTTATCATTTGGGGATGTATGACCCTGTATTTGCCCTTCAGTAAGTGTATGGTTTCCTGATTAAATGCGTAGCCCCAGGTCTCTTCCGTACCCTAGTGATTTCTGATTTTCAAGGGATCATTTGGTGAGAAATACAGCTGCATTTATTCAGGTTAAAAATATGACCTTTTGAAAGTCTGTGTGATTGGAGGCTACCCTAATGAAGAAAAATCTTCATAATCAGTGGTGCAGAGAAGTAATTTACTGGGTCTTAATGGGAACATACAGCAGAGTTATAACTATGGAGACATGTTGTAATCAGTCACGTGGTATTTGCAAGCACGCATGCCTCATGTGTGACTTTTGGCTAATAATTTTTGCCCATGCAAATTACCAAGCGACATTTATGGACTGTGTTTGTCATCAAGCATAAAACTGTAGTTAAATACAGTACAGAACTATTGATCGTTAGCTTCCTGGGCAAACATTCTCCCATGGGTCACGGTAGGTTTTTGCCGTAAGCCTGTCATAATGCTAGGTTCTTACGTTAATAAATAGAGCAGCCTTCCTTTTACAGGCTAATCACCTGGAGAAACCAGGGTTCCCTATTCCTTAGTAACGCGAACGTAGCCCTGCCCCCTTTGGTGCTGAAGAGCAATGGATTATCCCACTGATCTCTGAGTTACTTCCACACGCCACAGAATGCTGTGTCTGAGGCTCCTGTCCTTGATGCAGGTGAACCGTTCCTCTCTCTCACTGGGGCGCATTCCCTTGCCCGTCATTATTTTGTGCTTGTAAATTCCGGCAACTCAACAAGACAGTCCTGGTGAATCAACAGAGAAGTTAACCTTTACCGTCCAGAGCTTTAAACGTGTTAAATTGCTTTCAAGTACCCGGTGCTTCTTGGAATTTCACACCCCAGCCCTAACAATGTGGGATTCTTCACCGCCTAGCCCAGGTGTTGGGTTTTGCCTTTGTGGTGCCCGTTTCCCAGGTACACAGGTCCCCTCTTCCAGCCCCTTGGCTGCGCGATAACTCAGTTCACCCCATTCGGGTACCACTCCGCATCCTTTCAGGTGGATGATGGCAGGTATGATAGCTGCTGCCGGGTATAGCAGCTTATTTTTTTTTAAGGAACATTTTGCATTAATACATAGTACATCACTTACGATCTGTTTTTATATGTAGTTTAAGTGTTGATCTGTAAATTTCACTATGAATCTTGGGGCACAGCAAACCCCTAATGACTACTCAACCTTCCTGCTTGGAATTTTGCCATGTCAGTACTAGCTGCCAGACCCCAATCCTTTGTCCTGCCTGTCCGAGTGAACATAAAAAGAGCATGTCTTGAAATGGGCATAAACGTTTGACGAAAACAGTTTCATCTCTTGAGGTAGTTTGTAATTTCCAGTTTCTACTGAGTTTTTGAGAGTATTCTTTTTCTTATAAAAAATTTTTTTGGTACTAAATCTTGGTACATTCTCAGGCTTATCAAAAGTAACACATAGAAATGATAGATCAATGGTTGAAGGAGATTGACATGTGATGCCACACCTCCTGCAATCCACTGTCAAAGACAAAGCATCGGGCTTCTGGCAGAATAAATGGACTAATACGCTCCACTCCAGGAAGCCCAGAGCCCAGCAGCTCTGACTCAGACGCTGCACTGGGTTATTATACTGTGCACACACATCAAAAGCCTTTAAAAAATCCCTTTCTTAACATTTATGTAAAAGCATTCTTTTTAAGATTTTTCAGTTAAACTTCACCAATCATCAGAGCAGCCTTGGATGAGGAAGAAGGAATTGTAGAGTCCCTAATCATTGTGTGGAGACACATGTGATGTCAGCTCTAATTAAGTGATTTGCTCGGCCACACAGCAAAGTCATTCAGGGCTCCTGAAATGATCATATTTAACTTAGCCTACCAAACCACAATGCTCTACTCATAGGTCTCTTATTCAGAGATGCATATAAGGTAACTTACCAAAATTCATACAATTATTAGTAAGTAAATGTAGCCTCTAAATTGACTCTGAGATTCCTAGCAACCAAAGTGAAAAGGGAAACTTGAGGGGCTTCAAGGGTCATTTGACCATAAATATGAACTCAGTCACTTAGGAGAAGCAGAGACTTTCCTCACATTGTGGTCCAAGAGACATTATTCCTGTATATTCTCGTAGACAGTGATACAGATGGCAGGATTGTTTATAACGTCCTTGCAATGACTATAAATTTTCATCTAGATGTTTTTGTTGCACCCCTTTGTGCATATAGTGATCCAAATGCTAAAATATGGTACAGTGGTGGTAGGGGATGAGTTATTGCTGTTTTATCTCTTCCCTATCTAGATCTTCCTTTAATGCTTTAATACAATATCCAAATGCTACTATATAATACAGCATTTTAAATTATTAATCAAGTATAGTTTTAAAAAATATGCTTGGGAATGAAAGCAAATGAACAATAAAATTGTTAACTGACAACACTTAGTGAATAAATAATGAGAGGATAGTTTTTTATCATTGCCTCAACGGAAGTATGTTTATTTCCAAATCAAGCAGTGAGTGCTTTTCTCCTGAATAATCATTTTGATGCAATTAATATTTAGTGTGTAGTCTCTGTGGCAGAGCATAGCATTGCGGTTATGTTCCTTTTAATCCAGATCAGCACGTTTTATATTCTGAGGTTCATCTCAGGTTGAACATATTGCTGCTGTACATGAAAAGATCATTTTTAAACATCTTTTTGATCAGTGACATAAGTGAAGGGTTGAGAGTTAAGTTCAGTGGCACATAGGTGACTTCTTATTGGTTTTAGACTGGCAAGCAGGAGGTACAATGGCCAGCACAGATTCAAAATTATTATGGGAAATGGGAGAAAATGGGCACGTACAGGCCACATGAATAGAAACAAGGGTCGGGTAGGCAGACAGATAAGCTGTAAGCATCACGTGGTCATAAATCCAGTCCTCATTTGTTTGACTTAAGATGGAGAGGAAGGAACCAAGTCCCTCTCTGCGTAGAAGGAGGAGAATGAACGGTTGAGCTGTAGTAGTGTAAGGATGGATATAGTGAACCCAAGGTTGAAGGTGGTTGGTAAATATTTGTTTCCTATTAAGAGCAGCATTCCTCAACAATTCAGAATCTCTTATTAGAATCTAGGCTGAATCCAATGTTAGCTACTTAGGATGAGAAAGAATGAATAGTAAAAGCTCCACAGGCAAGCAAATGAAGTAATTGCCAGACTGGGTGTATGACTCACAGTGAAGCATTCAGGGAGTGTGGGTTCCTTAACCTGAAGGAAGAATAGGCTTTTGTAAACTAGTGTCTAGGGAGTACTATTTTGGTAAAATACTACAAATACTTCACTATAATCTTGCGCATAGAATGACTGAGTTTTGCGTGAACTTGTTAATTATGTAAAATAGTGAAATTGTTTTTACTGGGCCAGGGTTAGGCAGATTACACAGGTTCTACCTAATTTTAACATCTTTTTGTCAGCGACATGATAAACACACGAGTGACTTCAAGTATATGAGTAGGATATCCTTGAAGGATATGCTTCCATTAAGGAAAAAGGAGCCCTCAATTACAAAAGGAGAAATAGAATTAAATGCTTGCAGTTAAGGGGTTAGGGGAGGAATGATGTTCAAGAATAGGGTGCATCAAATATTTGCCTGGCGTGCAGTATATGACTTGAGGGCCCTGCAGAGTATTGGCACATAACAGCCCCTTAACCATTAGCAAGCATTGCAAAGAGTTGGCTTATGCAGTTTTGGGGAATGGCTAGGCGAGTACAAAATTCATAGGACAGGCCGTCAGGAAGAGCAGGCTGGGACCTCTTGGGCAGGTGCTAATGCTGTAACCCCCCAGTGGAACTGGTGGAATTTGTTCTTCTTCAGGGAAACCTCACTTCTGCTCTTAAGGCCTTTCGACTGATTAGATCAGGCCCACCTAGATTATCCAGGCTAATGTTCTTTGCATAAAGTCGCCTGATTGTGGATGTTAACAGCATCTACGGAATACCTTCACACCTAGATGACTGTTTGATTGAGAAACTGGGGCCTGCAGCCTAGCCAAGCTGACACATACAGCTGACCATCCCAAATAGACAGGAGTAGGGTTATGTTTGGGGCTGACATAAAGCACCCACTTGGTAGTCGCAGAGTGTGGGTCTGAAGCCCAGCTCCGCCATGTCCTGGTTCTGTGCCTGCCAGGCATATGCTCCTCAACCTCTCTTGGCTTTAGTTTCCTCCCCTATAACATGGGGTTTGTGAGTTCTTAGGCCAATCACATGAATAAATGGTTTGATAAAAGAACACAGTTCAAGGCTTCAGATGCAAATTAGAGCATTTTATATTCACATTGTTTGGAATGGCATCCAGAAATGTAAGAATGCCTAAAAATCAACTGGACGGAGTAGTAGGGAAGAAGTCGGAGTATTTTGGGGCTGGGACTTGAAAAAGTTTGTCTTCTTAGGTCTCCAGACACACATTAGTCAGGCCTGGTTTTAATATTTTTTTTTATTGTGCACCACAAAGATGATCAGCTTATTTATCAAACACAGAGAATTGGAAATAAAAAAAACAAAACAGTGAATGGGCCTGTTTCTCTGATGGCAGTGGAAGGCATGATACATGACAACATCTGTAGGAACACCAAATGCAGTCATTAGGATCTACGCCACTGGTATGAGTACCAACTGAATCTGTAATGTGGACCTCTTCGCATAATCTATTACGCGGGATGTGAGGAGCTAGAGCGCTTAGTTTTTCTGTTGGTTTATTGCAGCCCTTAACAGGCATGGCTGGTAGTAAGTAGACAGTTAAATTAAACTCATGAATATCTGTTATAGTTTTTAAACTATAAAATGGCAACAAAAGCCTTATACTGCCGTTTGTGTCAATGCCGTGGAGTACATGAAGCATCTCTCTCTTGTGGGTCTGAAGCCAGGAATAAACACGCCAAGAGCAAAGGAAGCAGTTCACTGGGGCTGTTCCTCCTTGGCACTTTACAATAATCGACATCTGAGATGCTAAGAGAGGAAGCAGTAACTGACGAGACGATCTTCATTTCTGAGAGAGAGGGCGGGAGGGCAGGCATGAAGCATTTTGTGCATGAATGTGAGGCAGGTGTGCTGAGCACTGTCTTGGCCCTTTTACGTGTGGAGGGTTTCCAAGACTAAGAGGGCTCTTGTGTAAGTTTCAGTGGAAGCTTTTCCCCAAAGGGGCAGAGTTAGGCTGGCAGGAACTTGAACAAGCATCTTCAGGGCAACTCCTTGAAGACTTGGGTGCCAGCAGGGAGGAGGGGCAGAAACTCCTGGATGGCATGCCATCGTCAGATGCCCCGCAGAGTTGTAGGCAGCGCGGCTCCATCCCTCGAGTGTGGGCCACGGGGGAGCATGGTTTATGGGCTGCCCCAGTGTGGAGACCAAAGTGGTAGAGAGAGTGGGGGGAGCAAATGCAGGAGAGTGACAGCCCAGAGGAGGAAGCCAGGGCGCGTGGAGGGAAAGGGAGGAAGCCAGAGGGGCAGCAGCAAAGAGGAGGGTGGAGGAAAGGGAAGGCAGGCCGGTGGGGCCCCAGCTACCTGGGCATCATTCTGGAGCAGCCGACCAGCATGGCCGCAGGCAGGGATGCAGGCGTTAGGGGTGTGGGAAGGCCGGTAATTCTAGACCCTAAAAGGCACCTAGGAAAGAGGACCAACCAGATTATGTTCGTGACCCAGACAGTCTTGTAGACCTGGCCACGGTCCTTTGGGACCTTCTTTCTCCCTTCAGAGCGGAATGAGGGATACCTGGGGAGTCCAGCGAAGGAGGCCATGGCAAAGTTGATTGCTGAAGATGAATGATGAAAAAGATAGGGAAACATTGCTACTGGTATTGCTTGCATTGAAAATGTATCAATAAAAAAGAAAGCCCTCTCGTAACTGAAAACTCTACAAGGCGGCTCAAACAGAGCATGAAAGTATTGGGTTGGCCAAAAAGTTCATTTGGGTTTTTGGAAAAACCCAAATGAACTTTTTGGCCAACCCAATATTTCAGATTTCAGGGCCTGAGACTGCTGTATCAACCAGTGTTTGCCTGCCAAGATATTGAGAGAAAAGGGTGTAAAATAAGTTAATTCAAAATCAAAGGAAAAGGGCCCCAAGTTAGGGTGTATTTTTGGATAGGACTTTTTTCCTGTCCTCTCAATTTTACCAAGTGGAATTCTTTTATAAATACTGTCCTGTTCAACCTTTAGAAATGAAGGATTTGACATTTAATGGGAGATGTGCATTTCCTCGTGAAGATAGAACCCGGTGACCTTGCTCCGTTACTCTCCAGAGTCCAGACCCTGTTTTGCATTCTGTATTGAGTACAGAGGAGACAGAGTTATTTCAGACCTAGGGGACCTGGCATTTATACATGAAGATCAAGGCTTGGGAAAGCCGTAGCTTCCATTGCCAGTGGACCATCTGATGGCAGAACTATCGGAGATGACATTACCAATGTCTGGTTTCATACTCGTGAGCCCATGAAGGCAGAGCAAGTGGGAGGAAAAGGGAAGTTTTCAGATGAAGGATAAAATTCGTAAAGAAGATGTGTAAAGTGATTAACTAAAACTTAGCCAATTTAAGCAACAAATGAGAAGTTATGGAACTCTCTTCATTTGTAAAAGCGCTTTCTGCTGGGAACACCTTAAAAGGATGTCAGCTAACATGAAAAGAAGTATACTGGAGGAAGAACTGTTCATGAAATGCTTTGAGGAGGTCTGTGACGGGCAGCGTCAGCAAGTTGTCAGCAGTTGTGAAATGGGGCATTTTCCCATTCTTATTGACAGGATTCAAGACACAATCTAAGGGGCTTCCCTGGTGGCTAAGACTCCGCCTGCCGATGCAGGGGACACGGGTTCGAGGCCCGGTCCGGGAAGATCCCACATGCCGCGGAGCAGCTAAGCCCGTGCGCCACAACTACTGAGCCTGCGCTCTAGAGCCTGCGAGCCATAACCACTGAGCCTGTGCGCCTAGAGCCCGCGCTCCACAACAAGAGAAGCCACCGCAA
>NC_041225.1:18184791-18194525 GCF_002837175.3 Physeter macrocephalus | reverse complement strand
CTCGCCGCAACTAGAGAAAGCCCGCGCGCAGCAACGAAGACCCAAAGCAGCCAAAAATATAAATAAATGAATTTATATATTAATAAAAGACATAATCTAAGGTGTGTTTGGTCACGTTAAGATAACCCAGTCCTTGGAGATAAGTCTGATAGAAGTAATGAGCTTAAAGTAAAACTCAGGGGACAGTCTGTTGCAAACTATGTCAGAATGGCATAGCAGGGTGATCATTTTAAAATCTAGTTTGAAAAAAAATCATCAGATTTGTAGATGATTTTGTTTGCATGTTTTAAACCTGATTGTTATCTATTTATGGACGTTTATAAGAGTTATCATTCTAATTTCCTGAGCTACGATTTAAAAGAAGAGACAATAAAACAACTGTTACTCTTTAAAACCTTTAAAACCTTTGATCAGTGCCCATAATTTCTATCATATTCCTATATGCAAGATATTTATTTCTCTATGTTTTAAATATTATTACTTTTTCCTTCACTCGAGAAATATTTATAGAATGTTTACTCTTGCCAGGCACTATTCCAAATGCTGGAGATAAAGCAGAAAGGACTCGATTCCTGTATATCATTGATTTCAAAATGCACCTTTTCGCACATTTTAACATCTCTGAAGTTAGCGTGTGTCTCACAATCTATTATGTGTCATAATATGGTTGACAGAAGTTTTTCTTTCTCAATGCAACACAGCACTGTGGTCCATCTCACAATTGACAGCATCTTATAATTGTCGAAATAGAGTGTAATGATACAATTACAATTATACATATATATGTTGGTGTGCCTAAGAAGCTATTTCATATTTATTTATGAAGAAAATTGAGATAATTCTTCCAAGAAACTCATTTTTGTGCCTCTGGGGGAAAAAAATATGGCTCCACTCTAGAATGCTCTGTGTGTTCTTGGTAGTTGTAAATTGAGAGAAAGAAATTTTTTTATATTAGTAGATAAAATGGGATTCAGAAGGATGTAAATACTAAACTTTCCTATATTTCTTTCTTCATTATGCATGAGAGGCTTTTAAGATAGCTTAATCATCTCAGTGTTTGTATTATGTAGGATGTTGGTATTGGGTATCTAAATATCTTACATTACTGGTTTTTTCCTTCATGTTTTATTCTGTGACAAAAATCGATTTAATTACTTTATAATATTGCTATAAGTAAATCCAATTATGAAAGTCTGGATTATTCACGAAAGTTAAATTCGAAGGTGATTCTTCCCTTTGAACATGGAATTACCATAGAATTTGCTCCAATGGGACATTTAAAATCAACTTTGATTCACAGAAATTCAGGTTGCGTGCAGTTTTCAAAGGATGCCGGTCATGTAAGATGAGGTACGCCTGCGTTGATGAGGTACGCCTGCGTTGTTTTTTGAGGAACAGTAAACTTCTATTTACTACCTTCATTCTTTTCTTTTTTTTTTTTAATACCTGCATTGTTGAGCTGAGTCAACAGAATTCAGCTAACTGTACTCAAACACGTAGTATGCTGCATATGTGTATATTTAAACATTATTCAGAAAAGTCACCCCCTGGGAATTAGAATTTATCACTTATTGATTTTAAATAAATATTCGATTTCTCTGACTGTAAAAAGAGAAATATTTCCTCCATTGTATACGCAGCACAAGTCAGCACTAATTGTAGCATGTGACTTCAAGATTTTAAGAATTTATAGGGCTATAAATTATTTATAGTTTATTAAAGTTTATACTCTTTTAAGTGCATGAGTTACAGTTTAAACCGTCATGAGCAAATACACTTCCAGATATATGTGAAGTCTTTATTTCATGAACAGTGTTAACGGCCACCACGTACGGAGTTTTGTAGTAGCACCCAGGAGGGACCTCCCTTTCAAATTTCAGAAGAAAATCTCCTCCAAGCAGAGACGCAGGTGATGCACAGGGACAGGGGAAACACATTTGCAGAACCTCGATGTGTAGGTGAGACTGAACAAGGCTGGAAGGAGGAATTGTGAAAGGAATTGAGCAGGTATGTCTGGGCCACATCATGAAATGCCCTCTTAGCTGGGAGGAGCAGTTGGCCTTTGCTTCTAAGGGCACAGCCATCAAAGTGTCTCCAGCAGGGGAAAGACGTGATGAGGTGGTGCTTTGGAAAGATCACTACGGCTGCAGTGAGGGAACCCACTGGAGTCGGATAGGATGCTGGGACGCGTGCCGGGAGGCGACTGCTGCAGTCAGATGAGAAGGAATGGAAGCCAGAGCAGACTAGATACTGCGGGGACGGAGAGGAGTGTGCAGAGGTCAGAGGTCTTCAGGAAGAGTCTGTAATGCATCAGTTGTGGGGTAAAATGAGGGCAGAAGTTGAGGCTGACTCCCGTGTCCCCAGATCGGGCAGCCAGAAGGATGGCGGTGCCATTCCTTGAGGCGGTGAATACATGAAGAAAAGCAGGTCAGGGCAGGGGGGACCAAGATGGACCAAGTGGAGATGTTCCATTGGCCATAGAGTCAGCAGGGTTTTGTAGCACCTGTCGGAGACTGGGAGAAGTCTGGATGGAGAAACACAGGTGGCTTCATGGCCCATGCACCAGGACAGAGCCCATTCTGCTGGGTTACGTTTAGATTTTCTCCAGCGGGGCTACATAACTCTCGTGTACATGGTGTACTGGGAGAGGAAGAGAAGGCTCCACTGATTTGTCGTAATGCATTGGGAAGGCAAGTCCAGGGTGCCTCACAAGGACTTGGGAGGGCAGGGTTGGGAGGGCGGAGAAGAGAGAAGAAAGCCCCCATCCAAGAAAACCTTCCCTATTTCTTTAGTGACATCACACCAGGGAGATTTATTACAGTAAATTCATAGCTGGATGGCA
The DNA here is from genome assembly GCF_002837175.3 of Physeter macrocephalus. Classification (NCBI taxonomy): domain Eukaryota; kingdom Metazoa; phylum Chordata; class Mammalia; order Artiodactyla; family Physeteridae; genus Physeter; species Physeter macrocephalus. The sequence goes on along the minus strand of NC_041225.1, from coordinate 18,191,683 downwards.
CGCGTGCACACACCCATGCACACACGCACACGCGTGCTTGCTCACACGCATGCCGTTCCTTCAAATGACAAGGAGGGATGCTGCCATTGGACGGGGGCGTGCATTCCTGTAAGCCTGGGGCTAATCCTCTACTTTCAGCTCGTTAGGAGATGGAAACTGAAGAGCATTGTACACTCTGCGGACTCTTTCTAGTGACCTGCCATCACGAGAATGTGCCAGACCTATTTCGTGGAGAGCGTCCAAGGCTTCCAGACAGCCTCTCCTCGAGGGCCTTTCCCCCTTTGACTGTACCCATGGCTACCACTCTGTTCCTGCCCGGGGTAGCTTTCGCAGCTGTTAGAACCACACTGCCAACATCCTGTGACCTTCAGAGAACCCCAGGCCTGGTCTGGCCACCCAGACACTTGCTGTCAGTAAATAGCATTGTATGCGGTGCCCGCTCTGTCGTGCTGGGCGCTGCACCAGCCCCCCGGGAGAGATGCTCCTTTTAGCTGCCTCACCAAATGCTGAACAGGCTTTTCTCCAACAGGACCGTGAAAAGTGTCTTTTTAGGCAGGGGTCTTTAAAGGCAACTGTGGTCTGTGTGAAGGAAAGGAGAAAAATCAGGCATTCCTGAAGGGGTCTTGGTACTTAATGAGGAGAGAATCAGAGCAGGCTTGAATCTGAGAGATTTGGATTGGAAAAATTTTAAAGTGGGAGAGCCCTTTCCGAGGTCACCTAAACCAAGTTTGTGATCATTTAGCAGTCTATGCGTCCTCAGAGCCGTGCGTCTCCCTGGGGGATGGGGATTCGACTGAAGTCATGATTGGGCTGAAATGACTGTATCAACGTGTGTACTTTCATCATCATCATTTTGTTCCACCATGAGATGGTAATGCTGTCTTCACACAATTGCAGTAAAATCTTCTGGCCAGTGTAAGTTCTCATGGTAAGCTATAGCCTCTTCACAGGGTTCCCGCTTTTCCTGCACTTGAATGAAAATTCCTTAGGAGCCTTAATATCCTTTTAAAGCCACCGTGGTATGGTTTCCCCATGGCCTTGCATTGAAATCTTCATGGGATCATTGTGGTACAGTTAAGTGGTTACTGGTACAGCCTGGTTTAACAGTAAAGCCCTAAAAAGCCCTCAGAGTGTGCCCCATTCTGTTTTTTTTTTTTTTTAATATATAAGTAAGCTCTGCCATTTCCAAACATACCTTCAAAATATCCAGAGACATTTCTCTGCCTTAGAGACTCTAGTAGTTACTTTCTGATTAAATGGGAAAGCGAAGCCAAACAAAACTTTGTTTTACTTGCATTTCTATTTCATGAGGACTTGACTTGTGGCCCCTATTCTTCCTGGCCCTGTGACTCAGAATTTCACTTGGGCCCACGTGGTGATGGAGAGCAGATGAAAACGGATGTTTCTATGAAGGGAGCCATTATTAAAACTGCTAAAATGTTAAGCCAATTGTGTGTCTTTCAGAAAGCAGAATGGTCTGTTCTTTCTTCCTTCCACTCCTTATGTCAGCAATATTTCTTTCATGATAACGTTTATTTATCAAAGTTTACGCTACTTTGAGTTTTTATAAAATACCAGTGAAGATAAATGGATCGATTGACCCCAGCAGCAGTTTATTTATCCCTTTAGTCACACTTCAGTGGCAAAATCAATAACCTTCTGAAATATTTGATATTACAGTGGTTCCAGTAAATAGTGACATTCCTGAGCATGTGCAAGAGGAACTAAAATTTATTATCAACTTAGATTTTTTAGTACCAGTATTGATTTTCCTGGCAACGCTTGTGAATTTTTATTTATCTGTAGCTGAGCCAGTGACCTTTGTTTCAGAAAACTGCAGTTTCAACTTGCCAAGATTAGGGGAGTTGGAAGGACATGTGTATATTAGTGAATGTGGGGTGAAAGACAGAAAAGAAACCATGAAGAGGGCTTTTTTTGTTTTCAGTACTCAACCTTCTGCGTTCTTTTTTGTGTTGCCAAAGCCACAGGACTTCTTAAAGACAACCTCGTGCCCAGCCCTGTGAGACGGTTCTAGAGGAAATGGTATTTGAACTGGCCTTGGATTTGAAGGTGTGAGGTTAGCCTACGCAGAGACATGAGAGGAGAGGAGGAGCTGAGAACAGGAAGCAGGAAAGGGGCTGGAATACTGGTGAAGGCAGAGTTAGGGACAGAAGGGAGGGATGCAACCCTGCTGTAGCCGGGGCAGCAGCGGACATGACGTTGGCCAACAAGAGGGTTCCCGTTGGCAGGACCTTGGATTTTAGGCCTGGAGACAGTGGGAGCAGTTGTAGAATTTTAAGCTGAGATGAAAATGTATTTTTTTCCCCCATCACACGTGTTGTTTATTATTAAGACTGGGGAAAGAAACGTGGAAAATTTGCACACTCTATTCCAGGATTCAAAATATAATGAAGTCAGTTCAATTTCCTAAAAGTAAAACTATGATTTGGAGGGCCCACATGTTTAATAGATATAGCAAATTCAGAAAAATATACAAATCATGACTATATAGCTTGCCAAAATTTTACTAAGTAAACAAACCCGTGTAATCAGCCCCCAGATCTAAAAATAGGACAGAACCTGTAACCTCGAGGCTGCCTTCATGCCCTCCCCACAGGTAACCATTATTCTGTCACCATTAATTATTTTTCTAATTTGGAAATACAGACTGTGCTCTCTTTTTATCTTGCTTCTTTAGCTGACGTTAGGTATGTAAGATTCATCATGTTGTCACGTGTAGTGGTAATTAATGCATTTTCCCTGCTTTTAATAGTCCAAAAATGTATTTTTGAAAGCTCGGTCTGGGAGTAGGAGCTGGGCAGAGTAGACACGGAAGAGGCGTTGAGGGAATGAAGCTGCAGGTCCGAGGCAACGTTTGGGGGTTGAAAGTGTTGGCACATGCAAGGGCAGGCGCAGGACTGAGGGTAAGACAAGTGATAGGGCTCCCCCGGGGGAGGAAAGGAGGCGGTAAAAGAGAAGGTGTCCAAGGTGCCGTTGCTTACGGAAGTGCTCTTCCCGATCAAGAGCTTGCTCCTGAGGTTGGAGATGACAGTTCCTCCCGTGTGGGGTCATGGAGCCCTGTGGTGAGCCGCCAGCCAGGGCTTTGGAATCTGAGGGTGGTGCGAGAATGCCGGCCTAGAGCCGCCCTCTGCGCCTCCGTGTCCTCGTATGCGTGAAGATGAAATGAGCTGATTCAGTGGCAGCACTGAGCACCACGCTGGGCACACGGTAGATGCTCGATACATGTGAATAGTTGTTACTTTGAAGTTATGTGTGGGAAAATATTACGTCTCAGGAAAGCTGAAACAGAAGCTAAGGGGGGTAGCTAGTGGGAAGCAGCCGCACAGCACAGGGAGGTCAGCTCGGTGCTTTGTGACCACCTGGAGGGGTGGGATAGGGAGGCTGGGAGGGAGACGCAAGAGGGAGGAGATATGGGGACGTATGTATATGTACAGCTGATGCACTTGGTTATACAGCAGAAACTAACACACCATTGTAAAGCAATTATACTCCAATAAAGATGTTGAAAAGAAAAAAAAGCTAAGGGGGGAGGGGAGGCAGGAACAGGAGGTGGAGTTTGCTTTTTAAGACAAAATAAATGACTAAAAATTAAATCAAGTATATATGCTTACAGTCTAATTTGTCTTTTTTTTTTTTTTTTTTTTTTTTTTTGTGGTATGCGGGCCTCCAAGCCCCTAATTTGTCTTTTATTCGTTGCTAAATTACATTCTTATTCAGTAGTTCTCTACCCCAGGTGTAGATGAACTGTTTTGCAAGTACAACCTATAATTTTTTTTTTTTTTTTTTTTTTTTGCGGTACGCGGGCCTCTCACTGTTGTGGCCTCTCCCGTTGCGGAGCACAGGCTCCGGACGCGCAGGCTCAGCGGCCATTGGCTCACGGGCCCAGCCGCTCCGCGGCATGTGAAATCTTCCCGGATCAGGGATTGAACCCGTGTCCCCTGCATCGGCAGGCAGATTCTCAACCACCGCGCCACCAGGGAAGCCCCAACCTATAATTTTTAAAGAAATGATTTACTTTTGTTTGTTATTTGTCACTGTTTTTTCAGTTGTACTGTGAAGTTTTATTCAGAAATGGAAAAATGGTTGGTCACTTTATCTGCCAAAGTTAAATGAAACAGATATTTCTTAAAAAATCAATAGAAAGGTGAATTCAGGTAATTTACCATAATAGGTATGACCACCATTTTAGGGCAACAGAGATCATCATTTAACATGGGGATGACAGCACAGATTTCTCTCTGCAACCACATTTCTCAGTTAACAGGATGGGAGAGAATCCACTTTTCTCTGGGTTCTGCTTATAACTTTATAATGTCCTCAGTGGGAATTGCAGAGAGGGTTGGAAATAGAAAAGTCTTAAGACTTGTTGACCCAGCTTATCAGATAAGGTCTCCAGGATATTTCAAAAGTTAGTCATTTGAGAGGCTTCGTTTTCTTCTTATCATTTCACGATTGATGTGTTTTTATCAAACTGGCAGATCATCATTCTGCTTTGCAGTTCAGGGGCTCTTAAATGAGTCATATTCATTTGCTGTGTCTATATCACTTTTTTTTTTCAACCAAATATTTCAATTCAGTGTTTACTGGCATTTGCCAACTATGTGTTCATCCCTAGTCTGGACAAATAAAAAGGCATAAGATGTGTAAAACGATAAAATGGTGATATAACAAAGTAAATGAGTAAAGACTAAAAGGAGTGGTATAGACAGCACTCCAGAAGTGGAAGGAACTTAGAAATGGGCCCTGAATCATCAGAAAAGGCTTCACAAAGGGAAAGAAGTTGGGCTCTGAGGAGGCAGGTGAGTGTGGACAGGGGGACTCATTCATCCCTGAGTTTCTCATGAGAATCTGTTGGAATGGCTTGCGGGGGTGGGCAGGCGGGGAGGGAGGCAGGAACAGGGGTGGAGTTTGCTTTTTAAGACACAATACATCAGTTGCACGTGACTAAAAATTATATTACGTATGCATGCTTACAATCCAGTTTGTCTTTTATTCGTTGCTGAAATAAAAATTCTGAAATGCAGTTTAAGAATTTGGTCTTTGTTGTCCTAAAATGGTGATCATACCTATCGTAAATTAGTTGAATTCACCTTTCTATTGATTTTGTAAGAAATATCTGTTTCATTTAACTTTGGCAAATAAAGTGACCAATCACTTTTCCATTTTTGAATAAACCTTCACAGTACAATTGAAAAAATAATGAAAACAATAAGAAAACAAAGTAAATCATTTCTGAGACTTTCCTTGTGGTGCAGTGGTTAGGAATCCGCCTGCCAATGTGGCGCACACGGGTACGAGCCCTGGTCTGAGAAGATCCCACATGCCGCGGAGCAACTAAGCCCGTGTGCCACAACTGCTGAGCCTGCGCTCTAGGGCCCGCGAGCCACCACTACTGAGCCCGCATGCCATAACTACTGAAGCCCGCGCACCTGGAGCCTGTGCTCTGCAACAGAGAAATCACCGCAATGAGAAGCCCGCTCACTGCAACGAAGAGTAGCCCCCGCTCGACACAAGTAGAGAAAGCCCGCATGCGGTAATGAAGCAATGCAGCCAAAAACAAACAAATAAATAAATAAATTTTTATATATATTAAAAAAAAAAGTAAATCATTTCTTTAAAATTTTTGGGTTGTACTTGCAAAACAGTTCATTTACACCTGGGGTAGAGAACTATTGAATAAGAATGTATTTTTGACAGGGAAAAAAATGACCAAATGAAACATGTTGACTAGCAAATTTAAAGTACCTTGACTTAGTTCTGATTCACTTCAGGTGGAAACTTCTGTCAGGTTCTTGGGTCAAGCTTTGTGCAAAAAACATCAAGTACTGACCCAGGAAAATTATTCTAGAACCAGAGATGCCTGCAAAAGTAGCAGGAGTGGCATTGTGGGAAGGTGGCTACAGCAGGAAGTAGGTCAGCATGGGCTTTTGTCTGTTTCTGAAATTTGGGGATAATAGGTGAGCACTTTAGATGATGCTGATGGGAAGTTCCCTGAACTGATAATAACAGTTTCATATAAACTTATAATATCATGTACGTGCTGTATTTATTATATAACCAACTTGGGCCTTCCTACCTGTTTATTCAAGAAACTTAAGGTGAACAGTTTTCTTGAGTTTTCTATGGCCAGATGATTTCTCAGTTTAGATTTATTTTTTTTTTAAAAAAAAAGAAGAAGGGGAGGATGAGGAGGAAGAATAGGAGGAGGGAGAGGTGGAGAAAAAAGAAAAAAGAGACAGCCTTTTTACAGTATAGCAACAGCTACTAAGGGTGTACAGATATGGTTTATTATTTTAATCAATTTGCTTTAAATCACTTCCACCAAGTCCCTGATGTGCTGCTCTTTCTTTTTCATCAGCACAGACAGAGCACACAGCCCAGACCTCTATTGGAGGGGGCACCAAGGAGAGTGGGTTCTTCATGCCAGTGTCAGAGGTCAGGCTTTACTGGGGATGCAGTCCTCTCAGCAGTGAGCTGAGTGTCCTCTGTAAAACTGACTTCAAGGGTTATGTGGATAGGTGCAATTAAATAATATCTAAGTGAAGGCGAGGATCCTTATTCCACAAGAGTATCTTTGTGCTTTAGCCTACCTGAATTTCAACATGTCATATTTTTAAAATCAAAGACATGTTTCTACACTGTGTTATTGAAATACAGTTCAGCTTCAAAAACACGTTTAAATTTTTTTTTTTTTTTTTTTTTTTTTTTTTGCGGTACGCGGGCCTCTCACTGTTGCGGCCTCTCCCGTTGCGGAGCACAGGCTCCGGACGCGCAGGCCCAGCGGCCATGGCTCACGGGCCCAGCCGCTCCGCGGCACGTGTGATCTTCCCGGACCGGGGCACGAACCCATGTCCCCTGCATCGGCAGGCGG
>NC_041225.1:18141970-18184500 GCF_002837175.3 Physeter macrocephalus | reverse complement strand
TCTCACTGTTGCGGCCTCTCCCGTTGCGGAGCACAGGCTCCGGACGCGCAGGCCCAGCGGCCATGGCTCACGGGCCCAGCCGCTCCGCGGCACGCGGGATCCTCCCGGACCGGGGCACGAACCCACGCCCCCCGCATCGGCAGGCGGACTCCCAACCACTGCGCCACCAGGGAAGCCCCCTAAATTTTTAAAATTTATTTTTTTATCAGTTTTCTTCTCAAGTGTGGGGAAGTGCTCTGTTGGTGGGATTGTAAACTGGCATTGTCTTTTCAGAGTGCAATTTGGCAATATCAGCCAGAATTTGAAAGTACAAGCCCTTTAGGCTGGCAGTTTCATTCCTAAGAACATTTCCAGCAGAAATACCCACACATGTGCATCAAGAACTAGTAATCGAGAAAAAACTGTCAACAACCTGAATGCCTTCCTCCTGTAGGGAAGAAGTTAAATTGTAGTATAAAAATATTGTGGATTATCATATGTCAGTTACACAAAAAGGATGCAAATCTACATATGCTGAATATAGCAAATCTATGTGTCTATCTGTAATTGGTGAAAGAACTTCAAAAATGTTAAAAAGCAGTTATAAAACCAATATATAGCCTGATCCTACTTTTATTTTTAAATAGTGACACACAACACTATTAACAATTGGTTATTTGGGGAGAGAGGTGCAGACTGGTGCAAAAGTAAAGGGGATTTACATTTTAAAATCTATGTACTTTCATGCATTGTGAAGGTTTTTTGTTTGTTTGTTTTGTTTTGTTTTTTGTGGTACGTGGGCCTCTCACTGGCCTCTCCCGTTGCAGAGCACAGGCTCCAGACGCGCAGGCTCAGCGGCCATGGCTCACGGGCCCAGCCGCTCCGCGGCATGTGGGATCTTCCCGGACCGGGGCACGAACCCGTGTCCGCTGCATCGGCAGGCAGATTCTCAACCACTGTGCCACCAGGGAAGCCCCATGTGAAGTTTTTTAAAAGCATGTGCTTTTATGTATTATGTAATTAAGCTTTTAAAAAATATTTTCATGGCATTCATCAGAAAAATTGCCAAACAATCAAAATGCTAAGTACCAGACATGGTCCTTCTTTCTTTCCTTTTTATGTTCCTTCCTTCTTAAATAAGTAATTTTTCAAGTTTAAATAATATTAAAAAAAACTATACAATAAAATTCCACTCCCACCTTTGTCCTCATCTCTCCTGTTCTGTCCCCCAGCACTCTGATAGCTATATTTATTATCTTGTGTCTCCTTCTAAAGTTTTCTTTAAGCAGATGCAATCACATAGGGATAAATATTATCCTTATTTGTTTTTGTCCTCCTCCTTTTTTTCCCCCTTTTTTTTTTTTTTCAAAAGGTGCCATATCAGTGTGCATTTTCCCTTCCTTGTTTTTCTTTTTTCTCACTCACCAATTTGACTTGGACATCTCTCTCTAGAAGTTTCCTCATCGCCTTATGTAGCTGCATGGTGTTTCATTGTATGGGTGGGTTATGACTTTTCTAAGCACTTTATATGGAACATCTCAATTAGTCCTGTTATTAGCCCTTTTTATAGATAAGGACCCTCTGTAGTTCAGAGAGGAAGAGGCTTAAAAATGAGAAAGTGGCAGAACAGGGTATAAACTCAGATAGTCTAAACCTAGATTTAGTTTTGAGTCCCTTAAATACTAATAGATAAAAAGAGTTCAAGTCAAAATCTGAAGATAATGATAAAAGTAATTAGCAGTTTCTGGATCTTTCTGCCTCATTCCCCTGTCTTAATTTATGAAATCAAAGAGTGTTCATCGATGCTCTTCCTCAGCCCATAAAGCTGTCAGTGTTCCTCTGCTCAGGCTGCTGTGACAAAATGCCAGAGACATAGACGGGTGGTTTAAACCACAGACATTTATATCTGCAAGTTTCTGGAGGCTGGAAGACCTAGATTAGGGTGTTTGTTTGCATGGTTGGGTTTTGGTGAGGGCCCTCTTCCTGGCTCGTAGACTGTCTCCTTCTCACTATGTCCTCATGTGGTGAAGGGAGGGCAAGCAAGCTCTCTGGTGTCTCTTCTTAAAAGGGCACTAATCCTATGATGAGGGCCCCACCCTCATGACCTCATCTAACCCTAATTACCTCCCAAAGGCCCTACTTCCAAATACCATCACATCAGGGGTTAGGGCTTTGAAATATAAACTTGGGGGGAGACAAACATTCAGTCCATAGCACCGTCCAAAAAGAGACTGTCAAAGTCCAGTTAGTAACATTTATTAAATACTTGCTTTGTGTAGCATACTCTGAAGTGCTTCAGATATATTCTCAAGGGAAATTTTTCCTGTTGTGCGAAGTGTTGAGAAGGTCTGATCATCTTCATCCTAAAAAGAAAGCTAGACCATATCAGGGAGCAGACAGGCCCAGCCATGGTTAACAAAATGGTTTACTCAGATATGAAAAAAAAATTGAGGGGGAGGGCCAAAGCTGGTTCACTTTATGATGTCTGTCCAGATGGTGACAGTGGCATTTCTCTTCTTCATGGTTCACAGAACCGTCTGTGTAAGCCTCAGGTGATGAGAATTAGGTGACCATGTCCTTTTTCTTGCCCATGATGGAGCATCACTCCCTCCTGCCCTCCCCCGCAAATCCACACCTTCCCTCTGTGCTGCTCTAGGATGAGAGGTCATAGTGTTGAGTGCTGAGCCCCACAGCATTGGAGGTAACCCGACAGTTATTCTCCATGTTATTGATCTCACAGATTCTCTTCCGTGCTCAGTTTGTTGATGTGGATGTGTTACCGACCAGGGTTCTTGGACTCCTTCATCAATAGTAATTGATGAGAGGCCAGATAAGAAATTCAGGCAAGGCTTTATTGGAACTCATGCTGCAGCACGAGGGAATGAAAATGAGTAACAGATTCCCTTGCTCGCTCCCTGAGGAGGAGAGGGAAAGCTGGTCCCTTATATGGGGTGAGGGTTAGGGTGGGTCCAGGGGTCAGGCCGGAGGGGGTGCTTAGGCGGTCTGCACATCCGCTTGGTGGTGTCATGTACAGGGATCATGTGCAGGACCCTGCTTTTGCTCCCGACAACTCAGAAGTGGCAGTTGGGTTTTTGGTCTCTTTGTATCTTGTTGTTCATAATTTGCCCCAACTGCACAGGCGTGCAGTTATTTTTAGTCCCTTATAGTTTCTTTGTGTTTTGTTCCTCAAGGAGATGTTTGTCCAGGTGCAAGCACTGCAGCAAAGGGTCTCGGGTCCCAGGTCCCAGCCTGTCTCAGATGGAAGGAACACACAGGCTTTAGGAAGAATTGGGTGGGAAAGGAGGATGACAAATGCTGACTAAACAAACGGGGGACAGATCATGGCACTTAGGCTCTGTTGTCTCCTTGCTGTGACATCCGAATAATGTTTTATTAGGACCTGTGAGTCCAGGAGTCCCTCCAAGGAGACTTACATGAATAACATCAAATAATATAGAATTCCCTTTTCCACATTCTAAAACAATTTATATTTGAGAGTGTGTCTACTTTGATAATAGTATCCTAGTTTTAAGTTGTCTAGACTAATGTATTATACCCTAAATTTGTGTTAAATTGCCCAGGTAGCCCTAAAAGGAGAACTTGTTCTGAGTCTCAGGAGTATTGACTTTCGGACCTTGCTGGTGCTCTTGACATATACTCCTGAAACTCCATGTGAAATCTGCCCTGTATTTGAATATTCTCACCTTCCTTATAACCATGGGATCATGCACTGCAACATTATGGGTATCAAGTGCTGCAGTGAACATCTGAGGTGTGATAAAACATTGGTAGTTACACCAGATCCTTAGAGAAATAAGAAATAGGCAAGTAATTTAAAATGTTTTCGAGTTACCAAGACATGGCTTTAGAGAAGCCTTCTCAGGGAGAAGGCAGGAACCATTTTCTTCAGGCAGACGATGTTGAAAGAAAATTCCAAACAGAGAGGAGAGTGGCGTAAGAAAAGTGATCCCAAAGAACCTAGATCATCGAATTAAGATAATTACTGTATGAAAATCAATAAGTGTGAATGTCAGCCTCTAATGTTCTTCAGGTAATTCTCTAAATAAAAGGGGAACAATACAGAGCAGGAGTTGGCAGACTTTTTTCTGTGAAGGGCCAGATAATAAATATTTAAGGATAAATATTTAAGGCTTTATGGATCATCTGGTCTTTGCTGCAGACACTCAACTCTGCCATGGTAGAGTAGCATGAAAGCAGCCACGGACAGTACATAAATGAATGAGTATATGCTTGTGTTCCAGTAAAACTTTATTTGTACAAACAGGTGGTGGACCGGATTTGACCCATGAATCATAGTTTGTGATACAGAAGAGCAGTTAAAAGAGTGAAGTTATATTGTGTTTTCAATCTCTTAGTCTCATAACCATTTAAAGTCACGCTAGACATCATAATGTATACTGTACAGTGAGATTTGTCCCATAACTGTACATTTATTTTTCTGACTCCCAGTAGGTGATGTTCTGAAACTTATGAGAGGATGATTGCATTTTGGAGGCACTGATTTAGTGCTGAACCTGACCACGGGGTTTTTAATTTATAGTTTTTGAAATCTAGCAACCAGTACACATACAAAACTTGCAGATTCCAAGGGTCTTTGTGTTTAAACTTTATATTGTATCTTGTTTTCAGTGACTTTTACAGGTACAGCCCTTCTTGCTAGGGAACTGAAGTTCTGATAGTTAAAAATAGATTTTAAAAGTTAAAAACAACATCAACAATTACTGAGCGTTTACCGTGCACCAGGCATTATTGTAAATGTTTAAATTTAGTTATAGCAGCAACCCTATATGTTAGGAGAGGGAATCGTCATTTTACATATGGGAAAACTGAGGTTAAGTAAATCACCCAATGTCTCTGTTACCAAGATTCGAATCTGGCAGCCTGGCCCCAGAGCCTGTCTGTCTCAATGGCTGCCCTGATCACCTCCGTTTAAATTGAGCCTATAAATACTATTATTAGCAGCTTATTAAAGTAGACCCTCCCATTCTGAGAATCACGCCCTTTCACAAAGAGATGTGTATGTTTTTAGTATAGAATAAAAGACTTGATAGGTCAGAGACCTTTCGGTCTGCTATAATTCAAGTCACAGAATTCAGAAGTAAGGAGAATAAGGGCCAGCCCAGGACAGGACCCTGTCCAGGTAGCCACGGAATGAGGGCACTAAAAGGAGAACTTGGTCCCCTGACTCCTAGATCTTGTCGGTGCTCTCGACAGACATTCCAGAAACTGCACTTGGCACCTCCCTGTGTTTGAATACTCTCTCCTCCTGTGTAATAGTTGTGGCAGCATCTCCTACAGCATTGAAGGTATCAAATCCTGCACAAGCAGTGAGCAGAGCCCTTGGCCCGTTCCTTCAGGGACCTCTGAAGCCACCCTCCAAGCTGGTGTGATGGACCTGGGAATATGAGATGAAGGAGCCCAGATTTGGGAGAAGGCCGACTCAGGCAGGGCCTTTTAGAACTCCAAGCCCTCAGGCCTGCTTCCTTTGGAGGTCCCCCCCGCCCCGTCCTATCGAACCTATTAAAATAGACCCACATCCTACATTGAATATGACCTTTTGGTTTTTTATTTTAATATTTTAAAAATTTTGAAAGAGCCTTTGTAATTTTGCTTTTGAAGTTTGAATATAATTCATTGAATTTACAATTGCTTTCTGTGTAATCATCGGTCAAACTCAGGAATTCATGGGAAGTGAAACAGTAAGCTATACAGTTATTTTCAAGTGTAATGGATTTTTTAAATGAATACTAAATACGTATAACAATAAAAATGACCTCATGTTTTTGGACATTTAATTAAACATTTATTAATTTTGACATGATAGCTTTCTCTTTTTATTTTGGAGCCCATATATTTTCCTTCTTCAGGTCCCACATATTTGTGTGGGACCTTAAAATCTGGTTGACTTTAAGCCCAGTGCCTGAGAGATAGAATGGTCCCAGACCTGGATAGGAATCCTGGCTCCACCACCTGCAAGCTGTGTGACATTGGGAATGGTACTTTCATACTCTGAACCTCAGTGTCTTTGTCTGTAAAATGGGGCTAATATGCCTCCCCCAATGAGATCACATATGCCTTCTTGGTGTTGGGTGAGACATTCATTTCCGACTGTCCTCCGTTTGTCCCAGGGATCAGGGTGGGAGGTTCAGTAGCCCTCCCAGCCCACACCTGAAGCGGGAGTGAGAGAGGTCTTTCTTCCCCAGCCGCAGCATCCCAAAAGCTGGGTGGGACTTTGGCTGCCTTTGCTGCAGGCTGCGACATTCTTGCCTGTCTGCTGCTCCTTCCCTCCTGGATTAGTTACATCTTTTTATTCTCCGTTTCTGATGCTTTGACATCTTGGGGCCTGGCTGATTGCTGGCAATGCACCTTTCATATACAAACTGACTAATCCAGGCTCCACACCCTCAGCTACCTCCTTTTTCAAAAGGCTACTGTCCCCCTGCCCTCATCACCCCAGATACCAGACAATTAGGGACAGCCTCTGTGCCCCAGAGTCCACTGAAATTACTCAAATTAGCTAATCCTAAACCTGCCTATCCTGCCTCGCCCATTCCTTCCCTTGGAAACCACACTAAAGGCTCTTGCCCACATTTCCCCCTGGCTCTCCCTGTCTCCTGACCAGCCCTGGTGAGTCCCTGTGTGGCCCCCAGGGTGTGATGTGTCCCCTCCTCTTGGGATCTGTGAGTAACAAACTATATTTTCAATGGCAGCTGTATTCTGAGGTGTTGTCTCCTGTCACCTTACCTGAATAATAATAGAACCTACATTGAAAAGACACCAGCCCTGGGGAAGGCAGGCCCCAGTGAGCAAGGAAATGAACTCCCAGTCTGCATGGGTCCCATGATGTAGGTGGGGAAGATCCAGCCAACAGGCCCTTGATCCTGCACCTGGTAGGCCCAGAGCATGCAGAGGTCCCTTCTACCCAGACGGAACTGGAACACACCAAAGCCTGTCTCGGACACCCCTGCTGCTTGAAGGACGTGCGAGAGAGGGGCAGCCAGCATCAGCTTGTGAGAACGTGGAGGTTGTAAGAAAGTGCCAGATTCATAGCAGTCACACGTGCCCTCCTGCTCCAGGTCTGCCGCCCACTCTGACTGACCGTGAGCGTTCATCTTCCTGGCCAGGCATCGTGACGGCCGGAAGACAGGGCTTGCTTTGTTCGTGTCTCAATTAAAAATGAGGCGCCAATGCAAGTAACTTCATCAGGTGTTAAAAGTTTATCTCTTCTGCTTCCTCTCCATTCTTTTTTTGCATTTCTGATTAATTTTCCATTGAAAATCAATACTAAAAATAAATGATTAGAAGCAAAACATGTACATGTATAGAGCTAGTTAGGAAAACCACGAGCATATACCTAATGGCAAACCTATCAGTCCCCTGAATTGTGTAAAACTCGCAAAGTACTACCTGGTTGCTGCCTTTTTGAGTGGGAGTGGCCCCAGGAGTTTTCCGGGATGTTCTCAGGACACTGAGGACTGAGCCCGTGTTCCCATGCCTTCTCTTCTCACCCTAACAGAATATCTAGTAGGGGTCCAGGGAGGCCGCTCTGAGAAAAAGTCCAAACTAGAAGCCCAGCTCATTCAGAACTTGCCAGTGGACAAGCAGAAGAATACTTGTGTTTTTCAGTGGGTGAGGCAGGGGTGAATTTACCATTAAATTAATCAAGCTTAGATTTCAGGGCTTCTGGATTTCATTGTCCTCTTACAAGGCCCTGTACCTAATTTTGTATTCTTAACTTTGCATTTTTTTTCTTAAGAGATAGCTTCTAGGGCCCACGAAACCCACGTCTGCCCCTGAGAAAGGGGTATGTGGGTGTTATGTGCTGTTTTCACTCCTTTCATATAAATCTGTCATGATTAGAGCACACGTTAAGACAAGTGTCAACATCATTCATAAATAATGGCACCGGTACCGCTGCTAATAAATGTACTTCAAATATGTTATTCATAACATCTTTAAAGGACTTGTATTAAAACATTTTGCTTTTCTTTGCAAGATTCAGATCTGTTTGAAATCTTTGTAGACTATGAGAAAAAGAAAGAATTGATAAATCAGTGTTGTTCATTCTAGGCAATACATCTGTCCTAGGTTTTAAAACTAAACATGAATTTTTAAAGGCGTGAGGCACACAGTTGCATTATAATTTTTATGACAGTCAAATTAATTCTTTCATCTAGCACTTGAAACCAATAGAGATTGACAGTCCTATTTTCTTGCTTTAATGATGTGAACCTCATTGAAAATGAAGATTCTGGATGGTTAACTGGTGCGGAGACCGCTATTGATTTAACTGTCTTGTTGGCTTTGTTGTTCAGCCCTCATTGGCCTCTTGGGCAGAAGGAGGCCCAACCATAGCATTTTGCTGACATTTCCTTGAAAAGATGCAGTGTTTTGACAAAGACAGCTGCACGCTTCAAAAAAGATACAGTTTGGACGTACATGCGTTATACAGTTTGGATGTACATGTGTTATACAGTTTGGATGTACATGCGTTATACAGTTGGGATGTACATGTGTTAGTCTTTTCAGAAGTTACAAGTGATGGATTACAATACACAAAAGAGATGTCTTGAAGTTACGTCGAGTTAAATGTCCATCTGAAATACTTAAGAATAAAAGTCATTGCAGGATGGCGGTTTTCAAAATTCACACCACTGATACAATTTTTAAAAAGAAATTGGCAAAGTAGGAAACAATAATGGAAAAGCTAATAAACTTATCTACAAGCACTAGAGTAATTATAACATTTAATTTAAATAAACATTCCTAGTCTTGTAACTGTGAAATCCTGAATGTCATTTTGAATGTGATACAGAAGATGAAATGCTATTTTAAGGTGGCAAAGTTCAAACATTATACATATGCTAAAGCTTCTATTTAATTGACAGTTTTTATTCACTTGAAGTTGTATATAATGTCCTCAATGTCTGTGCTTAATAGACAAGATCTCTTTAATTTATCCCAATACTTCCATTATCTACTCTCTTATTCGTTCTCAAAACATCAGTGATGTTTTACTGTATTTAATTTTTGAGTACCCGTCCCAATACGTTATTGGGGATATACTTTTTCATCCCTTACTTTGGAATTATCTAAAGTATTCATATTAGGTTCATTACTAAAACATTCCTTGCGGAGTTTTGACTGTGTATCACAGTGGTTGTGAAGTTTTTAATATAACAATTGCTGAATTTGGTTACAAATAGTAAGTGCAGAGAGGTAGCTCTTAGAATCATGTGTGCTTATGGATATTTAGTAACTTGCCTGTTTGGAGTTGGACAGACCCAGGCTGAAGCCTGTCTCCTTCCCTCGTGGTGGGGTGATCTGGACCAAGTTACCTGCCCTGTCAGGCCTCATTAACTCACCTGTGAATGGGGGGAAATAATACCTATCTCATAGGGATGTGATGAACGATTAATCCCCTGATGTATGGAAAGAGTTCAGCACAGTGTCTTTTACTACTACTCAGTACTTGACAGCTGTATAATAGCTTTAATAATAAGGACAACAGTAATAAAAATTGTATATTTAGTGAATGCTAACCATGTTCCAGATACTGTATTATGAACTGGGACTTTTAAAAACATGACAGAATAATTCCTAACATTGAAGCGATTATATTTTGGGGGAAAGCACATATATTTAATGCTTTATTATTAATTGTAATATAATAACCGAGTTGTTGTTAATACATACTATGATAGTTTGTGAGCAGGGATAACGTGTTGCTTAAAATAAATCAACTTCATCAAGGAAGCAGGTGCTTAATTAACAAGCACAGTGTTACCTTACCCTGAAAGATCAGTTATAAAAAGGCTCAGAGTCCTGGATGAATTTATTGTCTTTCTTACCCAAAGAGGAGCCTAATAACAAAGGTTTTCTTCACTCTAATTTTGTGTTTCCAGGACATATTGTCAGGAAACAGTGTGTTTTTACTCCTTCTGGAGTCAGACAGGTTCTCTGACTTGGGGCTGCGTTTGCTAGTGGCTTAGATCTCTTACGTTGTGTTTCTAGAGATGGAGGCTAAATTGAACATGGGGGGCGGGGCAGGTGACCACATTAGCTCAGCTGTCTTCCATCTGCACACCTGCTGCTTTTAGGAGCTCTGCCCCACCGAAGCCAGGAGGTGGCTGCCACCTGTGGGGAGAAACCGATGGTTCCACCCTTTCAAACACCAACAGGTGATAGGGATTTCGGGAGATGAGCTAGTTCAACCATCCCATTAAAGGAAGTTGAGAGACAAGGAGTGACAACATTTTACAAATTAGGACTTGAAATTCAATTGAGAGAAATTTACTATTTCCTAAAGTTGAAGTCACTATATTTTAAAGATTATTTTTCTAAACTGAAGTCCTTTTAAAAAGAAAACCTTTAAGAAAACAGCCCAAATTAATATAGTAAAATTTCTCCATGAATACTGTTGTTCTTTTTCCCGTCAAGAAATCTACAAATCACGTTATAATATAATGGAATTTCTTCTGCAGCATCATTTTGATGTAATATATGTCTGCCTCATTGTCATTGAGTTTTTTTCAATTTGGCTAATAAAATTTCTTCCATGGAGCATGGTATACAGACCCTTTTTCAAAGGACCTTAATCCAATGGACTTGAAGTTAAAATAGTCCAAAAGCAATTAGAAACTCTCCTGATGGCAAACTTGCATGCTTTGCGTTTGTTTGCCTGGCAGGGAGGGGACCGCAGGCCTGACATCATAGGAACATGTCCATCGTGTGTTAAGGGGGCTGTCTGACCTTGCATGTCCCTCCTTTGTTCCGGAAAAAACATTTTTCTTTAATGACTCTAGTGTGTTAATTTTCATTTAGCTGTGGGGATCTTGGAGCATCCATGTGTCAGGGTAGGATGAGACCAATCTGAAGAAAGGTTTCCCTAGCAAGACCTGGCCCAGGGTCAGATGAGCATTCTCCCAATTTGGGAATGTGTGGGTGGAAAGTTAATGGTAAGACCCAGCTAGCGTGAGGCTGAGCACCCATCTTAGCGTCATGTGAACCTTTCTGAAGTGGGAAAGAGATAATAAATCTGAAAGGCACGATGTAACTGAACAAAACGTGAACAGGGTTGGATATCCGGCAGAGAGGCATGTTTAAGGGAGATTTTTTAATGTATTTTGAGGATTTAAAAAAGAACTGCCCACCTGGTTCAGGCCTCGTTCCCCCTCACCCGGATTCATCACCAAGAGTAAACTGGATCGATAAACTTTCGCTGTCTACATGTCCCCTGTTCCAGTATCTCCTGGCATGTCTCCAGACAGTAGGGGATGAAGTAAAACTAGTTAATAACAGGTGAGCCTCCCTTGCTTCTACTGCAGCAACAGAAGGGATACGGAGAAACCCAGATTCCAAGGCTGGCCCTGTCAGTATGATCTGCCCAGAAGTGAGATCTGCCCTCCAAATGACCATGCTAAATGGCCCCAGTGAGTAGGTGAATTTCTGTCCCAGCCAGGAAGGGCAGATCCACCACCACCAAGTCAGTGATCACTGAAAAAGGACCCCAAAGTGTTCTGTACCTTTTGCTGCCTCTGAAAATTACAAGGAGCCAAGGATGAAATTTTCAGGGCTTAAAAGGCCCCTGCACCCTCATCCCGGAAGCCAGCAACTACTAGGCACAGACACAAATTTAGAACATAGAGTATCTCTCTGAGACTCATTTTTTCCTCAAATTGAAGGTGGGAACAGGAAAATAGTTTGGAGATGATTACATTTTCATTTAGTCCTTACTCTGGGTAAGGCATTAGGTTATAGGTAGGCTATATGCATTTCAGTACCAGTCACAGTTCCTGCCATTAGAGAGATTGTTCAGAAGGAAATGCCCAAATGAGCCAGACAGGAAAGCTTAGTGTGGGGCTGCCCTGGGCTCTGTGGGCTATAGATTTATCCTCTGGGTGTCAGGGAGCCGTTCAGAGTTGGTAAGCATGAAGAGCTAAGTGGTGAGTGCTGTGTTTTCAGATTAACCTAATAGTAGAGGATAGAGTTGTTTGGAAGGGGTGGGTGACAGACAAGCTTGTAGGGCATCATTTCTGGCTAAAGAATCCCCAAATGTGGGAAGACACATGGATTGTTCCAGGGAATACCCTTGATAGAGGGAAGAAGGATGGTAAGAGAAGCAAACACGGTGAACCCAGCAATCCTTACACCAGAATGGCTCTCCTCTGGGCACTGGCTTGTGGTCTTCACGGTGAAAGTTGGCAGACAGTATAGCATACTCTGCTTTCAGTAAACATCTAACTTTGAAAATCTAGATTAGTGAACAAGCAAATAAAGGAACAATTATTTGCTTTTCAAAATGGTTCCCTGCTTCAGGAGGAATTGTAGTAAGAATTACTTTTGTAGACCAAGCCCTCCACATGTATTTAAAACTTGACGTCTGTTCCTCCGATATCCCACACATGGGGTTAAAAAAGGGAACATTTATCCTGACTGCACACAGACCTCATTTCTTCATTGGGCTTGTTAAATAAATCAATATAATCCCTGTTTGATGATTACCTCGTGGAATAATCAAACTGAGTTGTGTCTTGTTGATAAACAAGACCCCTTCAACCCAACCATTGTGAATGTAGCAAACTTTTATTAACTGCAGTGCTTCTTTCTTCCTGAAATGTATAATCATTCCCTCTAGCCTGTTTTTATTTTTCCATATAGCTAAAACTAAATTTTAGTCCCTTCCTGACTCAGTCGATGGCTGTCTTTTGATTTTAGATTTAGGATGTTTCGGTTGAGAAGGAAAAAGCAGCCACCTTGAGGGTGAGAATGGGCACGTGATAAAAGAAAGGGCACGTTATTTTCCTTCTCTCCATGAAATCATGGTTTGCCAAAAGAAAAAAGACCTTTTGTGAAATGCGGTAGTTCTCTTCCAAGTGAAATTGAAGGGTCACGCCAAAGATTAATGATTCTGAGATGTTAATTCAGAGGAGAATTTATTTTTAAAAGCTGAGATTTATTCTGAGCCAGAGGATTCTGGGTTCAGCTGGGGGACTAATGAAGCATGTATTTTATTTTGTGGAGCTCCGAGTGGGACTGTCAGTCATTTATAAAGGGGCCTGTTTGCAGGAATTTTAGATCTGGTTAAAACTCTGTGCATTCAGACTGTGAGATCCTTCTTCACTGGGAATTTTCTCAGAAAACATTTACGGAGGAGCTTATTTCTTTTATACTTGAAAGGTATTGTGTGTGCGCCTTCTCTGTTTTTAAGAAGGTACCACATTGGTGTGAATTTATGCTATTGAAAGGTTGCAAAGGTTAAAAGGCACATTCTCCACAGTAGGGAACCTTCCCGTTCCTGGATTGGACATTGTTCTTCCTGCCTGGGGTCAAAAATGAACTAATTTATTGATATCCTAACCAATTATCTTCCCAGACTGTAGATAAGGCTTAAATCCCACTTTAAAATACGTCTGTCGTTGTATACTTTCTTAGACTTAAATGTCTGTGTAGAATCATACCTTGTTTTTCTTTGTCGGGTGTAACGTTCACTTTATCTCTCAAACTGTATCCCCTCCCCATCTTGTCCCTTTTCCACCGGGACTTGTTAAGGCCCCATGGACACATGGCATTAACTTCCCCCTCGCTCATTAGTGCGGTTCTTAGATCATAAACCAATCTGGGCCCATCAAAACGTGCATTATTAGGAAATTGATGGGCAAAAGTGAAGTGGCCATGGCTTGAGCTCAGACGACAGAGTCTCTTTATGTGTCAAGTGTCGTGTTGACAGTCTTGAGCCTTGCGTTGAATTCAGCTCCATCACGTTATAAAGAAAATTCTCTGGGACTTCCCTGGTGGCACAGTAATTGGGAGTCCACCTGCCAATGTAGGGGACACTGGTTCGATCCCTGGTCTGGGAGGATCCAACATGCCACGGAGCAACTAAGCCCGTGCGCCACAACTACTGAGCCTGCGCAAGAAAAAGAAAGAAAGAAAGAAAGAAAAAAGAAAAAGAAAATTCTCCATTAAAAATAACCCACAGGTTGTTCAGTGGAATAGCAAAAAAAAAAGAAAGAAAGAAAGAAGGAAAGAAAGAAAGGAAGGAAGGAAAGAAAGAAAGAAAAAGAAAGAAAGACAGAAAAAGGAAGGAAGGAAGAAAGAAAGAAAGAAAAAGAAAGAAAGAAAGAAAGAAAAGAAAAAGAAAATTCTCCATTAAAAATAACCCACAGGTTGTTCAGTGGAATATGCGGGCCTTACCGTGAGCCCCTACTTGTCATGATGCGCTCTTTCATCAGCCAAACTTTCAGAAGGGGATGGCGCTCAGCCAGAGGGGGGCCATCACTGGGCATGGCCACTAGGTATGGAAGCTTCTCAGATGCAACAATCCCCATGAACCAGACAGGCTTTGGGGTTGTCCCTCAAGCCAGGCCAGCAGTTGGTTCCTAGCCACTGCAAGAGCCCAGGCTTTCCTACGATGCTGCTTACCAGCTTACTTCTTTCCCAGCTGGATGGCTTCAAGCCGTCCCCCTGGGCTATCTCTTCAGCATTCTGACCTCATAAAATAGAAAGTCTCTAGAATACCTAGCTTGGTTAATGATAATTTATTCTGCAGATTGGGGCTGTAGAAACCCCCTTGCACAGATTAATGGCTGTTCCCTGGACATCAGGTAAACCTCAGCAGGGCAATTATTTGTATCTTCGTTTTATATACATTCCCTCACGCACACAGAGCTGAGAGCTGGATAGACCAAGCTGAGCTCTCCCATAAGCAGGGACAGCCAAAGAATGATTTATAAGTTGCAGAAAGAGAGGATAGGCTGGAGGGGGGTGCAGGGGTAGCCAGGGAGAGAGAGACAGACAGACAGGGAGAGACAGAGAGAGGCAGAAGAGGACCAATCATGCCAAAATGAGACACGATTCGCTGCTGTTTTCCTTTCCCAGTGTATTTTTTCCTGGATGCCTCCCGAGCAGTGCTGTTCCGTCACTCCTGTTGTGTGTGTGCTCATGCATAAATTCAGGCCAAGTACAAAAAACCCTGATTTCTCTATTCATCATAGGAACGGGTAACGTTCTTATCAATACGTAACAAGAAATTGCAACTAATTTGGCTCATGACCTTATTCTTTTATCATTAATGGTTGAAATGGTGTTTGCCTAGCCATTAATGCATTCGGTTCAGTAAACTCAAGCTGTTTGAAATTTTCACTAATCCTTGCCCACTGGGTGCTTCCCTAGACCAAATCACTTATGAATGAAACAATAAAGCAAATGCTTGCACAGGTTTCTAAGATTTTTCCGGATCAGACATAATTTACAGGGCACAGCATTTTAAAATGAGATTTGGGATTTTTGTGGGGTTTTTTTGAATTTTTGACTAACGTTTGCTGAACACTTACTATGTGCCAAGAACTATTCTGAATGCTTTTCGTATATAATTCACAACTTTTTGAGGAAGATACTGTTTTCTGCCCCATTGTGGGAAGCAGAATTCTAAAAGAACCCCAATGACTCTTGACCTTGTAGGATGCCCTCCTGTTGAATGTGGGTGGAACCTGTGAATCTGATGAGATGTCACTTCTGTGATTAAGTTATATTATATGACAAAAGGGATTTGCAGATGGAGTCAAAGTCCCTAATCATAAGAAGGGGTGATGTGTTTTATATATAGTAGTGTGTATGTGTCAATCCCAATCTTCCAATTTATCCCTCCCCCGCCCTTACCCCCAGTAACCATAAGTTGGTACTCCTTAAACTAACACAACATTGTAAATCAACTATACTCCAATAAAATGTTTAAAAAAATAAAAATGAAAAAATAAATTTAAAAAAGGAGCAATGTCAACAAGATGGAGATATAGGAGTTTCCACATTCACCTTCTCACAAAAACATCAATTTGAACAACTAACCATGCACAAAAATACCTTCACAAGAGCTAAGGATTCCAGGTGAGAAATTACAGCACATGGGTGGAGCACAGAAATAAGAAAAGACAATTCAAGAGGTTAGAAAGGACAGTATCACGTTACACTCATCACCCCTCCTGCAAGCCTGGGCAGTGCACTACAGAGACAGACACCCACCCCATGGGAGAAAGAGAGTGCAGTGAGCACCCAACTTCACTGTGGACCCCAGCATGAGGTCCCCATCACACCCAGTCTCCAGACCCACCCCTGCATCGGGACAGCCTCTGCAGTTCCAGGCTCTAGGCTAGCCCCAACGCCAGGCTGGTTCCCATGGATCCAAGCTCCAGGCAAGTTCCCATGGCTCCAGCCTCCTTTCCCACCCAAGTATCAGTCCAGCACTCACAGACCATGCCTCCAAGCCAGGCCCTGCGGCACCAGGGTCTAGGCCTTCCCTAGTACCAGACCTTCCCCCACAGCATTTTAAAATGAGATTTGGGATTTTTGTGGGGTTTTTTTGAAATCACAGATTCCAAAGTACTGGAGAATGAATGAACTGTTTACTGAAAATATGAATTACATGAACTTACCCCATGAAGTGTTCAAGTATTGAGGGTTTTTTTTTCCCCAGTGAAAAAATGAACCGATATATAAGAATAAAAGTAGAAAAATGGTTTAACACCGAGCACAGAGATGCTTTTCAAATGAATCTGTCTCTGCTATTTAATTTACATTTTGAGGGGTCATTAGGATGATGAATGACACGGCTGGAGAATAAAACACACTTCCTGAACAAAAGACAATCTCTGTAGCCTAATAACATTTTATGCCAGCACTTACATTTGTCAGAAGTGGATGCTATTTATCCCTATGATTATTTAAAAATCATTTTTATTGTCCTTTGTTCTGTGTCCTCTTCGGGGAATTTTAATTCAGAGTTTGACACCTACTTATTAACTTCAGTGAAGTATGGAGTACAAAGGCCTCTACTCTGTAAAGAATTCTACACAGCCATGTTTCTGTTGCCTGCAGCTGTACACAAATTAGCTCAGTTTGGATTTGTTTCGATCAGAAATAGAAAGCCTGTTGGGATAGCGTGTAACCTTTGCTTCCTTGAGGAGGCAAGTGCTCCCTCCGTCTGAACCAAGCAGGGCTGGCGGAGTCGACAGAAGGGGAATTTTCCTAATTATGCTGCAGCCCTTCTGCATAAATGCGTTACTTCCATTTCCCCTGCCTCCTCCAACTGCTTCCCCCCACCAACGACACTCTTGTCATCTGTTGCCACATGCTGATGCCTGTTCTCTCCTCTCCCAGCCTCCACGTCGACTCCCACACCCTCACTCTTCTTCCAGATTGCTTCTTCCAGAGCCATCTGTTTCCCGGGCTGTGTATCTTCCCATCTCCTCCATGGGCTAGGTTTGTTTCCAGGGTGGGTAGCACCCTTTGGAGATTGAGTGGGAGTCCTAGATGCATGATGAGATCCCCGCCAGGAACCCTGGAGCGAGGGATTCTCCACGCGGCGCGGCCACGAACCCTCCCCCACTGCCTGGGATGCGGCCGCAGCATCCTTCCACCCGCACACAGCCTCGCTTCAAGCCCTGACTGCCACACACCACCCCGGCATGCCAACTCATTTTCCTTGTGACTCATCTTGGAGGTTTTTATAAAGGGCAAGTGTCTGGTCTTTCCCAAGAGGAAAAACAGCCCTGACGCAGTGAGTCAGAGCCTTGGAGGGAGCCGTGTCCTGGGAGGAGGCTCGGCAGCCCCCGCGGGGCCCCCCCAGGGCGCGTGACACAGAGCCAGGCAGAGTGCAGCGTGCTTCCATCCACTTTCATAAGATGTGCAAGGGCTCCATCATAATCTCATTCCTCCATCTAGACTCACGCCTGCCTGCTTCAGGGGACCTTACGTTTTCCAGTCGACTGGAAATAAAACAGCCAGCAACAAAAGCTCAAAGATGAATTCTTGGAAAGTAAAATCCTGATACTAATTTTAAATCTCTCTTATCAAATTATCTTGGCTGTTGATACTTCAAATCGATATTCTGCAGGGAATCCAGCTTTGAGTTATAGAACTGGCTTCATTAGCAATTTTATGAACATACAACTATCTTACCACTGTCATTGTTATTTTTAAATGATACTAATAAGGGAAACTATTTCTCTTTGGTCCTTAACTACTTTAATTTTTTTAATGAAAGTTAAAATCATAATAGATGATAGCTAATACCTAAAAGGATAGCTATTTTATCTCTTCCCATTGACACTAATAATAATCAAAAAGGGCACTAAAAACTCAAGAAAACTTAAGATCAGTATTTTCATATTTGGGACAGGAACACACAGATGTGGCCTCGGGCACATTGGCAAGACCAGATTGCTTGTGAACCTGGCCATATATGAAATAATGACCAATTTCTTTGCTTCTTTTTGCAAAATAAACATCAGTTGTTTATTCTCAGTTGACTCTGTGCAAACTTTCCAGAAGCTAGAATTGCCTTCACAGAGAACTTCTGACTGTTTTCCTAACATGGGGTAATAATAATAGAGAAATTTTACAGAGGGGGCTCTGTGCACCTCTAGGAAATGGAAGAAAAACTGATACACACTCTGTAGTTTCTATGTAATGCTTCATTGGTATTGTTAATATTGTTGTTATCTAGACATTTATGGAGTTACTAGGAGGTTGGTGAGCATGGCTCAGAAGGTATAAACACGGTCCCTGTTCTCAAAGCTGAATTTAAATAGCTTGGAGATGGATGGTATAAACATAAAAATTCAGGTAAAGGAAACAATTTCAAGAAAGGAATTCCATGAATCTGCAGAACTCATTACCCACTGCATAGGGAAGTCACTGACTTTTTTTCAAAAGCATAAATAGTAGGTATCTTTGTTAAAGAACACAATCTGGAAAACAGTTTTAGAACTGCATGCTTTGTGTTTCCCTCACCATGACCAGCTCTGGGATTATTTTTTTCAGCCCTATGAGTTATTATTTCATTGCATCTACCCAGCAGATTCCTGGGCTGCCCTGAGTGCAGACTTCATGCAAACAAAGAAAACCTGATATCTTCTCCAAAGTGAGCTGATTTTTTGGACTTCAAGTTGTCTAGTTTTTTTTCTTCCTCTGCTCATGTTTTATTCAGATATTTGCAAGATATTCCATAGACTTAAAGAATCAAGATGTGTAAAAAGGATTACTGCTTAAAACTGGTATATTGACAGGATGCTATTAAAAAAGGAGTGCAAAAACAAAACCTGTTAGCAGGCATCAGGAATCACCCATCTTTTACTTGCGAGACTTCACATTACCAAATCAAGAGTTTAGTGATAGCTTTCGTAAGCAATTGATTGAAATGTCTTACATGCTTTTAAATTTACACTTATTTTCGACTATTTTTAGATTGTATCAATTTTCATAAAAGGATGACCCCAGAGAACATGAGAATCGGGAGAAATAGTCAGTGTTTACTGACAGAACAGAAATTTGTTTCCTTTGTTTCTACTGAAATCTACTTATTATGAAGTTGTTACCAAGCCCAAGCTTGTACTGCTCACCGCACCATAGTAAATCGAGAGATGAGGTGTTGGGGCAAAGCGTAGTGACTTTATTCGTAAAGCCAGCAGACTGTGAAGATGGTGGACTCGTGTCCCAAAGAACCATCTTACCCGAGTTAGAATTCAGGCTTCTTTCATACCAAAAGGGCAGCGGGGGTGTAGCTGGTTGTTGCATACTTCTTGGTGCAGGAATCCTTTGTTCTTGCAGCTGTTCACAACCCGTCTGGTCACAGTGTTCCTGTAAACCTCCAATAAGTCAGTTGTTATTCTCTGTTCTGTAACTTTTTATCTCTATATGAATGCAAAAGTGTTACACCTCTAAAGGTCAGAGCATTGAGAATGGGTTATCCTGTATATTTCAGGATATAGACAACATTATTCTGCAAAAGGTGCAGAGCCAGCATGACTAAGCACAGGCAACAGAGGTTTAATGGAAGAGGTTCAATTTGGAGTCAGGTTTGTTCTTCTCTGTTGCAAAGTAACATATTAAAGGAAGAAATCATGAGACTTGGAATTGATTTGGAAGGCTCTGAGTGTTTGAAAATCCATCATGAATGGGTAAAGCACTCTTAGTGTCCCAATAGATGATTACAGGATGGGATTTGCCCTGACTCTGAAGTACAAAAAGGTAAATAACAATTGAGATTTTTATAGATTATACTCCGTATAAAGTTATTATAAAAAATTGGCTATATTCCCAGTGCTGTACTTATAATTTATTTATTGTATACCTAGTACTTTGTATATCTTAATCCCTTTCACCTGTCTTGCCCCTTCTGTTGTATACATGAAACTCATATAATACTGTAAGTCAACAGTACTTCAGTTAAAAAATAAGAATATATTTGCATAAAAAATTTGAGATTGTCTAATCACAAAGGGAAGAACATTCCATGGCAAGAGCTCTTCCTCCTAGAAGTTATCATTTAGCCACTTAAAATTCAACCAAAAGAATTTTGTTCCAAGGTCAAATTGCCCTGCCCTGCTTTTTCTTCTCAGCTTAAGCTAAGCTCCTGTTGACCTGGAGAATATTGCCATAGAGATTACACAGACTTCCTCTTCCTGCTTTCTGTTTTCTCCTACATATTACTAGAAAATGGCATTCTATCGGTTGTCTGTTTCAACATAGAACTTAACTATTAGGTACTTTTGCAATGCTTACTGCTAAATAATCGAGGTAAGCTGACTAGCAGCGTCATGTCTGTGGAACTGCGCAGTGTTGAGGCTGTGATAGAATAATAGTGTGGTTTGATGTGACTCATCCATTCATTCAGCACACATCTTGTAAGTGCCTTCTTTATGTCTTTCTTACCACTTTATCTTCAGCATCTAGATAGTGTCTGGCACACAGTAAGATTGAATATTTGTTGAATGAATGAAGAGCACACTCTTTTGTGAATTACACTGTTTTTGCAGAGAAGGAAATTTAATACCTAATATCTGGATGATGGTGTCTAGTGTCTGTGTTAGCAATGTTTATGCTAGTGGCAAACAAAAGTTACAGTTGGCTTCTAAACAAAGTAGTATATTGTGCTTGTAAAAAAAAAGTTTTCTATGGAAGAGGTTCAATTTGGTTCAATTTGGTTCATAGTCATGTGGGCTTCATGTGTTTCATGAACATACCATGAACACATGGCTACAGAATATTGGGCTTTAATAAAGTGCCTAGGACAGTCTCATCATAGAAGAGGTCCCCTGTCTGTAGTGCCAACAAGTGTAATGACTTCCACAACCCATGGGCTCTCAGTGTCTTTCTTCACATTTCCAGTAGTTCCCTTTCCCATTTCTTACAGCGGTAGTTCCCACCTGTTAGGACTGCCCAATGCCCGCATCATGGCAGGTGATGGACGTTTCTGCCTGATGTTCACTGACATCCCAAACAGAGCTCATTGTCTTCCTTCCACCCTGTGTACCAATTTCATCTCCTCCTAAACATCCCCATCTCAGTGCCGTCACTGTTCTATCCTGACCACTCCAATTCATCTTTCATTCTTTTGCCGCTATAAAATCTAAATCTGATTTTATTTCCTGCTGAAAAATTTTCCATAAATGCCCATTATAACTGAGGTTCCCATTGTAACTGATTCAGATGGCAGAAAAGTTGGAGAGAAAGAGTACCAGGCTGAGAGGCCACTGCATTGAGAAGCCCAGGCACCGCAACAAAGAGTAGCCCCTGCTCGCCGCAACTAGAGAAAGCCCGTGCACAGCAACAAAGACCCAATGCAGCCAAAAATAAATTAATTAATTAAAGAAAAAAAAAAGAAAATACTTCCTAGAGATGGAGTAGACTTGACATTGTTGAAGTAGATGTGACAGTAAGACAGCAAGTGGCTTTATAGGGTGGACATAGGAGGTGAGGCAGATGGAAGAAGTTTAGGAACAAAGATCAAGAGTTCAGTTTTAGACATTTTGAGGTTTCTGTGAGATAGTCCAGGATATGTGCCAGGTAGACAGTTGGATAAGTGAGCCTGGAATTCAACAATAGATCCAGGCTGGAGATACCCATTTGGGAATTAACTTACAAATGATGTTTGAAGCCACAGGGGTGCAGGGCATGACCAAGGGCATGGGTGTGACCGGGTGCTGGTGAGCCCTTTGTAACCATCAGGAAAATTAGGTGATTGGGGAGGAGCTGGCAAAGGAAAGCGAGAGTCGGGGAGAAACCAGAAGTCACCAAAGCTGTGGAAGCCCAGAGAATAGAGTCATTGAAGGAGGCGGGGCCTGCCCTGCTTAGAATGACAAGAAAGATAAAGACTGAAAAAGCCTATTGGATTTGGCAATGTAGAGATCATGAGTGGCTTTAGCATGAGCCATTTTTGTGCAGTGATGGGGCAGGAGCTGGACTGAAGTCATTTGGTAAGAGTTAATGTCACGGAACGCCTGGGAGACTGTTTCCGCCAAGTATCCCACCAGGCTGCAGAGAGTATCTGGGTGTGATCAGGGAGGTCCTCAGCCTTCCAGATTCTAGACCTCTTTATATTCAGAAACTCTCCCATTCATTCATTCATACATATAATATCATTCAGTCAATAATAGTAAGAATAATTGTACTTACAAAATGAAACAGGGGAATGGGTTTAGGGAGTGAGTTGCGTTGGGAGAGAGGGAGCTCATTTAAATCAGGTGGTCAGACAAGGCCCCTGGGGCTGTGATGTCTGAGCCGAGACCTGCCCCTCAGAGGACCAGCTCTGGGGGAGCACGGCCTGGGGAGCACAGCCCAGGAGAGCACTATTTGAGGCCTGGAGAACGTCCGGGCAAAAGGCCTCAGACAGGACAGATCAGGGCCTGTTTGAGGGTCAGGGAAGAGGTGCTCTGGCTGCAGTGCTCTGAGCAGGACAGGAGGGTGGTGGTTCAGGATGAGGCCGAAGAGGTAGGTACACATGGAGCAGACGGCCTGGGAGCAAGGTCATTAGTAAGTGCTCACAACAGAAGCACAAATGTATTGTCTTAAAAATTCATACACGTTTGTATTTTACTCTATAATGTGTCTGTGTCTGCCTTAATTTAAAGAAAATCACATTAGTACCATGAAGAAAAAAAAAACAAACCCCGAATCATTTTCCTGTCTTGTTTGCTGCGGGGACAGATGTGTTTGTCCCGTGTGTGTCACATTTTGAAAGCCGAGCTGAGCTGCAGACCTGACGTGGCCCATCAGGTCCAGGTTCCAGGCAATCCCTCATCTCTCTTGCTGTCACAATATTTTGAGAAGCCGGACACACGCAAAGACATGAATGTAAACGTCAGCTATTCTTCCCCAGCGCCCAGGGAGTCACAGGCAACCCCTGAGCGAGGTGCTCGAGACACGCAGGGGCGGGGCCGTGCGTGTGCTCAGGCCACACGGGAGAGGCAGCAATTAGAGATCTCATCGGTGGGGCGTTGGAAGGAGTCCCTGACCCGCTGATCTTTTTAAAACGATCTCAGGGAAATACTCATCCGAGAACTTTTTCAGTGCAAATGACTGATGAATGTTCTCCTTTTCATTAAATCACTGAGATGGTTATTTTGATCGTGCCTGCATGAGTCAGGGCTCTCAAGTGATCCCTAATCCCCTTTTAGCCAGTCCTTACATGGCACCTACCGTTGGCCCGCTTTGGTCTTTGGTCTTTAGGTGGTTTATTCTGTGTAGCTGTCACAACAACCCTGTGGATAGGTCCTATGAACTATCTCCATTCTATAGATACGAAAACTGAGACAGAGGTGAAGTTCTCACCATGTGGTCTCTGAAGGTGCCGAGACCCTTACAGTGGGTCCCCAAGGTCAGAACTCTTCATACTAATACAGAACTGTTATTTGGTTTTTGTTTTTTTTTCACTGTGTTGACTTTTCACTTGGTGTAAAAACAATGGAGAATAAAATTGCATGTCCTTAGCATGAATCCAAGCAGTGCCCCTGCATTCTTCACAGCCACGGACTCACAGTTAAAAAACAAACAAACGAAAAGGCTTCCCTGGTGGCGCAGTGGTTGCGCGTCCGCCTGCCGATGCAGGGGACACGGGTTCGTGCCCCGGTCCGGAAGGATCTCACGTGCCGCGGAGCGGCTGGGCCCGTGAGCCATGGCCACTGAGCCTGCGCGTCCAGAGCCTGTGCTCCGCAACGGGAGAGACCACAGCAGTGAGAGGCCCGCGTACCGCAAAAACAAACAAAAAACCCCTGCCCGTTTCACTTAAGAATGTCCTTGATGAAAAAGCAAAAATTATTAGTTTTGTTAGATTTCAACAGCTGAGGGCATGTCTTTCTAATACTCTGTAAGTGGAAAATATACGTAAGACACTTCTGCCTCCCCGGGTAGGATGGTTGGCGAGAAAAACCACTTAGCGGCACAAAAGTAAAATGGGACACGATTTTACTTTAGAGAATGGCCGAGGGACACGCGATGATTCTCAGACTTGGGTATTTGGCAGACACCTTCTTGAAAGTGAATGAAGTGAAATTGTCCCTTCAAGGAAGACAATTGACAGTGTTTTGTTGCTAATGATAAAATTTGAGCTTGTGAGTAAAAATTAGAATTTTAGAAAACTTGGGTCTCCCACTTAGGAGCTTGACAACTATGTTAACTTAAACACTTATAAGACTTTTTTGATGAGACTGGTGGTGATGTAAACAGATATGATTCTTTGGTGTACTATAATGAAATGTGTTAGCATATGGAAGGTCTGTGTAACTCAGCCAACCAATATTTTCCGAATTACCAACGCATCATGTTCCATAATCATGCATGTGTAGGAGATTGTTCAAAGTGCCAGATAGAACAATGGATTTTAATGCAGTGCAGTTGCAATGAAAACTTCATGGCTGTGATTTCAGAGTTCACCTAACAACTAACCTTTATCATTTCTCAAAACATTGTCACCACGTGTAATAAAAATATTCACATTGCCTTCAATTAATTGTTGAGTGAGAGTCAACCTTGAAGAAAAATCTGCAGGGGCTTCCCTGGTGGCGCAGTTGTGAAGAATCCGCCTGCCAATGCAGGGAACACGGGTTTGAGACACGGTCCGGGAAGATCCCACATGCCGCGGAGCAACTGAGCCCGTGGGCCACAACTACTGAAGCCCACGCGCCTAGATCCCATGCTCCGCAACAAGAAAAGCCACTGCCATGAGAAGCCCGCGCACCGCAACGAAGAGTAGTGCCCACTCACCGCAACTAGAGAAAGCCCGCGCGCAGCAACGAAGACCCAACGCAGCCAAGAATAAATAAGTAAATATATCGAAAGAAAAAGAGAAACATCTGCAAAGTAAGCCAATTTTTGGAGCCTTTCTTTATCATTAAGGTAAACAGTAATTTTATTCAGCTTATCCAGGTTTTTAATCTGTTTTCATGGCGGGTCACAGAGAATTCATTGAGGTGAGAAATAGAACAGTCATGATGTAAATAAACAATAATAGGAATAATAGCTGATGTTTATTGAGAGTGAGTGGCCACCATGTGCCAGGCACTTTGCTGTTGCACCTGAGACTGACAGATTCTCCGTGAGGCAGGTAGTCTTATGTTCCTCGTTTCATAGGTGAAGAAACAGATACAAAGTGGTTACCTAACTATCAAGTGACAGAGCCAGCGTTCAGACTCAGGCCATGGGCTTCCTGAGGCCACATTTTTAATTACATGTTATGGAATATAACCCAGTTGGAGGGACAGAGTGGTTTCTTTATGTAATTGATAATTTTTCACATACTGCTTCCTGTAGTTGCTAATTGATGTTTTTTTCTGCAAAAAGCTTTATTGTTCCCACTCTTCCCACCACTTAGGGGAGAAGGCTTCCAGGGTGGTTAAAAAGTTCCCTCAGGGCTTCCCTGGTGGCGCAGTGGTTGAGAGTCCGCCCACCGATGCAGGGGACACGGGTTCGAGCCCCGGTCCGGGAAGATCCCACATGCCGCGGAGCGGCTGGGCCCGTGAGCCATGGCCGCTGAGCCTGCGCGTCCGGAGCCCGTGCTCCGCAACGGGAGAGGCCACAACAGTGAGAGGCCCGCGTACCGCAAAAAAAAAAAAAAAAAGTTCCCTCAAAGGCCCAGGAGGCTCCTAGTCGTGGAGGGCCAGCCTTTCTCAAGGGTCCTAGCCCGGCCCACCTGGGGGCCTGCCAGCTGCGGAGGATAGTCAGGTGGTCACCCTCTCCTTGTCTAGGAAGTGGCTCTCCCGGAAGTCACAGGGGTGGGCTCTGTGTGGGCAGATCCAGCAGGGCTGGTGCAGGCTCTTGGAAGGGTGCCAGGATGCCAGGGTGCCGCCCCCCTCATCGTGGCCAACTCTGTGTGCGCGGGGAGAGCAGGCACACCCTCCGCTCCCCTGTGGCAGCTGGGGAAGTGCCCACGCCCCTCGGGCCACGCCATCAGGGTGCAAGTCTGGGTTCAGAGGGAGGAGATACAATATAGGAGGTGAACGCAGATGGACCCGGTGACTTGTCATGACCCCCCCCGGGAGGAGCAATTCTGTTGGATCTGGGAGCTCATGGCTGGTCAACGACAAGATGCCAACCGGAAGCGGAGGATGCCCAAGAAGGTGGTCCAGAGGCTGAGGCTGGGGAGGAGCTTGGAGGGGTTTTGGAGGCTGGTCGGCTCTGTTAGGTACAAACAGGTGGTATTGAAGTGAGAGACACCTGCAGGACCACTGGGCTCACAGTCTAGTTAATTTTCTAAAAGCTTTCTAACGGGGTCCCTGTGGATATGCTGAGACGTCACCAGTGCGCGGTCCCGGCTGACGTCACCTCCACTAGCTCCTCTGTGCCTGGCTCACTTGCACGCGGTTAATTCCCTAGTGCAGGTTCCCCGTTATCCAGCCGATCTCTCACTGAGTGTACACATTCCTGCTCTTTCTGAGTTTTCAGGAGCAGCATGAAAGTAACTCACGGATGAGAGCAGAATTTTGAGTTCATCCACTAGTGACAAAATTTTTTAAGAACGTATAACTCCCCCTTCTAAATCCTCCCATAGAAGTGGCCCTTTGCGACAGGGTTCTATTGTTATGCATTGGCTTCGGCTGCTGTCTGGCACATCACTGTCTGCACTGTGCTGCCCCCCTGGGTAACACAGGGTAAGCTGTGCTGCTCTGATATCCCTTGAAAGGACACACGGTGGTGGACCTGCTGGGCTGGGGATCGCGGACACATTTGAATACTCCTTGTTCAGCGTTTCTTAAGATTCAGTAAAGTCAGTCCCAACACTTCCTGGGGACAGATGTCATCGTTTCCAAGATTGTATTAGTGACATTTTAAACCGTGGGTTCTCTGCAGTAGAAAGCCTCTCCCAGTCGTAGTTAATTCCCTCCCGTCTGCCCACGCCCACGCTCTAGCCCTGCACCTGACACATGGGCATAGTGGGTGCTGAGTAAATGTTTATTGAGCCAGTGCCGCCTTTTTATGGAATGGCTTTGCTGAGACTGAAGAAGTCCTATAATTTTATTAGCCAGATAAATTGTTGGGTATTTTCTGGGAAGATTGCTGATCTCATCCATTCCAGATCCCGGGCCTTTGTTAAATGTACTGACTACAGCCCTCTCTGTACTGGCTCCCACAGGGAGGGGGCCACTTTGCTGGGTATCAGTTGGGTGAGGCTCCTGAGCTGGTTGGAGCCACAGGGGTGGGTAGCTGGGGCCACAGCTCTAAGTCCAGAACGAGGGATCCGTATTCGGGATCAGACTGTTGGATCTCGGCCTAGCTCCCTTTCTTCTCCCTACAAAGAGAGCGCAGCGTCCACCCAGAGAATAGTAACTTTATCCTCTTTGCCTCTTTGAGGTTGTTCAGAGGATCAGAGATGCTACTGATTAAAATGCTCAAGTCACAGGGTCGTCCCAGACAGACTCATCGTCCTCAGAACTCTTCCTCTGTCGCTCATTGCCGTCCTGCTTCTGTACTAAAACTCCCAGCCCCTCTCCAGAACTTTCCTGACAAGATAAAAGACCCCTCCTCCAAGACCCTCCTGCTTCAGGACGCACACGCCCTCAGGGTGCCACCTGTCAGACCTCCAACCCCCCCCAACCTGCCCTGCTGTCTCCCCTTCTGGCCCGACATTGAATTTCAGTAGGTTCCAGCTAATGTCAAGTCTGTTTCCGGTGCTGTGCCCTCTCTGTGAACTATAAAGACAAGATTAGCAGGTGCAATTAGCTGCTTTAAGAGCAAAAAAAAAAAAAAATTCACAAGGACTCAATTTTAATTATTGCCCTGTTGGTTATTACTCCTTGGAGGAACACTGGCTTTTGTGATAGTCTATCTCTGAAGCAGGAAGAGAGTGGGAAATGTGTAGACATCAGAATACAGGATTTTTTTTTTCTTCCTGAGGAAAGAAACCCAGCATCCTTTCAGAAGCTGCGAAAGCCTTCTCATGATCTGGTAGATCCCATCTGTGCGTTTTCTTGGTGACATGCTTCAAGTATACAAGCTGCAGTCAAAAGACCTAAAAAAAAAAAAAAGAAAAGAAAGAAAGAAAGAGAAATGTGGGTGTTAATGAGCGAGCCCCAGCTTGACAGCTGTTGGGATAGCTAATCTCTCTCTGCACGTGCCCACCTGTCCCAGGGGCATGATTAGCAAACTCACACTTCCTGGGGGGGAGTCTAGCATCCGGAGGTGTCACCCCAGCGGATGCATCCCAGTGTTGCGTGTGAGGTTGCTCTGCCCTGCCCCCAGCCCTGTCCTGTTGGAAACCACAGTGAAATTGATGGAAGAGATGGTGAGCCCCTCGTCTCTGTTTTCACTCCTGGGAATTGGAGGGGGGCGGGCACTTGGATGGAAAGAGCAAGGCATTATCAGAGGACATTCTGAGCATGAGATATAAGTCATCTGCAATTCTGCCTTATCTAGGGAGGTTATCAAATGACCTTCTCTTGAGGCCCTTTGAAAAAGGGGGCTGCCAGCCATCTTTTTGGAAATGCAGGCCCCGGGGACACTGTGTGATGGGTTCTTTAGCTGCTGGAGGCTTCTCCCAGTCCTGTGATACTAGTAAGTTACTCTAGTCTAGCTGTGGTGATGAATTTTCCTATAGGCTGACTTCAACCTGATCTGCTGTAACAGAGCCTGGAACCTCCCTACTTTCTCTTTGGTTTTTCTCCTGTTATCAGTTCCTTTCAGACCTCCCATGACAATTTCCAATCAATGTGACCCACTTTGGAGAGTAACCATGACTGTTGGAATTCTTCCTTCTAAAAAGGGATTCAGAGAAGCAAATACTCCCTCTAATATTAGGGAAGCTACTTTGTCAACTTTCCTTTTCTGACCTTTCGGCCTTCTGTTTTAGTTATCGGGCTTGGTTAAAGTATTATTAGGAGAAGAATTGCTGTTAACTTCCATTAAGTGTTTTTACATCTGTGTTAGTCTGGGGGGACTCTCAGCATCTGAACATCCTGATAGAGTCCCCTGCCTTCTGAGGCAGAGCCCATCTATAGAAGCTGAAAATGCCAGATACCCCAGCCTCCCTTGAAGCTGGGGCTTAAGCTCGTGATCTAGGCTCTGCCAGTTTGATTCAGAATTGGAATTGTGGTCCAGGGATGTAGGGAATGTATGGAATCCATACCCGTGAGGTTGAGGACAATGGTGACAGTTTCCTCTGGTTTCCAGGCTGCTGTTTTCTTGCTGCACCGTCCAGTGCCCCCGATAGGGGTGGCGTCCATCACTCACAGAGAGGCGTCTTCCCCAGACCAGCCCCATCTTGCACGCTGGGCAGCTTCTCTGACTGTAAGGTCTTCAAGCCTAGCTTTGCAGGGCTCCTGGAGTGTCTATGAGAAACCCAGTAGTCTCTTTAATAAATGCCTTTTCGAATTAAGTTTGCCAGTGTTGGTTTCTTTTGCTTTCTCCTGAGAGCTATGTTGAATTAATTAACCTGTCTCTTAGAATGTGGAAGAACTGAAAAAGAGAAATATATAGTGTAACTCATAGTTGATCATAAAACACTGAATTAGGGAGCTTACAATTCATCTATCCTATGTCCAAACAGTCTAAGGCTGAAATGTAGCCTCCAGGTTTGGCTTTAAGATCTTCAGGGACTCCGCACTCACTGTAGAGCCTAGGTTATTTCTATAAAGATCCAAGTATTGGGAAAATTTCCCTTATCTTGCAATTCTGCTACCTAGCACAATGCCTGACACATAGTAGAAGCTCAACAAATATTTGTTGAGTGAATGATTAAACTGTAATGCCCATCATTGGCTCTAATTTCACCCATAATAGCCCCATAGAATAACTCCAGTCTCTTATTTATGTCATAACCCTTCAAAAATGTGAGGGCTTTAGAATATCCTTGAATTTTCACATCCCCTGAGTGAGCACTTTCCGTGACGTCATGTGTTCCTCTTCTTTGGGCACGTTTCTCATGAATGGCGTCCAGAACGCAGCACAGTGCATTGTATTTGGTCCATAATAGGGTTGTCCTTTTTTTCTGCATAATTGAATTCTTTTTTTTTTTTTTTTTTTTTTTGTGGTACGCAGACCTCTCACTGTTGTGGCCTCTCCCGTTGCGGAGCACAGGCTCCAGACGCGCAGGCTCAGCGGCCATGGCTCACGGACCCAGCCGCTCCGCGGCATGTGGGATCTTCCCGGACCGGGACACGAACCCGTGTCCCCTGCATCGGCAGACGGATTCTCAACCACTGTGCCACCAGGGAAGCCCTTTTCTGCATAATTAATGAAATTATTTTTCGGTCAACTTTCCTTCGCTGTTGATTCCCACCTGTAACTCCTAAGTCATATACACATGAGGCTGCTTAAGCTCCAGCTCATATGTTCTTGGAGTTGTGTCTTTGGGCCTCAATATAATATTCATTTATCTCTACTAAATTCCATTCTGTTGGAATGGCCCATCCAGCTTAATGAGATCTTTCTGAATCTAATTCTGTCATCAAACATATGGATATGTGTGGCTAAAATAAGCAGTGTGGCAGCCAGGACCTTCTGTGCTCATGTAAATAATTCTTTGGTTTACTCTTTAGTCACTCTTTGTTTCCAGGGTTCCATTGCTCATGGGCCAAAGCTGCCCACTTTTTTTCCTAGAAGGCTTCCAAAGAGTCTACCCAGAGAAGCTCTCCCTTTTCCACTGGTCAGGATGGTCCCGGTTGCTGCCTCTCTCGGCACCTGGTGGCTGGGCGACAGCAATCGGAGCTCTGACACTGTGTCCTTAGAGCCTTTTATCTACCCATAGCTCATGGTCACTACTGTTCAGCATGTCACATAGCTGTTGCTTGAGGTCTGGTTCCCCTTCAGCCCCCATGTGTTCTCAGCAGTGTTGTCAGATCGACTCTCAGAATCTCTTCTTTCTATGTACTGCTAAGAGGTTTCCTAGAGGACACTAATTAAAATGCTTAAGAAGCAACACGTGACCTTCATGTCGCCTCCATGTCTCCAGCTGCAAAGAAGGCATAACTGTTTGCCCTTTTGTTTGATTTGGGGTTTTGTGGGGTGTCGATGGTGCTGAACTCTATCACGCTCCCAAAGAACGTGTCAGCACTGACTCAAGTTCAGGTTCATGTCCTGTGAACACGTTGGGTCGTGAAGCAGAATGCAAGCAAACTTCCTGGTTGCCTTTCTTTGGTGAGGCTCTGGTTGCTTGCAGGTCTCCCTGGCATTGCCCAGCGTGG
The DNA here is from genome assembly GCF_002837175.3 of Physeter macrocephalus. Lineage (NCBI taxonomy): Eukaryota > Metazoa > Chordata > Mammalia > Artiodactyla > Physeteridae > Physeter > Physeter macrocephalus. Next base: position 18,153,052 of record NC_041225.1, on the reverse strand, counting down.
GGACTCAGGCTTCTCCTTGCCCCTTGGAGGTCCATTACCAGCAGAGCGGTCATGGTGTCTGGAATGTGGGCTGCCTTTGGATAGCTGGTCACATAGCTAATCGAATGGCTGATCATAAGGAGTTTTCATGACATTCGTAGCCTGTTAACTTGAGAGGCTCTTTCAGAGGACTGGATTCATAGTTATACCGGTCTACAGATCTGTGTTTGTGCTTTTAAAAATGTGTAAAATAGATTGATCAAAACAGAAGCTATCACGGAACTCTGCTTTACTCCAGCCACAATGGAGACAATATTTTTCAGACAGTTTTGCCCGTCCTGGCCTCATCATCATGGAAAACACTAAGGGGACGTTTAAAGACATGTGCGGATTTCTGTCGGCGGACAAACTTGTCAAGACCCCAGAATCCAACTCCAAATGATATCACACGTCTTGGGTAAAAGTGACAGACCCAGAGTAGAGACCTAGATCTTATCCTCTGTTTTCTGTCTGGGTTATGCAGCCATCATCAGATTCTTTGTATCATCAATCAAGGAAAAGCGAGTGGGTGAGATTAGGAAGTAGCTAGACTAATCAGATGTTACAATAGTAGTGAACTGTCTGTCGGGACCGTGGCAACGACCGCCTTCCTCAGCTTGCCTTAGGAAGGTGATTCGGAGGAATTGAAGTACCAGGTAGAATAGTGATGTTTACTGCATCTTCCTGGTACCCTCCTGGGTTGGACGTTCTTCATGATGTCTCTCTTTTATCCCCTTCTCTGTCATTTCCAATGCAGAGAGTCTTCTCCACCCTTGTGAAAGAAGCAACATCTTTGTGGCATGTGGATTTCAGGTGGAAATTGATCATGAACCTGTCATGTTTTTTTCATACAGCACTTCCATGCTCATCTGGCTTGGAGCTGCTCGGTTAGGATGCTGTCAGCTGACTCATACGCTGTGGCCACACTCGTCCCAATAACTTCTGGATCACCTTGTTAAGAAAGGGTCTGCTGTGTGGATAAATTAGTCTACACTAAATGATATTTTTGTATCTTGGGATCAAAGCATAATAACATACATTAATAGCTGAGTTTTAGACGTGATCTCTATAACATTGCATGTAAGAAACATAAATCAGTGGAGGAATTCAGATATTTTCCAGTGTCTCTAAATCATACTTTATTTAAGATACTTTATTTGGTAGCTAACGGATTAGGGTTGGGGCGATGTGAATTCTTTTCTGAAATTTTTTTAAAGTGGAGACAAAATAAATAGAACAGTCTGACTCTGATGTTTATATAGTTTAAATCAGTCATCAGCTGACTTCATAGCCCATGAGAAAGTAGTATATTAACACTGAAATAGTCATCTTCATGGCACAAAAGTGTTACTTTTACTCTGAAATAGTTATCCTTTTAACACAAGATAAATTTGTATCTTTTTTCGTCTGAAATAGGCAATTTTACCTTTTTGTCTGAAAAAGGAGCAGACTTTTTCAAAGTGTCCCTCACAAAGCTCCTTTGTGAATGACAAAAACATCCACCTCTTAAAAACCTTACTTCTCAACCTCTGTTATTACCTCCAAAAATCAATGACCACAGCAAATGAACAGCAGAGTCTTTATTGAGCAAGGAGGATGGATTAGTTTTGAATTTCTGTGGTTCCATTTCCTTTGTAGGAAAAACATCTGTTGAGACATTTTATTGAGTGTTGCCATTTAAAACTATATTTTAATTTAAAAAATCCTTGTAGTATTCATTGGCCAAAATAGCATCATTAGATGATAGAAGTGGTTAGAATAGAGCACAGTGTAATGACCACAGGGCCCTTTTTAATAAAGCCATCAGAACTACTTAAAAGAAGGACAGAGAGAGGAAACCTTTGGTATCTGGCACAGAAATTTAATTTAGAACAGAAAACTGAGTACGTTTTATCACAATCTCATTTAGTTCCTTTTGTGATGCCTTAGCCTTTGGCACACTGACACACCAGATAGGTTTCAAAGATCCCTTTTATGCTTGCAAAATACAGTTTTTTACTCGGCTCTTACACCGGGCAAAGAGCATAAAGAATGATTTGAGACTGTGGGCATCCCCTGCCTAAGTACGTCAGGCCAGTGTCAGGACCACACCGTGGTACCCTGGTCCAGACTCACGATGCTGGGTGTTAACCATAAACACGACTGGCGATGCCAAAACGTTAGCTGAGGGAGTCCTGGGGAGGACAGAGGAAGCCTTCAGAAGCTAGGCAGTGAAGAAAAAAATGGACCATTGTGAGGAACAAAACATCTTTCAGAATCTGTGACAGTCCCTCACGTTAAGAGAACAGGGGAGCTTAAAAAAAAGAGGCGGCAGATGGGAAGTGTGGACAAGAAAATAGGTCATAGAAGAACTTATGAGCAACTTGCAAAGTTTCCTTGAAAATTGTAATAAACAGGTAGTACAACTCTAAGGAAAAGCAAGGGAATGAGAAGCATACCATTTGGGATGGTGAGGGAGGGTTATGAGGTAAGTGAAGAGCACAGTGGACCCGAAAATGTATTATAATTCTGTACCGGGAGCTGTTTGGGTACACAAATGTGTATTTTACTATTATTCTTTAAAACGTGCATATGCATTATGGACCCACTTTTGTATGTATGATACATTTTGAAGTAAAACGTTTAAGAAAACAGAACGAGGAGTGGTTAAGTACAAAGGAGCCCAACTAAAGATTTCTAACAGTGCCAAGAATACACTTGAGGATTTGGAAGTAATAATAACGACTTCACATCTTGACTTTGGATGAACCAGGCTCTGTTCAAGCACTTTTAAATGTAATAATTTATGTTGCTCACAGGCCTCTGTAATATGTTATTACCATGGCCATTTATACAGTGAGGGAAACTGAGACCACACAGTGTGACAGAGTGCAAATCCAGGCACTTCGGCTCCCAAGCCCAGGCTCTTGGCCTCTTTTCTGTACCACCTACGTAGTAATAAAGAGCCTAAATAAAATTTGCGTTGGCTGTTAGATAGAAAAGATCAAGTTGTCTTTTAAAAAAATTTTATTGACGTGTAGTTGATTTACAATGTTGTGTTTAATTTCTGCTGTACAGCAAAGTGACTCAGTTAACAACCGTATATTCTTTTCATATTCTTTTCCATTATGGTTTATCACAGGATGTTGACTATAGTTCCCTGTGCTCTACAGTAGGACCTTGTTGTTTACCCATCTATATGTAATCGTTTGCATCTGCTAATCCCACACTCCCGATCCATCCTCCCCACACCCGCCCTCCCGCTTGACAACCACAAGTCTGTTCTGTATGTCTGTGAGTCTGTTTCTGTTTCGTAGGTATGGTCATTTGTGTCATATTTTAGACTCCACATATAAGTGATATCATATGGTATTTATCTTTCTGTTTCTGACTTCACTTAGCGTGATCATCTCTAGGTCCATCCATGTTGCTGCAAATGGCATTATTTCGTTCTTTTTTATGGCTGAGTAATATTCTGTTGTATGTACTACATCTTCTTTATTCATCCATTGATGGACATTTAGGTTGTTTCCATGCCTTGGCTATTGTAAAGAGTGCTGCTATGAACATAGGGGTGCATGTATCTTTTCGAATTATAGTTTTGTCTAAGTATATGCCCAGGAGAGGGATTGCTGGATCATATGGTAGTTCTATTTTTAGTTTTTTGAGGAACCTCCATACTGTTCTCCATAGTGGCTGTATCAGTTTACATTCCCACCAACAATATGAGAGTTCTCTTTTCTCCACACCCTCTCCAACATTTATAATTTGCCAACTCTTAAACAATGGTCATTCTATAGCTGATTCACTTTGCTGTACAGCAGAAACTAATACAACATTATGAAGCAGCTATACTCCAATAATAATTAATTAAAAAAATTTTAAAATGATGGCCATTCTGACCGGTGTGAGGCGGTACCTCATTGTAGTTTGGGTTTGCATTTCTCTAATGATTAGTGACGACGAGCAACTTTTTATCTGTATGTGTCAAATTGTCTTTTGGTTTGAAGCTACAGATGAAACGAATCAGCGGCAACATTGATTTGGGAGCAGTTGACCAAAATCCATCATTTAACTGGAAAATTGCTGAAAACCTGGTTGGCTACCAGTTGAGTTCTTTCCATCAGAAACTCAATGAATTAACATTTGTGAGTCATTTCCATACGAGACCAGCCAGTGAACTCACTCCATTAAAGGAGACAGTCACTGAGTGCAAAATACACTTTGAGGGTTGGGGAGTGTGGTTTCTGTAGGGGAAGTATCTGACTAACCCCAAAACCACAGTTTTAAGAGAAGATATAAATTTGTTAATAGAGAGAAGCCATTGAAAAATTAATTTAGGACTTCCCTGGTGGCACAGTGGTTAAGAATCTGCCTGCCAGTGCAGGGGACACGGGTTCAAGCCCTGGTCCGGGAAGATCCCACATGCCGCGGAGCAACTAAGCCTATGCGCCACAACTACTGAGCCTGCGCTCTAGAGCCCGCGAACCACAAGTACTGAGCCCGCACACCTAGAGCCTCTGCTCCGCAAAAAGAGATGCCACCACAATGAGAAACCCACGCACCTCAGTGAATAGTCGCCCCTGCTCACCACAACTAGAGAAAGCCCGTGCACAGCAACGAACACCCAATGCAGCCAAAAATAAATAAATGAATAAATAAATTTATTTTAAGAAAAAGAAAGAAAAATTAATTTAGATAATCAAAAGGCCTTTAAAAATACTCTCTACCAAGGTTACTAAAAGAAAATGAGCTTTCATGTGATTTAAAGTGGAGGGAAGAAAAAGCAATGTTTTGAAGTAGGTAGAAAATGAACATATAGGAAACAAAAATAAAGGGTAAGCAGATATATTTCTGGATGATGATAGATAATCATTTAAATCCTCTAGGACTAGCCTAAGTATTAGCTGGGGATCTGGTTAGTTACCACATTCATAGTATTCAAGTGTTTCACAAACTTGGCTGTAATATAAGAATTTCCCAGGGAGCTTGTTAAAAAATGTAAATTCCTGGATCCTACCCTAGAGATTCTGAGTCAGTAAGTCTGGAGCTGGCCCAGTAATTGGTAATTTCAACAAAAGTTCTAGATGATCGTGCTGTGGATGGTTCTTGACTGGGCTCAAAAAAAAAAAAAAAAAAAGCCCGTACTAAAAAATGATGTGATTCTAGAAGACAAGGTGCAGAGTGGCATGTTTGCAGATAACTCCCAACTCTTCTGAAGAACAACCTGGTAAGGAAGAATCACGGGAAAATCTTCAAAGACTGAGTGGGCAGGAAAGAGAAACATTAGCATTACCGTAGGCAAGTGTAAGGTAATGCCAGTAGAGGAAAGCAACCCAATCTTGATTTAACACTGTACTTAGAACGTGGGAAACTCAGAGCTATTTTATTCTGGAGATTATTCCAGAATGTAACTTAACATAGCCATATTCGTAAAGGATGAAACCTCACATTTTTTAAATTTTAAAACATTTTTATTGACTTTATTTTTTCAGAGCTGTTTAAAGTTCACAGGAAAATTGAGGGGAAAGCACAGAGATTTACCATATAATCCCAGCACCTACACATTCAAAACGTACCCAGTTATCAACATCCCCCACCAGAGTGGAACATTTGTTACAGTTGGTAACCCTGCATGAACACATCGTAATCCCATAAACCCAAAGCCCATAGTTTACATTACTGTTCCCTGTTGGTGTTATGACACCTCACATTAACAAGTGTAGCAGTCAGATCCTGCTGAGGAACAAACCACCCCAAAATTCAGTGACTTAAAACAATAATCATTTATTCTTGCTCCTATATCCAGCCTAGGCTACAACTGGCTGCACTGAGCTTTATGTTGAAAGTTGGGTTCAGATCTGTTCTACAAATTAATCTGCCTTCAGCCACATACTACCTGGGATGTGTCTTTTCATGGGGAAGGGCGAGGCACGCTGACCGAGCATATTTTTAGCCTCGGTTGGCCTCACGTCCACTGGCAAGTCAGTTGGCCAACCAAACTCAAGGGGTAGGGAAGAATATTCCACCCACAGTGGGAGGGGAAGGGAAGTGAGTATTTTCTGAACAATAATCCAAAATAGCGCAGTGGAGATATTATTCTTTAGTTTAAAATCGGGGGAAAAATGCTATTATTGAGATCCCCACAGGTTCCAGGTCGAGTTATGAGGAAAACTCACCCAAATTAAAGATGTGCTGACAGAAATGTGACAGTAGATGCAAGGGCTTTGATAGGAGCATAAAAAAGAATGATTAATTATTTTTAAGATCATCCAGGAAGGTTGTATTGAATAAGGTTTGTAGGATGGATGGGATCTTACACCATCAGAAACAAAGTCGATATGATCCAAGCTGGGATTCATGTGTGTATATGTTCTAATGTTACATTTCTATATCCTAATGTTTCTCGTACTTAAAAATCGCAACATATAAATATCACCCTAGTTTACTTTGCTAATGAGCGGCTGATGGAATGACTTGGAAAAACCTCTAAATTCTTGGAAATAAAGCAAGCACAGTAAAATTAAAAAGCTCCGTAGTTCAAAATCCAAGAATGCAATGATTATATTAAACATTTTCCAAATGTTAAAAAAAACCAAATACTACAGAATCATTTGATAATCAGCATAGTTATTTTGGATTAAAAATTATTCAGTCTTATAAACAAACTGTGACAGTTGATCACAATTAATGCAAATAAGTAAGATGCAGTATTATGTACTGATTCGCTCAGTTGTGCCTGTAAATGAGTGACACGATTACAGGAACAGTTTGCAGATGAGCTCCCAAACATAGATACCAATTGTGATTATTCATTTATTTAGAATCAAAGAAGATGAGTTTCACAGATTTTTCCCTTTGAGAAAATAAATATTCATTTGGGCAATCTTCTTGTAATCTACGTACGTACATCCCTCTCCAAATAATTTAATAATAAGTAAAGATAAAAATTAGAGTCCTATTAGTCTCTGTGGTTCTTTCTAGGAAAAGGCTGAAGAATTTAAAGAGAGGGACTCTACAAAAGCAGAACTCATTAATTTCTAGCAGAATTTCAATACAAGGAAGAAAGAGTTTAATAGTTCTGTCCTTCATGTTCATGGCAGCACAACAGCTGAGTCATCATTTGAGGCTTGCCTAAAAGCCTACCCTTCCTGCAGTGTACTATCTCCAAAATCCTTTGAAAAATGTTAATCGCATTAAGGCATGCTTATGTATAATTTAATACCCAATTAATCAAAAGTCTCATGTTCCTGGGCTTAAGATGAGATCTGTATGGTACCACATTTTCTAAAGTGTTTGGTCACTAACTTAAGAAAGGACTGGGTGCCAGAAGACTTGTTGATGTTTGAACCTTAAGACGTGATTTCTCAAAGAAATAACGTTGTGAATAGTGGTTTAGTTTCAGAGTAGTCCACAAGAATCAATTTATTGTGCACTATTGCCAAAATAATACTAATGTAATATTTATATCCTCCTGTTAAAACTTATTCTCATTTTGCTGATTTTTGAGGCATAATTTATATATGGTAAAATCCACCACTTTTAAATGGAAACTTCAGTGAATTTTGATAATTTCAACATCTGTGTCATCTCACCATTGACATTTGTGATCTTTTCCCATGTGAGCTGGGATTTTCCTAGTTCTTTGTATGTGCCGTGATTTTGAATGGCATCTTGAACATTTTGAACATTATGCCGTAAGACTCCTATTCTCGTTTAAATTGTGTGGAGAATGTTGGTATTTTGTTTTAGTGGGCAGTCACCCTGGGAAGATTCAGGCTTTAAGCTCTGATGTACCTTCTATGAGTTTTAGTTTAACATCATTTCTGTTTCACATCATTTGTGTGCTTGTTAGACTACTCCTGTGGTCTAAATTTATCATGACCTATTGCCAATATAATACTAATGTAGTATTCCACTTGGAGGTGAGCCCAGGAGATCATAAAGAAACTTTATGAGGTTGATTTTTCAACCTTTTCCCTCTCTGTGCTCTCCCTAGAACTTTGTAGTTCCCTGGGTCTCCTCTTTTTACACATCCTGCCAGAAATCTGGGATTTTATCTCACTCTGTTACATGTTCCTGCAACTCTACCTGGCATGCATGGAATCCATTCCAGTGAGGTAAGGGACAGTGGTGGCTCTTACTGGTCCAGTCATTTGTTTATACCAGTATGGAATCATGGATATTCATTTTATACTTTGAGTTATAAGCCAATACTACTATATTTTATCGTTTCAGCTTTGGTCATTAGTAACTCTTTCACGTGGCTCCTGTGTCCCTTTGACATACCCCATCATTGTGTTTTTGCCTGTGTTTTATTGAGTTGTGTGTCTTCTTATTATTGAGTTGTAGGAGTTCTTTATTCTGGTTACGAGTCTTCTATCGTATCTATGTTTTGCAAATATTGTTTTCCCAGACTCTGGATTCTCTTTTTTTTTTTTTCCTTGCTAACAGCTTTATGGAGATATAACTCAGACACCATACAATTCACTCATTAAAAGCCTTCAGTAACTTTTAGTATATTCACAGAGTTATACAACCATTATCACAGTCAATTTTTTTTAACATTTCATCACCCCCAAAAGAAACCCTCTACCCTTTATCTCTTCATTTTTTACAATGTCTTGAAGAAGAAAGACTTCATTTTAACAGAGTCACATTTATTTTTCTCTCTTGTGGTTTGTGATTTTTGTGTATTATTTAAGAAATATTTGCCCTGACCCAAGGTCATTAAGATTTTCACCTGTGTCCTCTTCTAGAAATTTTGTATTTTAGTGCTTATATTTAGGTCTAAGATCCATTTTGAGACAACTTAATTGTGTGGTAAGAGGCAAGGTTGAAGGTTCACCTGCTTTCATATGGATATTCAATTGTTCTCGCACCATTTTTGAAAAGATTATCTTTTCCTTATTGAATTATGTTTTGACAAATTACCTTCGTCAAAAACAAGTTAACTATTTATATTCAAGTCTGTTTCTTAAACTTCATTAAAAATTTTTGTTAAAATTATAAAATGCCTAGAAACATACAACCTACCAAGACTGAATCATGAAGAAATAAGTCTGAACAGACCAATTACTAGTAGGGAGATTGAATAAGTAATCAGAAATCTCCCAACAAAGAAAAGATGGCTTGACTTCTACCAAACATTAAAGAGGAATTAATTCTAATCCTTCTCCAATTCTGCAAATTGAAGAGGGAGGCACACTTTCAAACTCATTTTATAAGGCAGCATTTCCCTAATACCAAAGCCAGACAAAGGTACTACAAGAAAAGGAAATTACCGACCAGTACCCATGATAAGCAAGTCCTCAACGGAATATTAGCAAACCAAATTCAACAGTACATTAAAAGGATCAAATACCATGATCAACTGGGTTTTATCCCTGGTTCAGCATACACAGATCAATATATACAATATACCACATTAACAAATGAAGTATAAAAATATCATCTCAATAGATGTAGAAAAAAGCATTTGACAAAATTCAACATTCTTTTATGATAAAAAAGCTTTCAACAAATTGGGTATATAAGGACTGTACCTCAAGGTAATGAAGGCCATATAGGACTTAGCCCACTGCTAATATCATACTCCGTGGTAGAAAGCTGACCTTTTTTCCTCTAAGATCAGGAACAAGATCACTTCTATTCAGTGTAGTACAGGAAGTCTTAGCCAGAGCAGTTAGGCAAGAAAAAGAAATATATTTCTAAATCTGGCATGCAAAACCTTGCCATCCTTATTGTAAGGATTCCCTGCTGAGAGGAAAGAGGACAAGTTCTATCTACAAGCAACTATATTCTACTCATAAATCTTTAACTGTTGCAAAAATAAAATACCACTCTAGGCCAGAGGTTTACCAAGTGTCCTGAATTAGGGAACAAAAGGCAAAAGTGGTAGGAGGTTGTGAGCTGTAACTATTGTATACGTGTTTATGTGAATTTGGTGTATGGATTTTTTCTGTGATAAGTTTGTAACTACAACTGCTTATCATTGACTTGTTTTGTTGTGGTGGTTATTTATCCTCTATTTTATTACCCTTTGGCTACATGAGATTTAAAGAGTTGCTAAAGACAGTCAAGACTGCTAATAAGTCAGGAAATAAAATCATCAGACAGAAGCAAAAGACAGATGAATGTGAAATGAAAGTTTTGGGAAAGAGTTTTATGAGACCACATGGCTTTCTGTACTAACACTAATGCCTGTGGCCATATGTATCAATAACTCCTTTGCTGGCTGATTTGTAGACATAACTAAAGAGCAATGTACCTTTGCAGATTTTTGGAAATCACTGGCTACATGCACATCTATTTCTTGTACAGTTTTTGCATTTGGTGAGGTTACAGTTACAACTTCATTTCTATCGCTACATTTAGAGAACTTGAGTGACAGATGTTCCTACTGTCTGACTTCCTTTGAGTTCTTCCTAAATTATTCATCAACTTGTTTAAATATGCTTTGTTATTTTTTTTTAGAAGTCTTATAGATACAAAAACAACTTTAGCATTTAAAGTGTATGCACCACCCAGCAATTCCACTACTGGGCATATACCCTGAGAAAACCATAGTTCAAAAAGAGTCATGTACCACAATGTTCATTGTAGCTCTATTTACAATAGCCAGGACATGGAAACAACCTAAGCGTCCATCGACAGGTGAATGGATAAAGAAGATGTGGCACGTATATACAATGGAATATTACTCAGCCATAAAAAGAAACAAAATTGAGTTATTTGTAGTGAGGTGGATGGACCTAGAGACTGTCATATAGAGTGAAGTTAGTCAGAGAGAGAAAAACAAATACCGTATGCTAACACATATATATGGAATCTAATAAAAAAAAAAAGAAAAGGTTCTGAAGAACCTAGGGGCAGGACAGGAATAAAGATGCAGATGAAGAGAATGGATTTGAGGACACAGGGAGGGGGAGGGGGAAGCTGGAACGAAGTGGGAGAGTGGCGTGGACATATATACACTACCAGATGTAAAATAGATAGCTAGTGGGAAGCAGCCGCATAGCACAGGGAGATCAGCTCCGTGCTTTGTGTCCACCTAGAGGGGTGGGATAGGGAGGGTGGGAGGGA
>NC_041225.1:18103539-18141742 GCF_002837175.3 Physeter macrocephalus | reverse complement strand
CTAGCACACCACTGTAAAGCAATTATGCTCCAGTAAAGATGTTAAAAATAAATAAATGAATAAAATAAAATGTATGCACCAGACCCTGACCTTTTGAGGTAATATAGGCATATCTCAGAGATATTGCAGGTTCGGTTCCAGACCACTGCAATGAAGCAAATATCACAATATAGCGAGTCATACGATTTTTTTGGTTTACCAGTGTGTATAAAAGTTATATTTACACTATTCAGTAGTCTGTTAAGTTTGTGATAGCATTATTTCTAAAAAAAAAAAAAAAAAAAAAACAAAAAAAAAAAAAAACCAGTATATACCTTAATTTAAAAATACTTTCTTGCTAAAGAATACTAATCATCATCTGAGCCTTTAGAAAGTTGTAATCTTTTGCAATGGTAACATCAAAGATCACTGATCAACATAACAAATATAATAATGAAAAAGTTTGAAATATTGTGAGAATTACCAAAATACGACACAGAGACACGAAGTGCGCAAATGCTGTTAGAAAAATGGGGTCCATAAAAAAATGATGTCCATTTGCTCGACTCAGGGTTGCCACAAACCTCCAATTTGTAAAAAACCACAATATCTGTAAAGCTCAGTAAAGTGCAATAAAACGAGGTATGCCTATACTGATTTTTACATATGAATTAACACTGCTATCCAGTCATCAAGAATTGGGCTCCCACTGTATCCCCAAGATACTGTGTGAAACTATTAAGTTGAATGAAACTCGTTTTTTGTTTGTTTGTTTGTTTGGTCTTTTTTTGCGGTACACGGGCCTCTCACCGCTGTGGGCTCTCCCGTTGCGGAGCACAGGCTCCGGACGCGCAGGCTCAGCGGCCACGGCTCACGGGCCCAGCCGCTCCGCGGCATGTGGGATCCTCCTGGACCGGGGCACGAACCCATGTCCCCTGCATCGACAGGAGGATTCTCAACCACTGCGCCACCAGGGAATCCCTGAAACTTGTTTTTTAATTCATTTGAAGCCCCAAGGATTTCTGTTATAAATTTATAATTCTCTAGGCCTTTATAAATTTTGTAATTTTTACCAACCATTGGAATTGGCTTGTGAGATGAATTATGAACTGTAATCTAACCAATAGACTTCAGGCTGCTTTTCCATCTCACAGGTTGAACTATTTATCACCAACCCTTTGCTTGATTTGATCGACACACATCTCTGCAGTGCTGGTCAACCGCTGTATTATGTCCAACTGGCGTATCCTTGGGCAGGTGCTGGAAAGCTTTCTCTAACTAAAACTCCGCTTCTCTGATTGAGATAAAGTCACTTCTCTGGTGGTGGCTGCTTTGGGTTATGTAGTAGGACATATCATCTATTACTGACAGTGTAAATGATGGTTTTGTAGATGTCATTTTAAGAGTCAGGTTGAAGTTTAAGTCTCTGACTTACTGTGGGGGGCAGGTTAGGTTTTGCTGATGTTAATCCTCTAACTCCTTTCTCAAGAACGTACGTCACTGGCAGTATTCACTCAGTGTCCTCCGTTTGCTCCTGGTTTTCCCAGCTCTATGACTGTCATCCTGTCTTCTGCCTCTGGAAGCATTTTCCTGTAGACCACTATCTCTGTTCCTTAGAGTTTAATTTAAGGCACTTCTCCAGGAATCTCTTCTTGATGAGACAAGGGAGCTATAGCTCTACCCAAAACACACATTGCTCATTTCTTAAGCTTGAAAAGTCAGCTCAGTTCCTCCACACCAACATCTGAAGACTGATGTATTGCATGGAATATGGTAGTCGAGAATGCAGACTTGGCCTGCAGAGTTGGGTTTCAACTATGGCCCTGCCCCAGGCTAGCCATATGATATTGAGGAAGTTTTCTTTTTCAAAATGTGGTAACATGGTATCCACTTTGTAAAATTGTGATGATTAGATTATATGATGACTATAAAGCACTCAGCACAGTGCGTAGAAAGTTAAGATACTCAGTGAAGTTGGCAATTGTTACTGCGACTGTGAGATCAATATGCATAGACAAATGGACCTGAAACAAGATGTGTTTGTCAAGTTATATCTAGTCACCTCCACGTCCCTTTTTCTGGAACAGCTGACTTTAATCTTCCTCACTACATTATCTTCTGTTTTCAGAAAGGGTGAAGTGCATATTATTATTCTCGGTATAATTCAAGAAGCTGCAAACACCAAGGAATTCAACAGAAAAAAAGAAACCTGTTTTAGAAACCATTGGGTTGAAGTAGAAAATGCAGGCAGGGTGATTTTTCTTTTTTTTTTTCTGTAACCTGCTGTAGGGCCATATGGTTGCTGAATGTGTTGATGCTGGTTTTAAGATTCCTGAGTATTTTAAACTTGACATGTTATTTTTTTAATGATTTCAAACATCATTTCTTTCAGGGCCTTTTCCCAGTGTTGCCATCCTATCGAACAGATGGCACGGCGGCATGTACATTTGCATTCTGCAGTCCTGCCATGTCATTGGCAAATTTTCATAGCACAAACGTGTGATTCTTTCTCTACCTTTTCAGTATGGCTGCAGTGAAATGGTAAATAGATTCTTCCCCAGAGCATCGAGGATATGGTGGAAGTTGGGATTGCGTATTGCTTCTTCTTTTTAATTTTATGTGATTATATTTTTGGGGTTTTATACCTACTGTTACTAGTACATTCTGTCTTTTCAAACTGGTCCTTGCATCCAAAGGACTAAAAGTCCTCATTATACCTTTATGATATGAGTAAAAATGGGGTGGTATTAGTGCTGAGAGGAACCTTAACGGTTACCTGTCACCCTTTCACGTCGCCCTGTTGACTTTTCTAGCTGCTACCTGAAATTGTCCTGTTTGTTTGTTGTCTGGTTTCGCCAAAGGATGGACTAAGCTCCGTGAGAGCTCGGACCCTGTCTGTTTCGTGGTCCCCAGTGATCATATGTGAACGAATGAATGAGTGAATGAAGTCATTAATAAGGGACCTTCTAGGCAATATACAGTATGATTCCAACTCCGTGACATTCTAGAAAAAGAAAACGATGGAGATAGTGAAAAGATCAGTGGTTCATGTTGAGGGGTGAATAGGCAGAGTACAGAGTATTTTTTAGGGCAGTGAAAATATATGATATTATAATTATGAATATATGTCATTATACGTTTGTCCAAACCCATAGAATGTACAACACCAAGCGTGAACCGTAAGGTAAACTGTCGACTTAGGGTGACTATGGCGGGTCAGTGTAGGTTCATACTTGGTAAAAAATGCACCATTCTAGTGAATGATATTGATAATGGTGGAAGCTATCCATGTGTGGGGTAAGGGGGTATATGGGAAATCTTTTGGCCTTTCTCTCAATTTTATTTTAAACCTAAAATTGCTCTAAAAAATAAGGTCTTAAATAAAAACAAATAATAATAATAAAATAAAGGACCTTCTAGGTACTAGAATTCTTTCATCAGCAGAATATGAGTTCCCTGAACATAATTGCTTTTCTAATCTTTTTACCTTTATTTTACTCAGGTCTGTTTGCAAAAGGGTTTGTCCAGGAGTGATGTCTTCATAGTCTTCCTTGTTTTTTATGATTTTTAAAAAAATAATAAATGACTTTTTAATAAAAATGGCTGTGTGGCTATAATAGTCCCTCAAGAGACGTTTTTTGGTTTTTGTTTGTTTGTTTGTTTTTTAACTTGGAGGGCATAGTGGGACTAGCGCCAACATCAAGACATCTATCTTCCTGCTTCACAGATTGAAAAGGCACAGGATGCAGGAGAGGCTGTATTGATCAGAGCTGGTTCCTTTTAAAGGCATGTGATGATGAAAAGTAAGCCCCCCAATATCTCTATTAAGGTCCTTTGATTTTTCTCTTTTTAAATGAGGTCTGGTGGGAATTCCCTGGAGGTCCAGTGGTTAGGGCTTGGCGTTTTCACTGCCGGGGCCCAGGTTCAGTCCCTGGTCGGGGAACTAAGATCTTGCAAGCTGTGTGGCACAGCCAAAAAAATAAAAATTTAAAAAATCTAAATGAGGTCTGCTAGGGCACCTGCACAGCTCAGAGGGGGTTCACGCGGCGGGCCGCACTGTCTGACCACTGACTTACTGTACACGGGGATCTGGGTTTGCCCTGATCATTGCTGTGCCCGGCCCATGACCTGCACTAAATGTCTCCGTGACTTCAGGCTAGGAACCTGTCTAAGATTTGTTCAGTCTGAGCCTTGCACGTAGAACAAATAGAAGAAACATTTAATATTGACAGTTACGCAGTGCTGGGTCTAGAAAAGGGCCGTCAGCTCTAATTATTGCCAGGTGTTGGCGGGTTCTTTGTCAGTACAGTAACAGATTCTGTCTGTCAGCTCAGAGGTACAGTGAGAGGTGAAGAGACACTTTGATGGCTTCAACCATGTGTCTATAAAGTGTTTTTGGCTTCACCAAGTAGGTCTTTATAGATATTAAAGTTTCTGTGAAAAGGGGCAGGAGCTTCATCTCTGCTGAATGAAAACTTTGATTTATCTAAAGCCAGAATTACAAAAGTGAGGGTCTTTGTACCGTGGGTTTATGTTTCCCACTTCTGAGCCTAGATTTTGCCACTGGAAGCCTCCAACGGTGCTCAGAGTAGAAGATAAAGTTCTGTAGGAGGTCGGCTCCAGCCCCAATGCAGGAAATAACCTACATGGGGAAAGAACTTGAAAAAGAATAGATATATGTATATGTGTAACTGAGTCATTTTGCTGTACACCTGAAACTAACACAATATTGTAAATCAATTATACTCCAATATAAAGTAAAAATTAAAAAAAATTTTTTTTCCTGGCCTTCACAATACACAGAGTATTTTTTTTGTGGAACATTTATGCAGGTAAGATTTGAGAACCAAGAGGAGAATATAAAAGTCAGCTGCTAGATTTGATTCTACCAACAACGGTAGGATTCGTTATGTCCAGTGAAGGTATATGGATTTGCTCTACTTCCTTTCTCACTTTGGAAAACAATCTCACCTGTCTTAGCATGAAGCTTTATTTATGATGTATTTTCTAAGGCACGGCTTTGCATTATAGGGTTAAGTGTATAATAAATGCTAACTAAGTGTAGTATTTTCCTCAGTAATGAGTTTAACCCTTTGTTTGCTGCAACCTGTAACCGTGTAACCTTCCTCGCTGTGAAGATGAATACTAATTATCATTATAAACAGTTCTTCTCATTATGTTCCTATGGATGGCATCTTTTATAGCTTGCTAATTATAAGCATGCAGAACTCAAGTGCTTAAAGTTAAATAATGTCAACAGTGTTGTAATAGATTTTCATGTTGAATACTTTTATTGATTAATTGTTCATTAAAATCTCTACCCAATTAATCTACTTAATTTATTGGATACTGTAATAATTCTTATTCCATACTCATAGATTAGTACTTTAAAAATATTCTTTTTGTTCTCTTTGTGGGCTTTCTTCACAAATAACTCATATAGACTGAACAGTACTATAACTAAACTAGAAGATATAGAAATTTACCGTGCATTAAAAAAAAAGTAAATTAAAAAAACACACAAGGTCCTACTATATAGCACAGGAAACTATATTCAATATCCTGTGATAAACCATAATGGAAAAGAATATGAAAAAGAATATATATATATGTATAACCGAATCACTTTGCTGTACAGCAGAAATTAACAGATTATAAATCAACTATACTTCAATAAAATTTTTTTTAAGTGAACAAAAATTTACCTTGCAACATTTTATTAATTGAAAATTGGTTGGCAACGACCAAAATTATAGTCTTAAAGTTAGCAAGAGTCTCACACTTAGAAGTGTGAGTTAATAACTAACTTCCACTCAGAGAGTCACTTAATTTCTGATTGAACACGTAGTTAATCATACCCATTCTCTGTTTGAATGGTTCTTCGCAAAAGAACTTTCAGAACGCTAAAATGACTCCTGTCCTTGACCCCACTGGTCCAAACTCCAGTGTCTGGAGTGACCCAGAATTACTTTAAACCCTTTTCCACGACAATGGCCTTGAAATATGGCAGATGTCCAGTGTGGCCCATTCCACTCTTCTCCTTCCCATGACAGTGTATCTCCACTTTCTTCAGCTCTTCCTCAAGTGCTCTGATGCTTCATCAGTCTTGTCATCCTTTTCTAGACTCCAGGAGCTTTCAGCTCAGCAACAAAGGGAAACGCTAAACACACAAGTATTACTAAGAGTAATGAGGTTCTCGTAGGGGAAGGAAACAGTGCTGCAGGTATAATGATAGAGAGGGAGGTTGGGGAGAGAGCTAACCCAGCCCAGGCTTTAAGCTCTCTGTTGGTTGAGGAGATGGCCTGCCCATGAGATGAACGGCTTTCCCACGTAATGCTCCATCCCACAATCCCAGTCCCCTTGCTCTGTTCGAGTTTCTCCCCTTAACATTTTACCCTCTAGGATACTGTGTGATTTATTTGCTTATCATTTTACTGCCTCCTTTCAGTAGAATCTAAACTCCACAAGGGCAGGAATTTTTGTCTGTTATATTCCGTTGTGAATCCCTAGCATCTAGAACGTGCTGGACACATAGTAAGCTCAATCAGTACTTACTGAACAATACTTACCCTTAGATATAACTATTCAGAGTTAGCTACCAGTCCGTCTAACCATATTAACAACCAATTCATACATTTCCAGATCACCTACTGGGAGATCTTATAAGTCCTTGACAGATGCCTTACAGAAATCCAGATACATTATGTTTAAGACCAGAGGAGGGACTTCCTTGTTGGTCCAGTGGTTAAGCCTTCCACGGCAGGGGCTGGGGGTTTGATCCCTCATCAGGGAGCTAAGATTCTGCATGCCGTGCAGTGCGGCCAAAAAAAAAAAAAGACCAGAGGAAATTGGAGACAGAACATCGTCTGATCATCTCGTCTTTGGGAACTCATGCTGGACCCTAGTAATCATTGCTTTCTTTTCTAAGGACTAAACTATTCTCTATATAACTCTAAAATAAAATCATTGTGCCTATTTACTGATCGGCTGTCATGTGGAAGGCATCCTCCGGAACGCCTCTTACACGTTGCCTCATTTTGTCCTCACATTTATTAGGTACTATCATTATCCTGTTTTATGGATGAGAAAGGTGATGTCTAGAGAAGTTAGGTAACTTCCCCTGGGGGACACATATGACAAAAGCAGAACTGGATTTTCAGAAGTCCATGTTTCTGGGTACTGCGCCGTACAGCCTCTGGCGTGACTGTTGGAACCTTGGCCAAACCTAAAAGTCTGTAGTTTGGGGATCCTGCCTTAGGAAGAGCTAGAGCTTTAGCCTTTTCCTGATGTAATTTCCTTCAATGCTCTTAGTGCATTTTGTTTTTCTGGGGCTGCCATGTAAAGTAACATAAAATGCTTTTAGCATTCTCTTAGTGTTTCCGCCTAACCAGGGTGTGAAACCCTCTTAATCTGTCTACTCCTCACTTGAGGATGGTTCTTGGTGTGCAGTCACAAGCACGGTAGAAGGCGAGTCATGCCTTCTTCTGTCATCGCTCATGTTGTACCATATCTCACCCCACCGTCTACCCCAGTGGTCACCAACCTTTTCTTTTTTTTTTTTTCTTCATTTATTTATTTTTGGCTGCGTTGGGTCTTCGTTGCTGCGTGCGGGCTCTCTCTAGTTGCGGCGAGTCGGGGCTACTCTTCATTGCGGTCCGTGGGCTTCTCATTGTGGTGGCTTCTCTTGTTGCGGAGCACGGGCTCTAGGCACGCGGGCTTCAGTAGTTGTGGCACGTGGGCTCAGTAATTGTGGCTCGTGGGCTCTACAGTGCAGGCTCAGTAGTTGTGGCACAGGTGCTTAGTTGCTCCACGGCATGTGGGATCTTCCCGGACCAGGGCCTGAACCCGTGTCCCCTGCATTGGCAGGTGGATTCTTAACCGCTGCGCCACCAGGGAAGCCCTCCAACTCTTCTTTGTACTTGGAAGGTCTTACACATGGTGCTAGGTGGCATTGAAGAGGGGATGCCTGCATTCTGCGCAGATGGCATCTTGCCATAATAATTGCAGCATAGTTAAAATGGGGTGTTTATTTATTATTAAACTTTTTGCTTTGTAAAGATTTTGTTTTTCTCCCTTTGGCTTATAACGGCAAGGGGTTTTGTGAGCTAGTGAGGGAATGAAGACGTAGAGAGGTTGTCTTCTCATTGGGCCCCTCACAGGCCTTGGAGTAGGGATAGAAAGCAGCTCAGCCCCCTCTGTAGTAGGGACACAGGAGCTGACATGTCTCTTCTCTTCCTGGGTGGCTCAACAAGAGTTACCAGAGGATGGCTTTGTCTGGTGATGTTTTACATGGAAATCCAAGGGTCAGCCAGCACTCCCAGGGGCCTTCCGAGACCGACCCTGATAGAGGAAAGGGAAAATGTGTGGATTCGTATCCCTGTTCGGCCCCAAGTACCCTGGCTTCACAGGCCAACGGACTCAGTCTGCTTTACACCATGACACACATGCAGGTTTTGAAGCAACTGAGCATTTTATGGCAGTGGAAGGGAAAAGATAAAATCCGTTATGACAGCTTTCCTCCCAATAGACTGCAAAGGTCTTCCAAGACTAACAGTAAAGCTACACCAGCAGACTCAAGAATGAAAATGCTGTAAATGTGCACAAATTTTAAAAAGGAAAAAAGAAAATCTTTAAGTATGGTGTTGTAGATAGATTTATTTTAAAATATGAAACTTCGAGTATTAAAAACTCACCAGCCAATCAAAATGTGTACCTATTTCTCATGTTTTCCAGTGCTACCTGCTCCCACGTCGCAGGTGGTCCTTCTCCCCTGCACCCCAGCTGATTTCAGCTGGATTTCTTTATTCAGCATGTATTTATAGCCTATCTCCTACTAGAGCATACATAGAAACAGTTGATGTCAGGCATACACAGAATGAACTCTATTCTGGGGGCCAGACGACCTGAGACCTTTTTGAAAAGGTGAAATGATAATGGGGAGAAAGACTCATGAAGGACATAACATATTAAGGGTTACTTGTGAATTGATGCTTTCTTTCTTTTAGCAAAATGCTTAAATAAAAATAATAGAATGTGCCAAATAGAATATTGTCGAATATGTAGCCCCACTTTTGCCATTTCCAATAGTCATTTCGAATCATGGCTAAAAGAGAATTGATTTTCTGTCTTAGTATGGAACATAAATCAGAGCAGCCCTAAGTACCTTTAATTGGTTAATTTCTTCAGGCCCATTGGATTACTCTCTCCATCTTGCAAGTTTTTGTGTTCAGAATTTCATGATTAGAAAAGAAAACCATGTTCTGACTATAAATAATAATCAAATGTGTTTTTCTTGTACATTTCGCTCCATCATTTAAGGGGAAAAAAAAGGATATATTAGAGGGATGCCCTATCAGCAAGCCTTCTGCTACCTACAAATAACATATTATGTGTTATTAGATTAGGTTGACCCTTGAACAGTCGAAAATCCACATACTGCTATCTCTGCCTCAAAAACAAATGAATTGATAAATGACTCACCCAAGGGCAGGAAACAGTTTGGATAGAATCAAGACTCAGATCCTAGTTCTTTTGATTCACATATGGTGATCTCTAATTGAACACAAACTTTCCCCCATACCTAGTTAATTTAAAGATCTGCAAAATGAAAATACAGGTACTATATTTGTTGGAAAAAACGGACATGTAAGTGGTTCAAACCCTTGTTATTCAAGGGTCAGCGATATGTAGGTCGGCTGCAGGATGAGATTCAGGAAAATGTTAAAAAGGAAATGGTACATTTTGGAAGTCCCACTGAAGTCTGCCTGACATGTGAGGGTTAAGTAACTTCAGCATTGTCACTGTTGCCTGAGCCTGTGTTAAAAGTAATGACCGCAGTTTTAGATGAAAGAGCACAGAGTAAAGAACACAGAAATCTTGAAGTGTTCTTGCCAATTTCAGACCACACGTGGGATGTGCATGTTTGATATTCCTGTTATGTGGATTCTGTACCCAGCTTTGACAGGACAGTGTGGAAGGTGGCCCCGCTATACAGCACTGGGTACTCTATTGAGACATGACCCCCTGGAAAAGCACTCAATATCAATTAGTGCTCAGGATGTAAAAACACTGTCTCTGGTTTTAATCTCTTTATGCCATCAATAGATGTTTGACAAGGTCAGTGCATTGACAGACCACTTAACTTTCTGAAAACCAAGTGTACTTTTAACTACAAGCTCTGATTGAGATCACTAGTTTTCAGTCTAAAAATAATAACATGATTAAAAGATCTTGTCCTATGGCTAGGAATCTGACAAAAAATCAATTACTAACTCTTTAACAATATTGCCTGTTGATGGAAGGCTAATACCTGTTCCCTAATTTACAAATACCAATGTGTAGATTAGGGAAGCCAAATGATTTTCTAATGGTTTCTGTATTAATGGGTATGTGCTTACCTTCAGTGGAGTAAATAAATGTTGATATTTTAAGAATTTGTTTTTAAGATAACTCTGGTTATTTCTTTTGATAAAGCAAAGACATTTGTATGACCAGCCATATTCAAGTGTTAGACTTTAATTTTTAAAGTAGTCTTTTAATTTTTTTTAGTATATTGGCCATTTACTATTCATTCAACAAACATCTTCAAGCGCTTACTATGTTGTACCAGTACTCTGCTAGGAAGTGGTCATAAATGAGAAATACCGTATCCACTGTAAAATCTACTAATACAAGTAAATGATACCTATCAACATTTTTCTCATTTTGTTCTTTTCAGTTCAGTATGGTATTTATTACTAGAGTAAAATCATAAAGTTAATGTGAAGGGGAGTGGGGAGAAACCGCTTAATGGGTACAATGTTTTACTTTGGGATGATGGAAATGTTTTGGAACTAGATAGAGGTGATTATGACTCACAACACTGTGAACGTACTAAATGCCACTAAATTGTACACTTTAAAAATGGTTGGTTGTCTGTTACATGACATTCACCTCAATTTTTTTTAATATACTTTGCAGTTTTTTCCTCTTGATACATTTATTTGACTTTGTATTCTATATTAGAGTTGGAAGGTATTTGAGAAGCCTGGCTCTGTCCCTTTCAGGCATTGTTTGGTATCTTTCAGTAGAATTCTGAAGATTTTTCTTATAGGTCTTAAACATGTCTTGTTAATGTTATTCCTCATTTATTTTTCTTGATATTGTGGGTGGGATTTTTTTCGTATTTTTAAAGTGTTTATTGCTGCTGCACAGAAGAGCTATCGAGCTTTGACTGTTCATAGCCAACCACTTTTTAAACCTCCCTTTTTAATAACAGTAACAATGGAGTCTTTTGGATTTTTCTAGGTATATGATCAAAAAAAACACTGAGATGATCACAGTTTTACGTAATTTCCCTAGTGATACAATACTTCAAAGAGGCCCTAATATTAAATATTAAGCTATTTTTGCATTCCTGGGACAAATCCCACTAAGTTCCCACTAATTCTTATAACATTTTATTGAATCATATTTACTAATAATCTTTTGAGGATTTTACATTTATTTTCATAAGGAGATTGATTTAGTCTCTTATGTGAGGTTTTTATATTAATTTAATAAAATAAATCATATAGCTAGCTTCCCATTACCTTCTACTCTGGAAGAGAAAATATGTGGCAATTAGTTCTTCCTTGAAAGTTTGAAATACTTCACTGTAAAACTATTCAGCTTAAAGCCTTATTTGAAGATAATTTTTAATTTAATCTGCATTCTCAGATTTATAGGCCTAATTTCATTTCTCTTTATGTCTTATGTCAGTTTTTTCCAGAAAGTTGCCAACTTTATCAAAATTTTTCGTTTATTAGTATTGTGTTCTATATTAATGTTAACCTCAATACTTTCTTATGATTATAAGCACTTCCATATGTTTTATCCCCTTCATATATCAAATTATTTTATGTTTATTTGAGCTTTCTTTTTATTGAACAGATTTTTAAGTGACTTTCCATTATTGTTTTGGGTAATGTGTTTTATTTTTGTTTCTAAGAAATTATATTTTGGCTTTATAAATTCTGACTTTTTGCCTTATAAATATTTCATTGGTTTTCTCTCTCTTATTTTCTTTCTTTGGTATGCCTCTTTGATTTTTTTTTTTTTTTTTTTGGTGGTACGCGGGCCTCACACTGTTGTGGCCTCTCCCGTTGCGGAGCACAGGCTCCGGACGCGCAGGCTCAGCGGCCATGGCTCACGGGCCCAGCCGCTCCGCGGCATGTGGGATCCTCCCAGACCGGGGCGCGAACCCGGTTCCCCTGCATCGGCAGGCGGACGCGCAACCACTGCGCCACCAGGGGAAGCCCTGCCTCTTTGATTTTAAATTTTCAATTGCTTAGCACATTCATTTTTTAAAAAAAAATAATGAAAGTTTTTAGTGTATGAATTTACCTCTAAGAATATCTTTGGGAGCATCCCATAATTTTGTTTTGCAGTATTTTTATATTATTTTCCTGTAAATATGAAGAGTTATTTATAGTTGATTTTTATAGTGATTTTTTTTATTCCAAGAGTTCTAGGAGATTTTATGTCTACCCTGTTTTAATTCATAGCTTAAGTGTTTTGATAACTTGTAGCTAAAGAGTCTGGGCTATAAAGCAATGCTTTTTGGAATTTTTTGAAGCTCTTTTGTAGCTCAGTATATAACCACTTCAGTAGCTATTTCATGTGTGCTTGAAAAATTGGGGTTTCCTCATAATAGTCTAAGTTCATTATATCTTTCAGTTTGTCCTAATTTAATTTTATTTTCAAGTTCTCTATCTCTCTTATATAGTTGGGATCTCGTTTTGGTATCCTTTGTCTATTAGGAAAAATAGGGGTGGACTAAAGATGTCTAACCATAATAATTCTATTTTTTTCCTTTTTCTTAGCATACCTTATTTTGATGCTCTATTAATGCCCTATTTTTTCCTCATTCTGTGTTGTGCTCTCCAATTCTTTTTTTTTTTTTGCTATGAACTGTCCTTTAGTTGAAAATAATATCACTGCTATCTGCTGTCATTTTGTTTGCATTCTTATGATATACTTTTTTACACCTTTCCTTTTTTATTATTATTTTTTCTCAGTGTATAAATGTCTAAGCGATGGTGACAGTAATTCTGAGGGAAAAAACTGGATGTAAGCAGCAGAGCAACAGGTGAAGCAATTGGCTGAGCACATTCGGGAGATCAGGAGTGGGGACCCAGGAGGGACGAGGCCAGCCTCCAGCTCCGGCGATCGGGAGCAGAGTGTGGCCTCAAAAGGGGAAGTGGGGACTTCCCTGGCGGTCCAGGGGGTTAAGACTCTGCACTTCCAATGCAGGGGGCACTGGTTCAATCCCTGGTTGGGGAACTAAGATCCCACATGCCGGTGAGTGTGGCGCAAAAAAAAAACAAACAAGAAACCATGTAGGCATGATCATTCCTAAAAAAAAATAGCACTTGTAAAAAAAAAAAAAGAAAAGAAAAGAAAAGAAGGGAGAAGAGTTAGGTGGGCATAAGACTTGCTGAAGAGAGAACTGGCTGACACTCTCCTGACCTCAGGTGACCCTGGCCTCAGGCGAGGCTGGTGCCACAGTCAGTGGATGGAGCTTCACATAGACTTGCGATAATCCCTGTATTCAAGCTTAGATCCTCGCCCAGTGCTTTGGTGGCACTGATGGGACACCTAATTTCTTTGTACCTCAATTTTTCTCTGTATCAAAAATAGTAAGACTTATTTAAAAATATTTCTGTAGCGTATTCAAGAGTGTGCATGTGATAAACAATGTCTAAATGTTTGAGGATCTTTCGAGTGCTTGCAGACAAACGAGGGTACTGTGACTTTCAAACAGTATTATTTTAGAATGAAAGTTCTGCCTTCAATGTGTCTGATGAAGAGATAAACTGTTTTTGAAAATAGGATTATGTGCAGCTTCGTCTCCTCCGTAGTGAAATGACGTCTCCCACTGATTGGATCGAGCCTTTTCTCCTTAAGCTCGGCTTGCTTCTTCCAGTGCTGTGTGCGTGGCATGGTAATTAGGGGCTTAGGTTCTCAGTGATAGGATGCTCCTGGCTATTTCTTGAGCTATACTTACCCACCGCTCCATTCCTCACACTGCGCTGGCAGAGCGTGTGGTGTGTATTTTTAAGTGGTAAGGTTTGAGGAAAGCAGTTCCATGGAAAAAGGAACGTGATCGACAAGGCTTGTAGAGAAGGAGAATCAGCTGGGGTGGCTCGCTTTTAATTGAAGTTTAGTTGGAGGTTCAGTGAGGTGAGGCTGTTATGACAGATTTCAAAATGTAATGATAGGAAAAGGGGGTGGGTTCATCAAAGTCGGAGTAAATACAGAGCAACAGCTCAGCAACCCAGCGTGAAGCAGCAGCTACGAACTCTCACAAAACGCAGAGTAATTAAAATTGGCGTCGCACAGCCCTCCTCAGTGGGTACCTTTCCAAGGAAAGCAGTGACTTTATTGTGAAAAAATATAAACACAAATTTGGAGATGTAAATTACATGCATGTTTTAATCTTGTTCATAAACACTGAAAGTTTTAAAAATGTAAATATAATCAAAGTGCACAACTGCAGCTGAAACCAGATTTGAGAAGGATTTTGAGAAAGAAAGAAGGTGAAAGACCCTGCAGTCTCCCTGACCCCTCACACCCTGCCCATCCCAACCCTACCTACCCATCTCCCCCGCACCCCACCTTTGTGGATTTGGAAAAGAAGAGGTAGAATTCTGCCCTCCAGTTTCTGAGGACACAAATCCTTGTCTCTAATTTGTCAACATCACAGAAGAGATGGTTAGTATTAACCCTTTCTCTCCATTTCCTCTCCTGCCTTAACCCTATTGGTCTATGAGTGTGAAGTTTGAGGTGAATGAGTACGATCCGCAGTGACTAAGCATGGGATAATTTGCAGCATGGGAACGAAGGAGGAAATTTATCCAAACGCTATCCAGATTCTTCTATTTCCATACTTTAAGCACGAGAGTGACCTCAAGTGGAGCCAGTTCTCAAGGTTGAGCTTGGAGAAATAGCATTAGATAGTAGAAAATTGACTGCAGTGGTGTTGAGGAAATGTGTGTGGGTTCTACCTTGACTGTCCTTTACTGCCAAAAATGATTTTGGACAAGAATCTTCACTTCACTGGGCCACAGTTTCTCCATCTGTTGAAGTCATTGAATTGGGTAAAATGAGCTCGAAGGTTCCTTCCATTTCAACCTTTCTGTAATATTACGCCTCATGGATCCACTCCAATCTAAACAGGGCCTGGGAAATTCAACCCCAATGTGGTACCCTTCCCCAGGTGGCCCCAGGAGTCAGAAATGTTCCAGACGAGGGCCAAGATTTTCCTCTGCCAAAGCTCCTCCGCTCTGTAATTTAAAGCCAGGACTCCCTGAGACTTTTGTAGGAAGTCTTTTGTCCTGGCCTCAGTTCTGCACCTGCTCAGCTGGGCAAGGGGCCCTCCCAGGAGGGAATGACCTGATGTCTGGCCAGACCATCAAAGTTCACGGTTGGAGTTGCCATCGAGATGAACCAGTGTAATAATTCTGCATATTTTATCTACATTGATGAGGGAAGCATTTAGCAGGGCTTTTATATTCTGTTCCTCTCTCAGTGTGCTCCCTTTTCAGAGTAGGGTAGTGGAAATTTATAGGATTATGGGGAGAGATACTGAGGGCCACCTGTCATTGATATAAATCATTTCAAATGAAATTATAGTGTGGTATTCAGGGGAAGCTTAGTTTCAAGGAACTAAACATATCAAGAGTCTTTGTAGTAAGTGGTGTACCTGGGTGAGTCCACCAGGAGAGCATGAAGTCAAGTTTTTCTTGATTGATTGTTTTAAGGTGGAAAATAAAAAGTACATTGAGAATTTAGCATTTGCTCTCCCAATATGTTTCATGGTAGGAAAGGGTTGGGATTTGGAAGTAGGGTAAGAGAAATGGTTGTGGGTTTGAAGATTCGTTTTCCAATTCGACCACTGATTCCCACCTGAGCTCTGAAGGAGGTCATTTCAAAGGACCATTGAGCCCTGGCCTGGCTGAGGCTTCACCACACAGCCTTTGTGATGGTTGCCTCTGGCTGCCCTGGAAAGGAAACAGGGTTTGGGCTGGTTCCAAAAAGAGCTCTCTGATCTAATTTGATTGGAGTAGCAGAATGGTGAAATTTCCAGAGCAGTCCCGCGATAAGGCGTTGGGAACAGAAGTTGGGGGTGTATTAGATGTATGTTGCCAAACTGGAACTTTTGGGAAGACAGGAGAAGGGGTGAATATAGGAAGGAGGAATGAAATATTAGTAAAAAGCTTTGGGTCTTCTAATCTTATCACGATATTTAACGCTGTTTTTCTTGTTTTATAAGGATAGACATATGTGTTATGTTCATGCACTGTTAGCAACAGTAGTTGTGCTTTACACATTTCGTTATTGATTTTTTTAATGATGAGACTAGAAAGGAGTAATTTATACAAAGATAATGTTCCTGTTTTAACTAAAACATCAAATAATCCATAAGGAAATAAACTTCACCTAAAAGTTCTCAAACTGTTGGATTAAGTCCTACATATAAAAACCAAAACTATAAAACTCTTAAAAGAACACATGGGTAAATCTTTATAACCTTGGATTTGGCAATGACTTCTTAGACACGACACCAAGAGCAAAGCAATAAAGAGAAAAATAGGTAAATTAGACTTCATCAAATTAAAAATTTTGTGCATCCGTGAACACTATCAAGAGGGTGAGAATACATTCCAAATAATGGGTAAAAATATGTGCAAATCATGTACCTGATAAGGTCCTAGTATCCAAAATATATAAAGAACTCTTAAAACAAAACAATAAAGTTAACAAGCCCAATTTAAAAGTGGGCAAAAGACATTTCTCCAAAGAAGATACACAAATGGCCAAAATGCACTTGAAAAGATGCTCAACATCGTTAGTCCTTAGGAAGATGCAGATTAAAGTCTCAACACAATACCATTTTACACCCATTAGGATGGCTATTATACAAAGCACAACAAAACCAGAAAATAACAAGTGTTGGTTAAGATGTGGAGAAGTAGAACCTTCATACATTGCTAGTAGGAATATAAAATGGTACAGCCAGTATGGAAAACAATTTGGCAGTTCCTCAAAAAGCTAAGCATAGAATTGCCATATGATCCACCAATTCAACTTGTAGTTCTATACCCAAAAGACGTGAAAACAGGTATTCAGACAAAAACTTGTGTACAGATGTTTACAGAAGTGCTGTCACAACAGCCAAAGTGGAAAAACCAAAATGTCCATCAACTGGATAAACAAAATGTGGTCTGTCCATAAAAAAGAATGTTACTCAGCCAGAAAAAGGAATAAAGTACTGACATAGGTTACAACGTGGATGAACCTTGAAAACATTATCCTAAGTGAAACCAGCCAGACACAAAAGGCCACATGTTATATGATTCATTTATATGAAATATTTAGAATAGAAAAATCCCTAGTAACAGAAAGTAGATTAGTGGTTACCAGGAGCTGGGGAGAGGGAGAAATGGGGACTTACTGCTTAAGGGGCATGGGGTCTCCATTCCGGGTGGCGAAAATGTTCTTGAACTAGTTAGTGGTGACATTGTGAATGTATTTAAGGCCAGTAAATTATACACTTTAAGATGGTTGAAATAGTAAAGATTATGTTTTGTGTATTTTACCACAATAAAAAAAAAAGTTTCCAAATTATATAAACATCATAGAAACTCTGGTAATTTGACAAACAAATGAGCTCAGGTTTGCTGAGGAAATGCATATATTTCAAGCACAGCCTTTGGGACTGGGGAAAGCTTCTGGAAGAGAAAATGTACATGACTGAAGATGAGTCCTGTTTCCTGGTCCAGACTTGCTCTTCTGTGGCCTGGGGCAAGTCATGTAAACTCTCTGAGCCTCAGAGAGGCTTGGGAGCCTTGGACAAACCTTCTATTTCTGGGTAGGAAAAATCTCAATCACTTGTGGGACCTTTTCAAGCCTCACACACTTGCAATTCACCTTGGCCTCTTACCCAGTGTGAAGGGTGGAATATTTCTGATGGAATGCTCTACTACCAGGAAGCAGGAAGAGCGGGTGGGGTACACACACAGGGGTCTGGGAGTGTGAAAGTACACCTTCTGGTAGAGCCTTTGCAATACTGAGAAGTCCTGGAGCTGGTTGTGATAACGCTCACATTCCTGGGAAGGGCAGGAGGTAGATTCATTCGTTGCTTCCTATGCCGCCCACTGGCAGATATTCACACTGAAAGTCACAGAGCCCCTGAGTGGGTGGAGTGTCTGTCCTAGAGGGAGGAGAGGTCATTCCAGAGTCCGTCTGTGAACTGCAGTTGTGGTGCGTGTGCTGAAGAAGAAGTAAATGCTGCGTGGATGAGTACTCCAGGGCTAGGGATGCTGCTCTGAGGAAGCTCACGGTTGACCTGCCTCTGAAGGATGACTTGGAATGAACCAGGAAAACCAGGAAGGTGCAGACCAGCATTCCTGGGGGAGAGAGAACCGTGAGGAGGAAGGAAAGCAGGGTGGGCTTGGGGAAGACATCGCCCGCCAAGAAAGCCTCCTGCTGGGAGGTCATGCTGAGTCGTGGTCAATGTCACTGAATTAAAAGGCCAGGGAAGTATTTTGCTGAGACCACAGTAGGCACTTCTACCAGCAAACGCTGCTTTCACGTCCCCACAAAACTACCTCCTGTGCTCTGCGAGTACGTTACCAGCAGTAACCACACAGCATCCCTGAAACTTAAAATGGTCCCCAGAGTTGGCTGCGACCTGAAGCCACCGCTCCTCAGAGCCTATACCATCTCCCCAGCACAGGGCAGCGTGGGTTACAGAACCAGTGGCTCTGGAGTGTGACACCCAGCCTACCCTGGGAGTGCTGGGAGAATGTGTCTCCTTTTGGTCTTTTGGGTTTTGGCCCACCACCCAGTAAATCTAGGCTCTGAGGGTGGTAGAACTACCAAGAGTTGCACTTGTATTCAGCAGGACCATTGCATGCATTTGGTGGGTGGACCGGATCCATCTTTGTGGTGTGGGCCACATTTCCTTCCACGCTTTGATGGAACCCAAGGTGAATGGAGCTCATACCTGCCAGTCATGTGCTGTACTCCTAGGAGCCTTCCCTGCTTAGAGTTGACGTGGTTGGAGGGCCCAGCGCTGCAACTCTGGGGTGTGTGCTATGCTCCCGGCTGCCCTGTCCACGGTGCAGCAGTGGGAAGGGAGGGTGGTCACAGCCTTGATTGGAGTTGTCCCCTTAAGGAAAGGAGCCTATCTGTAAGTCCTACTTTAGTCAAGGCCCCTTGTCCGAACTCTGTTAAATTTGGAGGCTTATGTGTCATTTCTTCTCTGTAACCGTAAGTCTGTTCTATCTGGCTTAATGTTTTTTCCCTTTGCTTGCAGGAGAGTAGATCTGGAGAAACCAACAGCTGTGTTGAAGAAATAATTCGGGTAAGGATATTCTTTTACAAATCTTACCAACTGGTTGACATAGATTCCAGATAGAAGGAGGTGCAGGTGCAGTGTCAAAGCGAGCCCATTGTTCACGTGTTGTTTGATCTTTACCCTTTCTGAGGGTAATCACCTAAGTTGCCTAAATAATAGTACTTTACAAAACAACTTCTAAAGCTTCCTTTAGAAACCTAGGAGCTACACCTTAATCTGGTCCCTTTGCACAGGCTGAGGTGACACTGTAGTAAAGGGATCAGCTGGAAGACAGAACAACAGAGTTGAGATGGAAAATATGATTGTGTTCGCATTTGGATTCTCCCATTTATCACCCTACTATTTAAAAGCATCTTTCAATAGTCTGTGCTTTCCAGTCAGGCAGGGGTTGCCTGGTTATTTTTCTCCCAGGCTTAATTAGAATCGGAAGCACTCTGACAAAGAGGTGATGCTCAGTGTTGAAAATTTATTTCTAGATTGTTATGCGTGTTATTATTTTGCCTGTTACTCCCTGTAAGCCTGTCCTTTTCATCATCATCCTCTCACGTGCACGGCCTCTGTGAACTAGTTTCACGCACAGATGCACTTAGGCTGGGCTGTTCTGCCATATTAGCGTTCTCCCGCGTACTCAAACTTACAATCAGGATGTCCTCTTCAACCTATATTTTGTCTTCAATCATATTTTTCATCGGAATAACCTAATAATTTATAGCTCTCAGAAAGCGGATATTACACTGGGCAAAACACCAAGGCAAATCAGACCAGATGGTGTGGCAATTCTCTATAAAGAAAAAGAAAAACTTTATTTTAATATGTTTGTAACTTTGGGGCATCCTACACACTTCTTCTTGAATTGCTAGTGAATTACAGTAATATGGTCATGTGGTTTAAAATTTTACACTAAACATCAAGTTGTTTTCAGCGGTAGGATTTTTATTTCTTCCTGGAAAGCATTGTTTCATAAATAAATTTTTTCACTCTCAAATTGATTAAAATAACTCATTGAAGCTTGATTTGATGACTTCATAATGATTTTTGTTTTTCTGGCAGAGACTTATATAGTAGAAAACAGTTGTTAAAATGTGGTAGCTTCATTTCTGGCATTTAAGTATATGTTGAATAAAATACGTGTTGTATTTTACATCGAAATTATCTCTATCTTGGGGCCTTGTTTCAGGTTAAACACAGATAGTGTAAAATGCAGATGTACTTTTCCTATTTTTCTCTTCTAACATACTTTCATGTTTGGGGTCCCAGTATTCAATGTTCAAGCCATCTTCCTTTGATTGGTTACGGTGTTTATATCTGCAAAATGATAATACCACAACACACCAATCGCCTCTTTGGTTTCTCTGTTTATGTTTAAAAAATCCTACCCCTCGTCATCCTTTCTTATCTTTTCTGAGGATATGGAAGAACTCTGTTGTTTGACCTTTCTGTTCTATATTCTAAGCAGGGCTTGAAGTTTATAAAGAGCTTGAGTTTTTCTCATACCAAAACGATATACTTTAGAGAAGCAGTCCACAACCTTTTCGGCACCAGGGACTGGTTTTGTGGAAGACATTTTTCCACGGGGGTGGGGGGGGGTGCTTTCGGGATGATTCAAGCGCATTACATTTATTGTGCACTTTATTTCTATTATTATTACGTAGTAATATATAATGAAATAATTATACAACTCACCGTAATGCTGACAGGAGGCGGAGCTCAGGCGGTAACACGAGTGATGGGGAGCGGCTGTAAATACAGATCAAGCTTCGCTCGCTCACCCGCCACTCACCTCCTGCTGTGCGGCCCGGTTCCTAACAGCCACGGAGCGGTGCCGGTCTGTGGCCCAGGGGTTGGGGACCCCTGCTTTAGGTAGTGCAAAATTCACTTCAAATAAAACTGAATGCTGTAGTCAAGAGTTTAAAGCATTATTTATTTTTTTCTTAAGAGAGCTGATGAGAGCCTGGCACCCCGGCCCCACTCTCCTACCTTCCCACGATACTGATCCCTCACCCGCCGCTCACCTCCTGCTGTGCGGCCCGGTTCCTAACAGCCACGGAGCGGTGCCGGTCTGTGGCCCAGGGGTTGGGGACCCCTGCTTTAGGTAGTGCAAAATTCACTTCAAATAAAACTGAATGCTGTAGTCAAGAGTTTAAAGCATTATTTATTTTTTTCTTAAGAGAGCTGATGAGAGCCTGGCACCCCAGCCCCACTCTCCTACCTTCCCACGATACTGACCCCGAATCCATCACACCGTGGGTGCCGCCCCTGCCCGCCTTGAATCAGGTGTGGAACAAGAGGGAAAGCCTGGACCAATGAGAGAATTGATTTATGTGTATGTGCAGGGTCAAGGGTAGGGGGGATGCTGCCTTCACAGGAAGACAGCTGAGCTCTGAGTTCCACACTTCCCAGAGCTTGTGAGGAGTGTTCCAAAGAGGAGATGGTATAGACTGGGAAGTGACGGTGGTGCTGGTGCTGTCGTGTGAGCATCTTTCTCTCCCCTCACCTGGCAGTCTAAGGTGTTAGCAGTGCTCTAACTTCAGGAGCTCCTAGAAGATCATGTCTGTGTTCCCAGTTTTGCCTGGAATGTTTTTCTGGCTGTCATCTGCCTCTCACACCAGGCAGCCCCAGGATCGTCTTCCCCTCTTATCCTAAGCATCTCCTCTCCTGCAAACACAAGCGCAGGGCGCCTTCTCAGTTACAGCCTGTTGGATTTGTTGTGTATCTGTCACACATCAGTATTCTTCCCACACGGTGGCCCTAATGTTTGGAATTTCGAATTCACGATTTTGTGGAATGAATAAATAAATGAGTGAGTGAGTAAAAGAATCCTCCAAAGGAGATTGGCGAGTATCATTGTGATGGCTCACAGATTCCCTTTGCTGTAAATCACGGACAAGCTCTATTGGCCTTTTTAATGCTCGGTTCCTGTGAATCATCTTTGTGGAGCCCAATTTTCCTTACCAGTGTCTCTCCCCTTGGAATCAGCTCAGGTAAACCTGATGTCGTCAAGGTCACCAGAGGTACTTACTACTTGCAGCCATCTCGTTTTAAAAAGGCTCTCTCGGGCTTCCCTGGTGGCGCTGTGGTTGAGAGTCCGCCTGCCGATGCGGGGGACGCGGGTTCGTGCCCCGGTCCGGGAGGATCCCACGTGCCGCGGAGCGGCTGGGCCCGTGAGCCATGGCCGCTGAGCCTGCGCGTCCGGAGCCTGTGCTCCGCAACGGGAGAGGCCACAACAGTGAGAGGGCCGCGTGCTGCAAAAAATAAAAATAAAAAGGCTCTCTCTTGTTGTGGAGGAAGATCAGGGTCATGAAAAATACCTTAAAATAATGAAAATGGAGATGGTCGTCGGACAAGTGTTTGCATGCCCTTTCCGTGTGGGAGGTACTGGAAACAGCGGTGGGTCAGAGACATGACGCCTGGCCCTTTGGGAGTCGACAGTGTGCTGCAAGAGATAGATACTAAGTTTTTTTTTTTAATCTCATAAATATATAATGTGAATTGTGGTAAATACTGAGGGTTTTATGAGTGCTTACTCTAGGGTACATTACCGAATTTGGGGTCAAGAACTACTTCCCTGAGGAAGCAGCCCTTGAACTAAGAGCTGGAGGGTGAGTAGGAAAGCAGCCTAAGGAAAATGGTGAAACTTCCAAGCAGAGGGAATGAAGAGCTCGGCTTGTTAAAGACCCGGGAAGGAAAGAGAAGGCCCACGTGGCTGGAGAGCAGGTGGGAAAAGCCAGGCGGGAGAGGCCAGTCGTGCTGTGCTTTCTCAGCCACATCCAACAGCCTCTAAGCACAGGGGAACCAGTAAAGGATTGGAGCTGAGAGTGATGTGATCAGATTGGCAGTGTAGATGCACCATTCTGGCTGCTGTGAGGAGTGGCTTGAGGGAAAGAAGGAAGAGGAATGGGAGGCTGATGCAGGTTCCAAGTGAGGGATGCTTGGTGGAGACATGGGAAGATTGAGGGAGATGCTGTGTTGGGTGGGGGAGAAGAGGACATCCTCTATTAATTTTTAGACATGCTGAGTTTGAGGTGCCTTTGTGATGTTCAAGTAGATGAGGAGAATGTAGAGAAACTCAGCACAGAGGTCTGAGCTGCAGGCCAGCATTTTGGATGAATTAGCACCTTGGTAGTAAAACCATAGAAATGGGTACATTTGCGTGGAGAGAGACTTGAGGCCCAGAGGCAATGAGAGCCTAAATTCCACCATTTCAGGGGCAGGGAAGGGAGGAAGATCCACTGGCAAACGAACATGAGAGGGAGTGACTAGAGAAAATTGTGACCGTGAAAAGTCACAGAATTCAAGGAAAGAGAGTTTCCATTCAACAGGGTGCAGAATTTCTGAGAGGACACGAAAAGATGAGGATCGAAAGCCACCCAATGGACTGGACAACAAAAAGGTCGTTGGTGACCTTATGGAGAGCTGTTTCTGTGGAGGAGAGGGGGCAGGGTCCAGACTGGAGAAAACTGAGAGGATGGAGTCCCTGAGTTTAGAGACCTCTTGTGAGGAAAGGCTGTGGTTTCCGTTTCGTTTATTTCCATTCCATTTATTTCCTACACAGTCAGGACCACCAGTGAGGATAGGCTACCATTTATTGAGCACTTACTATATCTGGGACACTCTTCCAAGCTTCTTGCATGTGTTTTCTCATTGGACCATCACAACTGCCTTCTGTGTAGTTGGGAACTATTATCATCCCCATTTTACAGAGGAAGAAACTGAGGCAAGGGGAGGTTAAACACAACTGGCCAGGGGCACACAGCTACCACATGGTAGAGCTGGGATTTTAACCAGCACCGCCTGGGATCAGCACCCCCTCTCTCTTACCCGCTGTGCTGTCTTATTAAAGGAAGAAGCCCCCCCTCCAGCTCATTCATGAAACCACTCAGGCATCTTGCTGTGAGAGGGAGGTTTCCCGTTCCCATGTGTGTATGATCTGAAAGTGCTCAATGATGCGTGTGTACACTTGAACTTACGGAGGTTTTATGGCCAACGTCAGCAACCTCACCTTTGAACTTCTTTTTCCTCCCCCCTCTCTTATTTTTGCTGAGGTGACTGTTTTCAAGTCATTTGAATATTACATTATGTTCTCCAGTATAATTATTTTTTATCCTCAGAGAATTTCAATCCTGGGACCTAGTAAATCTGTGTATTACTGCAAAATTCATTTAGGAGATGGGCACTGAGGGCTGGGAGCCCTCATCGCTGACATATGTTTGTAACAGACAGTTTTCTAAGTTACACTGTATTGCATCCCTAAAGGCTCCAGTGCTGTAATACTTAGGTGCTTTTCCTAGCATTATCCATTAACGTAGAATGGCATTAACATTTGTTCAGCAAATAAAATCCGTTTACAACTTAATGGGGTTGTGCCGGGCTGGAATCTAGAATGCACAGATTTTATGCCACACAGCTCTAGATGGCATTTATTGCCGGGCATTCCTCATCACGTAGGGAGCCTTTGTCATAAGAGACCCAGGGTTTGAGATCTGGTTTGGATTTAAAGGATGACCTTAGAGACAATCTCAGTGCACCATCTGAGCAGATTATCTTCTTGGCTTTCATCTTTAGTCACTAATTCAATTCCAATTTCCTGTGAAATATTCAGGGCGAATATTTACGTGGAGTTGCCTTTCTGTTGACATGAAAGGAGTAACTGGAACTTGTTTAAATTCTGGAGACCCAAACCAATTTCCTGACACTATAATTGAACAGATTTCCAGCAGACAGAGGGACCTCCTTTTCCTTGGTTTTCTAGAAACTAAGGAGCCTCCTAGGCAAGATTTCCAGTTGTGATGCTGGGAGGTCGGTGAGTGAGGAGAGAGTGGAGATTTACCATCACCTGCAGTGCAGGCGATCGTGGCCCCCTCACGTGTTCAGACCGTGGATGGTGAGCCAGGTGAAACCTTGTGCTTAAACGTCTACATGCTCCGTAGCCCACATGAAAATATATTAGCCACTCGGAGAAAATTGAGAACAAAGGGACAGCTGGTTTTAAGTGATCTGCTTGGGTCGTTTGCAGAGCTGGACCTAGGTCAAATCTCCCGTTTCAGACCAGACAGGCGTTTCCTGCCTCATGGTTTGTTTTTTTTTTGTTTTTTTTTTTTTAATTTTTTATAAATTATCTCATTTGTTTCAAGTAGTAAAGATTTTATTCATGACAAAATGAAGCCCACAAATGGCAAAATCAATCCGGGTATAAATGTAGAGGAGCCTGTGTATATATCCCATTACTTGTCATAATAAAATCGAATCAAAGCAAAAGTAAACCTGGTGGAGGTCTAGAGAAATTCACCAAGCGAAAGCTACATGTTTTATCCAAGATAAATGAGTTTCACTGGGTAGGGTTTTGATTTTTCTTTTTGCAGTTGGCCACTTGGATGGATAGAGACAGCAGTAACACAATTTATATCTTATTTTACATCTGTAGGTGCATTTTTACTAGATGTTATTATATTTGTCCTTTTGGCTGAAACCAAAAGCCCTACTTAAATGACTCCATTTCTCTGCCAGGGGCATCGTGGTGCCTGTAAGGGGTATGCAGCAGCCTGCTGCTTGTTTCAGGGCCATTTGGCTACACTTTGTAGGCTTTGTGATGACTCTGGAGGTGTCCAGTTTCTAACAGAGGTGGGGCGAGAATACTCTAATTCAGAATCTGTTCCGGGCTCAGAGGCTTTGCGGTGATGGCCAAAAGGGACCATGGAGGTCTGGAAGCTTCCATCGGGAGTGAATGGCTTTGCCTTTCTGTTTTTACCTGTCTCCTTCTGATGCACAAGGTTAGACATCACAGAGGCATTTACAGAACCAGGGGTGTGGAAGACCAAGGGGATGTTAGCAGCCCAAGCAGCATATATTCTGTGGGAATAGCAGCATATACTCTCTGCCCTCATAGTCAAGGGTGAGTTCTGATACCGCAGTCAATATCTTTGCATGGGTGTTTGTCAATATCTTACTGTGAAGGTGCCGACTGGAAGACAGGAGGAGGTCCACACATAGTGTTAACAACAGCTGGATGGCACAGGCCGTCACGGAGCTCACGGTGCCATGTCCCTCCTGCTGTGCCCAGGCTGGGACAAGGGAAGCATGTCAGTAGCCAGACTGCACCATGGGCGGGGTTTCCAGCAAGGTCAAAGGCACACCTTCCCCATTTCTCGTGAAGAAACTTGGAGAACTTCAGCACTACATTAGAGGACTGAGGCATTAAATATACTTGATTTTTAAAGTTTTCTGTTGCTCTAGGCTTGCAAGGTATACATCCACCGAGCAAAGAGATAGTGAGACTGGGCTTAAGACAGAGTCAGATTCTTGGAGGTCCTCTGCGGAGCCACACGTGCTCTGGCCCCAGTGGTGTTCCAGCCTCATCTCTCACTCCTGCCCACCTCTCACTCTGTACATGGCTTCTGCAGGAGCGGCACCACAGCTCTCTCCCTCACCTCCGGGCTTCACTCGTGCTCTTCTCTAACCCCAGAGCACACTCTGTCTACCTCTGACCCCGAACACCCGACGGTTTCTTGCTTATCTTCCAAGCCTCACTTAAGATGTCACTCCCTCCAGGAAGCCTTCCTGATTGCCAGAGTGAGTTAGATGCTCTTGTTCTATATTCTCCAAGTACCCTTTACTTTTATCATAGCACTTATTGTACTGAGTCATAACTGTCTTTCTTAAGCCCCATTAAGCTTTTACCATCCATCTCCAGGGGCTATCAAACTGCCTGGCATGTAATGGGTGTTTAATTAATGCTGAATAAATGGATGAGGAATAATGAATGAATGCCTTTGATCTTTTTGCTCAGTGTCTGTTTTACCTCTCCACCCTGTCGTCCTTCCAGTCCTCCAACAAAAAAAGATTGAGGTGCTGTCCCCGTGAAACATAAGCTCTCCAAGGATGGCCGAGATTGTTGGGTTACCTGGAAGCATTAGAACAGTCTACATTTCACACAAATTCAAGAGAGATGAGAGTTCACCTAATAACTCCTGAGGGTTGGAAGTGAAAAGGCATCCCCAGCTACTGCTGGTATCCACGCCAGAAAAGCTCAGACCTTTTGTATCTGCCACTTGTAGCCTGATTATCTTTCATGAAACTGAGTTTTCCATTTTGATAGCTAATGAATGTAATGTACAAGTTGAAGAAATCAAGATAATAAATTTGCAGGGATAATTTGGTTAATTACCATATTGCTCCTCGTGTAATCGAGGGAGGGAAGTCAAAGTTATTTCTACTGCTAATATGCTCCACGTAAAGCAGTTCTTGGAACAATTACCCAAAGTTATCAACTCAAGACATACATTTTAAAATTGTACTTATTATCATGAAAACCACACATGGTGTTCTCTTTTTTCAAATGAAGGGTTGTGAAATTACACAGATTTGCTGCAAATTACTATTGTACACATACAGGAAAGTTAAAAATAATTTCTAAGATCGAAAATGATACTTTGAGGATTGACAAGATACAGGCCTTGAAAAATTAGAACATCTATCTAGATATTAAT
Organism: Physeter macrocephalus; assembly: GCF_002837175.3. NCBI lineage: Eukaryota > Metazoa > Chordata > Mammalia > Artiodactyla > Physeteridae > Physeter > Physeter macrocephalus. The sequence continues at coordinate 18,113,896 of NC_041225.1, read as the reverse complement.
CATATCTTTTAAGTAAGACATAATTACCTGTAGTTCTTACACTCATAATTATTTAGATCATTATAATGGAAAAAACTTAGAAACCTGATTATTCTTTTGCCATTTCATTTATATGCTGTTTCATAAATTCTGATATATTTGGTTTATAGTTATGCAGTTTGTGTGTTTTTAATGGTTGTTGGATGCAATGAGATGTAAGTATTTTAAAAATGTAAGGGTTGAAACTCAGGACATTTTTCATGACTTTTAGAACATGTGCCCATATTTATCTACAGGTGGTTTTGTTCTGATTTTGAAAGCTGTCCACACACACAGCCCGCAATTTCAGAATGGGTAGTCCAGTTTTGGCATTCTTTAGGCTCCTAAATTAACTGGTTTTTGCACATGAGGCTTTTTCCCATTTGCACATGGCTCCATTTCTGGGCCCACGCGTAGCCCAGAAGTTCTGGAGAATCGCTATGCTTGGCCTGCTTCCTGAACACCTTTAGTTCTGCTGATAAATTAGGAAAAGTACACCTCTTCCTGTCTCTCCAGATACAGTAGTCCACTTTTATCCGAAGTTGCAGTTACCCACGGTCAACTGAGGTCTGAAAATGTTAAATAGAAAATTCCAGAAATAATTCATAAGTTTCAAATCATATGCTATTCTGAGGCAGGGTAATGAAATCTTGTGCCATCTTGCTCCATCCCACCTGGGATGAGAACCATCTCTTTGTCCAGCATATCCCATGCATCTCGGTATCTCTCTCGGTACTGTGTTCAAGTGGCTCTTATTTACTTAATAATGGCCCCAAAGTGCAAGAGTAGTGATGCCGGCAGTTCTCCTATTCTCTGACTGTGCCTAATTTATAAATTAAACTTTATCCTAGGTATGTATATATAGGAAAAAACAATGTGTGTAGGGTTTGGTGCTACTTGTGGTTTCAGGCACCCACTGGGGGTCTTAGAACATATACCCCATGGATAAGGGGGGATTGCAGTATTGGGCTGGAAAATAATGTCATATCCTGACACTAGCTGATTTATTTCTCACAGCGTCTCCCTCTATCTTTCCTCCCATTAAAAAGGTGTACCTATTTGTGCAAAAGTATATCTTTCTCTCTCCCCTGAACTTCCTAAAAAGTTACAGGCGTTGTAACCCATGGGCAGTTTGCTGTTTATTATTACAACTTTTTCATTAAAGTGTTTTCATTTTAATGCCTTATTTTTTATTGTAATCCTAAATAATGAGAGATCTGTGGTTCTGTAGAATTAAAAATACTAAAAATTTTATATTCTACTCCTTTTTTTAAAAAAAAAGTATTTTTCTATGAACATTGATTAGGCTTCTGAAACATGATTAAAAGTCCTAAGATCAGCATGCTTATTATTGACATATTATGCATTAATTTAAAACTCTATGCCTCAGCTACTTGTAAATATCTTTTTAATAACCTCAAATATAGATTTTTTTTTGCATATAAAGTACATATTTTCTAAAAATCACCCTGGGATTCTATATTAATTTAACAGTATCGATATATTTATATCTGCATACTTACTTTATGAATCATTTTAGCCTTCCCTTCTCTGGCAATAACTTGTGATCTCACAGTATTTTTGGTCAGTTTTTAAACATGTTTTTGAATTCAGTTTAACAGTGTCTATCTGGGTGGAGGAGAGGGAATGATAGGCTTTTATTTATTTTTCTTATTTTTTTGCAATTTTGGAAGATATTTTATTTTATATAATTAAAGAGTACTTTTTTTGGTAAACGTACCATTTTTAATAAAATATAATCTATAAGGGCAAACATGAATTAAGGATATGATAAAATATTGATTAAAATAAATCCTACTGTTTCCTTTGTAGAATATAGATTATTATAAGTGGTTACTTTTTATTTTCCAACTTGGCAACAGTTTAGTACGATAAGCCCAAGAGAAAAGTTAATATATTCAAGATATATTAATATCTGAGTTTGAATACGCAAAGTATTTTTAAAAAGTAATATTATAAAAATGAAAGTCCTTGAGCATATGCTGACAGGACAGGCTTTTAAAAATAGAACCTGAAAAGTTAGCTAAAAATGTTAGTACAGCTTCTGAAAAATGACCGAATCCCCCAAAATCTACCCAGGCTGCTTCTCTGGAAACCAAATGACAGTCTTTTACCCAGCTTCAAACAGGAAAGGCATGTGAAAACTCAGCTGCAGATAAACTAGAGAGAAAGAGGAAAAGGGAGAAAGAAAATGCGGCCATGATGCATGAAGAAGATGGTGTCGCGAGAGGTTCCCTCCAGTGAGAGTAAAACCTCCCCTCTGGGCTGCAAAATGAGCATTGATCATTCTGACTTTTTCACTTTGTATTTTCTTGGTTTTTTTCAATGAAGTCTCTCACTCAGCCCTCCAGCTGCACCCCAACCCCAGACTCTGGAAAGAGGCAAGGAATGAACACTGAGTTCTTTGGGACGTTCGCTGGTTATTGTTGAATGAAATCAGGAGATCACTGTGACATGAATACAGACTCAAGAGCAGATTCCCAACAGGTTCAAGACAGTGTAGATGGTGATGGGGGGAGGGGGGGCACTCATGGTAACTGGAGTCATCTAGAAAGATCATCAGCAACCCTTGGATAGTTGAAATGATTAATCACTTCAGCACAAAAGAGCACAAAAGGAGATTTGTTAAGAATAAGCGGGGGACAGAGTGCTACCTCCAGGGGTGACAGGCCTGTCTGCTTAATAGTGTATTTTTAAAGTGTATGCCACATCAAAAGCCAAGCGCGTGCAAATGGAGGAAAATGGAAAGAAAAAGCAGTGGGCAGAATACTTAGTGCATTGGAACAAATGTTTCCAAGATCAGATTGGCAATAATTTTGATTGGAGCATTTTTTAAATGCATTCTTATGCCCCACCCAACCTCCCACCCCCAAGGTCTTAGCAGCACTGGGAAAACTCAGAGTCCCTAGAAGGATGTGTGCTGGACCGTTTATCACTAAAAACGATAAAGAGCCCATCAAAGCAATATTGTGTGATAGCCCCCCTTTCTTTGAGGTGCAGGGATCTGAATAGTCTCCTTGGACTAGAGCAAACTCCATGAATTAAAGCAACAGAAGCAATAATGATAGCATGGCTTAACAGGCACTGATGGCTTTCTGTGCCCTCGATGTCTGTTATCTCCTTTAATCCTCACTCTAACTCTAGATGATGTTATCCTCATCTTCCAGAGCAGGAAACTGAGATAAGGGGAGGGGAACACATAGTGAATAAGAGCCATGGTTAAGGTTTAAACTCCAGAGTCCAGAGCCTAAGTTCATAAACCAGATAGAGTGATTTTTTTAAAAGGCTGAATATTTTCAGTACATAAGACTAGGCAAATTCTTCTTGTGGGGATGCATCAGGACTCTTGTGTTTGTACCACCTCTTTCTCACGGCCTTGAGGATAGGAAAGGATGCTCATGGCTGCAGTTGTTGCTTTAGAAGCCACACAGCGTTTCTGAGGAGTTAGATTGAGCATTGATGCCTGCGGCGTGGCATAAGGGGTGCACGGTGAGCACAGAAGTACCTTTGATAGTTCCTTACAAATTGGTCTTGAGCGTGCATTCACGTGTAACCTAGTTACCGGTAGTACATCTTGAAGTGCCAGCTTCTTCTGCATCAGCCTGTGTTTTGCTACCTTCCATAAAGCTCCACGTTACTGACACCACCTGTTCATATTAACCCTCGTAAGAGCCCCAGTAGTCAACACTGTCCTCCTCCCCAGGAGAGGGGTGGGTGAAAACGTAGAGTCAGAGGCACCGAGAGGTCCAGGTGGCCGCAGCCCGCACCCCTGACTGCACAGGTGTGAATTTTCATTGCAGCTGGAGTTCTTGCATCAGACACTGTTTGACAACGGCTCTGCCGCTGACCAGCTTGGTAGCATGGAGTCAATAGAGATTTCAATACAGTGCACGGTTTGCAAAGAAGAAAGCTATTGTTCTTGCTCATTACTTGATATGGCTGTAACATCTGTTGCCAGATAAATTTGGGGATACAAACATCTTCGTGAGTCAACGTGCCTAACCAAATGTTTTCATTCATCAAACGCAGTTCTGGAGGTAAACCAATCTTGCAAATCTGTGATTGAAATCAACCTTTTATTTTGGAACTGATGACTGTTAGCTGCCATTATTCTCATTAGGATAATCAAGTATTTTCAAACTCGTTGGAGATGAGGTTCACTTAAGGAAATCTCAGTCTATAAAATCCGGTTGTAGAATATTTGCGAGATTAGCTCTTTATTGCTAAGAAATCATTGTTTTGCTAAAGGACTCCTGCCTACAGGAAAGGATTAACCTAGGATTAATAGCAAATTCCCCTAGATATCTAGAATCTAGGTATCTGCTTACAGCTTTTTTACAACGTAGCATTACTAGAAAACAAGAGTGTTGGAATCACTTTGAGTTTGATTTGACAAACGATAAAATATAAAGACAATGCTTCCTTGGAATAAAAATGAAAGCCAGTGGGACATTATAAATCACTTTACAAAAACATCATTTTTTTTTTTTTTGTACAACTGTTCAGGTGCGCACACTAAGCAAAGCAGCTGCAAAGGGAATAAATGCAGACTACACCCCCTGGTGGAACATTGTTTGATAGGTGGTTGATGGCGTTTTCTCTCTTTAAGTACAGTTGAAGTGCGTATTTAAATTTCTTTGCCTTCTTAATTATTGTAAACTACGTTCATTTATGTCAATTTATGCCTGTTAGTTGCTTTAACAAGTATATGGTTATACCAAGTATGCCTAATTATGAATCAGATTACCCAGGCAAAGTAGTTTTTATAATATATGTTCTAGTCTACTGTGTTTCTAAAGACTCCTTTTGAGAGCTCACAAAGGATTAAAAATTATGCGTAGCTTCTAACTTATATAGGAGTATTTTCACGTTGAAGTAAACTTGGTAGATTGCTTGGAACGGCTGTCTTGCTTATTGGCAAATGACATAGAACCCTCCTGCTTAAATATAAATCCTTCCCACGTTAAGACTTATCCAACTGAGGAGAGCAGAGTAAGACTCGGAAATCTGCTTGGGCTTGGAAGGACAGTGGGTTAAAATAGTGGAAGTCTTCCAAGAGGTAGGTTGAGAAAATCCCCTGCTTCCACCTAGAGCCTTAGGAGAAGACACAGGAAGGGAAATGGGTTGATATTCCTGTACCATGTATGAAGGATTATATCTTTTCAACATTGTGTTTTTCATTGACATACAGATTTAATTTCAATTAGAATGAGATTGCCTACAATTCTGTATGATTTTGTAGCACCCAGCAGTATTCTCAGTAAGTACTTGAATGATTTATTGAAAAATCTAACTTCATGAAAAAACGGACTCATTCAATTTTTAAAGACATCTTATATATCCTTTCAAGTATGGGACTTATTACTTGTTAATTATTTCTATTCAACACCTTGAGTTATTACTATCAAAAAGTCAGTGATCCCTAGCATCCAAAAATGAGTAACAGCTGGAATTTTACATGTAGAAAATTCATGTCTTCATGGGAACTCAAAGGCGTCTAAAATTATAAACTGTTTTTACATCTGTTAGGAATCCACTCTTGAGTGAATTAGGAGCTTATAATGATACCTGTGGTGACTTGAAAGTGAAGAATCGGGCATGCATATTCAGCATAGTCAGTAGTGAGTTTTCTTTTCTTTTTTTTAATTGGGGTGTAGTTGTTTTACAATCTTGTGTTAGTTTCTACTGTACAGCAAAGCGAGTCAGCCCTATGTATACATATATCTCCTCTTTTTTGGATTTCCTTCCCATTTAGGTCACCACAGAGCATTGAGTAGAGTTCCCTGTGCTGTACAGCAGGTTCTCATTAGTTATCTATTTTATACATAGTAGTGTATATATATATATATATATATATATGTGTGTGTGTGTGTGTGTGTGTGTGTGTGTCAATCCCAGTCTCCTTTAACGGATTTTCTTCTCCTCCTGTGGCAGCAGTAACATACATGTGGTTGACCCAGGCTGGTTGTATGGCTCAAAGGAGATTAAGGATTGCACACAACTTGGTAAAGTGCTATTAAAAACAGCAGTGTTTCAGCTCAGAGCTACAGAAGGTAGAGAGCTGGAGAGAGCACCACTTCCACTCTTACAAGAGGAAAAAAAAGCCAGAGAAAGAGCAAGTTAGCTACATTTATTAAACCCATGAAAGAACTGAGGTCACAAGGCAAACAACCTGAAATATGAGGGGAGACAGGCACCTTCAGGGAGAAACAGGACTTGAGCATTGGCTTGTAAGGGACACCACCCAAGGCCATGTAAACCAGTTAGAAGAAACTTGTATGACTGACAAAGCTGAACATGGGCTCACAGGAGGGCACCACAAGCACGGGGGAGTTTGCGCTCTTTTGCAGGCTTTTCTCCCCCCAGGTGCTCATAGGGAGGACCTGGGAGCAGGCTGGGAGGCCTCACCTGTGGTGTTGGCTAGGGGAAGGGAGTTGCAGCCACTGCTGAACCTCCACCCAGACCCATCTCCTCTATCTCTCCTACTGATCAGAAACCTTAATCTGTAGGACGAAGGGCACAAAACTGCAACCTGAGAGCCCTGGTGGGTCCCCCTATAGCTGGAGGAGAGGAGTGGCAACCATCACCCAAACCATGCACACCCTTCTCCCCCGTCACTCCTTAATCTTCAGGGGGAAGGGCAACCAGAATGCATCCTGAAGTCCCTGTGGGAAACCCACTGTACCGGCAGAGTCGGGGGGTTTTTTTTTTAGAAAAAACAAAAAGCTCTACCCCTAGGGAAAGGTCAGGAATATGTGCTCCTTAACATTATATTACATCTGGAGGAAAGCTACACCACCAAGACTCATGTTCACAGTGCCCAGCTAACACCAAGACTTAATCAAAACATCAGAGACCATTTTCTTTCCCCAGCTCTCCAACCACTGCACAGACTAGCACTGAGTAAAAAGAACAGTGGGATACAACTGGGAGAGCTATGCAAAGAGAAGACCCAAAGCCAAGTGGGGAGACTCATAGCCCAGCAGAGAGCAAATTCACATCCAACTCGACCCATCATTAGATTAACACAAACCTCCACACTGAAGACCTAACAGAAGGAAAGGCATTCTCATCTCCAAGAATAAAACATACTTCCCTCAGAATCTACTGTCTTATATAACATGTTTGGTGTTCAACAGAAAATTAGGAGACCTATAAAAAGGCAAGAAAAAGCACAATCTAAAGGGACAAAGCAATCATTAGAACCAGACACAGATATTAGAACTATCAGACACGGAACTTAGCTGGCTACAGTTAACATATTAATGGCTTTTAAGGAAAAGGCAGACAGCATGCAAGATCACACAGATAATTTCACTAGGGTGATGGAAACTATAAGAGATGACCACATGAAAAAAATTGATAAATGAAAAAGAGATGAAGATTGTCTGTAATGGGCTCATCAGTAGGCTGGGCACAGTTGAAGAAAGAATCCATGAGCATGAAGATAAGTCAACAGAAATTACTCAAACTGAAAAGAAAGAGATAACAGTGTAAAACAACAACAACAACAACAAAAAAAAAACCAGAACAGAGCATCCAAGACTGGTTGGATAATATTAGATGGTCAAGCACATGTAACTGAAATTCCAGAAGGAGGAAAAACAAAGAGAACAGGGCAGAAAAAATAATGGCCAAGAGTTTTCCAAAATTAGTGACAGACACCAAACCACATATCCCAGAAACTCAAGCTCAGAGAATACTTAGCAAGATAAATACCAACACACACACATGCACACAATCACACACACACCCTAATGTATATCATATTCAAACTGCTGAAGACCAAAGACAAAGAGACAATCTTGAAGTCAACCAGAGAAAAAGAGACACTTTACCAACAGAGGGACTGGATAAGAATGACAGACTTAAAAAAAAAAAAAAAAAAAAAAGAATGACAAACTTTTCATTGGTAACCGGGCAAGCAATAAGACAACAGAATACATCTTTAAAGTGTGAAACGGGGGGAGGGGGGGAAACCTCAACCCAGAATTCTCAACAAAAATATTCTTCGAAAGCTAAAGAGAAATAGTTTTCCAGGCAAATAAAAAACGTGGGAATTCATTATCAGATCAACCGGACAAGAAACGGTAAAGGAAGTTCTTTAGGCAGAAGGAGTATGATGTAGTCAAAAACTCAGATCTTCACACACAAAAATGAGAGTATCAAAAATGAAATAGATAAAGTAAAACAGGCCCAACAGCATGTAGTAAATGCTAAAGCCTGGCCTTACGCCGAGTTCCTTTATTTACTGATTAAAAGGCAACCAGTACGTACTATTTAACAGGTAGGGGGTTTGAGCTTGAAAAGATGAAGAAGTTGTGGTGGTTAGGGTTGTACAAGAATGCAAATATACTTAAGGCCACCGAACCATGTACATAAAAATGGTAAATTTTACATTGTGTGTATTACCTCAGTAAGCAGCTGTTATATCCAAGAGGTGCTCTATAGCATGCAAACATACAGCAATGTTTTCCCTCTCATTTTCTCTCTTTTTAAATTAAATTAAATTAATTTATTTGTTCTTGGCTGCGTTGGGTCTTCGTCTCTGTGCGCAGGCTTTCTCCAATTGCAGCGAGCGGGGGCTGCTCTTCGTGGCGGTGCGCGGGCTTCTCATGGTGATGGCTTCTCTTGTTGAGGAGTGCGGGCTCTAGGCCCGTGGGCTTCAGTAGTTACGGCTCGTGGGCTCTAGAGCGCAGGCTCAGTAGTTGTGGTGCACAGGCTTAGTTGCTCCGCGGCATGTGGGATCTTCCCGGACCAGGGCTCGAACCCGTGTCCCCTGCATCGGCAGGCGGACTCCCAACCACTGCGCCACCAGGGAAGCCCCTCATTTTCTCTTGAAACCCTTTTCACAAGCTACTTCTCTCCCTGCTGCTGATTGAAATCTCAGCAGCTCCCGTGGCTTTTCCAGATACTATTCAATGATTTTAAAGTTCTCTAGTCACTCTTAGTGACAAAATGTTTCACTTCAATAATTAAAGTGCCCAGTCACAAGGCATCGTCAAAGCTCTGAACTTCATTTAAAGTTAAAGATTTCTTTCCACCAACTTGGGTTTCCTACAAGCTGGAATCTTAGGAAGGAATGAGGGGCATGGCTGTTCCTTTTCTATTTCACTGGCTGGTGCTTTTCTTACTTTCAGTTGAGGTTTCTGGTTCCACTACAGCTAGGGTGACAAAAGAGGGGTGAGGGGCAAAAGAAGTCACACTTGGTGATCCTTGTGAGCTGGCACTGGTGCGCTCTTTTGGGTTGGTGGGTCTCTCTCTCTCTCTCTCTCTTTAGGAGAGAAAGAATATTCTTTCTCTCACAGGGTTCTTTAAGGGTTCCAAATAGATTTTCCTCTTTGTAAACGTCCACCTGTAGCTGCTTTGATGATGTCCCTCTTCCAGTCTAAACGACCTCGCTTCTTTGCCCGTTCTTGCCCCAACCTGGCTTCTGCATCCAGTGGTATAGTTAGTCTCTGTAGATGGGAGTGGAGTCCATAGCCAGCACAGCCTTCTGTGCTGCCACCCTGGCCACTCAAGTCAGCCCGCGCCCCTGTGGAGTTTCTCAGGCTTGTGTTAGGTATTCCCAAATACCTAACAAATATAAAGTCCCCTGAGGGCTGTTGGGTTATGTGTGGGTGTGGGATGGGGGCTGTTTAAAAGCCTTCTTACTTGAGCTTGAGGTGAGGAGAAACCGTCTCCCTTCCCCTCCCTCACTTCAGATGGGGGAGGCAAATGTAGCAGTATTACAGCTGCTTTCTCCAACGAAATTCTCTTTCGGGACCTCTGATGAGGATCGAGCAAAAGGTCATAAAAGGCTTGTTGAGCCCCTGGATGCGAGCTCTGCCCTGCCTAGGTGCACCTCCCTTTGATTATATGGCATCTGTTGTTTGTTCTAAATCAAAAGACAAAGAACAAGTGCCACTGTCACATCCTGTTCAGTAGTACTCAGTTTTAGCATGATCAGGAGGTACATGCTTAAATAGAAGGTACACTTAGTAGAAGGTTTGCCATTTAGTTTTACGTTACTGTAGTATATACCATCTAGGTTACAAATAAAACTCTTAGAGGAAAACAGGCAGAACACTCTGTGACATAAATCACAGCAAGATCCTTTTTGACCCACCTCCTAGAGAAATAGAAATAAAAACAAAAATAAACAAATGGGACCTAATGCAACTTAAAAGCTTTTGTACAGCAAAGGAAACCATAAAAAAGATGAAAAGACAACCCTCAGGATGGGAGAAAATATTTGCAAGCAAAGCAACTGACAAAGGATTAATCTCCAAAATATACAAGCAACTCATGCAGCTCAATATCAAAAAAACAAGCAACC
>NC_041225.1:18098760-18103235 GCF_002837175.3 Physeter macrocephalus | reverse complement strand
ATTACTCAGCCATAAAAAGAAAGGAAATTGAGTTATTTGTAGTAAGGTGGATGGACCTAGAGTCTGTCATACAGAGTGAAGTAAGTCAGAAAGAGAAAAACAAATACTGTATGCTAACACATATATATGGAATCTAAAAAAAAACCATAGTTCTGACGAACCTAGGGGCAGGACAGGACTGAAGACGTAGAGAATGGGCTTGAGGACACGGGGAGGGCAGAAGGGTAAGCTGGGATGAAGTGAGAGAGTAGCATTGACATATATACACTACCAAATGTAAAATAGGTAGCTAGTGGGAAGCAGCCGCATAGCACAGGGAGATCAGCTCCGTGCTTTGTGACCACCTAGAGGAGATATGGGGATATATGTGTGCATATAGCTGATTCAATTTCTTATACAGCAGAAACTAACACAACATTGTAAAGCAATTACACTCCAGTAAAGATATAAATAAATAAGTATAAAAACAAAAACAAAAAACACAGTTAAGAAAACCTCACATCTCAGAGACAAGGCTTTAGCTGGGTAGAAATAAGTAAGTATGTTTATTTTCCTTTAATTTCCTCACATTCTCCGCCTTCTTAATCCTTTCCTGTTTTCCCTTTGCCTTTTTAAAAATTTTTACAATGAATTTGGCCTCAGACAAGAACTCCCTGAAGCCATGAGCCAACATCTGCATGATGGTCCTACCCAGGACCAGGCCTTTTTAAATAGCACAGGTCAGAATCTGGTTTCATAACTTCAAGAGGATCAGCCAGAGGACAAAATTCTTATTGAGTCAGTTCTCTTTTAATTTAGTAAATGTTTTTTATCCTGTGTTTCCCAGTACTACTTGAAGAGCTATTTTTAAAACATCATTTTAGCTTGTGGATAAAAGTAGTACAACGATCTACTTACACAAACAGTATCTTTGTTTAAAATGAGCACATTTCAGTGTGATTGAATTGGGGTTGGAAGTAGTGCAGCTGATCTTTTTTTTTAAATTTTATTTTATATTGCAGTATAGTTGATTTACAGTGTTGTGTTAGTTTCAGGTGTACAGCAAAGTGATTCAGTTATACATGTACATGTATCTATTTTTCAGATTATTTTCCCATATATGTTGTAAAGAATATTGAGTAGAGTTCTCTGTGCTATACAGTAGGTCCTTGTTGGTTATATGTTTTATATATGGTAATGTGTATATGTTAATCCCAAACTCCTGATTTATCCTGAGCTGATCTTTAGCGATATCTTGGGGGCGACTCCACAGCCCACTTCCCCACTCCTTTACAAAGCCTGCCGACAACGGGTGTCACTATAGACAGATTAGCATGTACCTAACGGTGTCCTTGAAAAACTTGCTGTTAAGAGCTCTGTTATCACATAGCCTGAAAAGCACAGACTTTAAAAAATGTCTTTTTTTATGAGGTCAAACCCTTCGTTTTGACACTTAATAAATAAAATGCCCACGTTGTAAGACATGGGATAATGAATTGTAAAAAGACATAATCAGCAATGACTAAATAATTAAGGGAATTGAAATGCAGAGTCATTTGGGGATGCATTAATAATAACACGATTTGTTCCATATGCTAAGGAATTCTGTTTTTAGAAAAATCAGTCATCACACATGTTCCATGGCAAAAAGGAAAAAAAAATTAATGTTGACTAATAGGAACTGTAATTAGATGTTCTGCTTTTAAACAGCTGAATAAAAGATGAAATCATATAGAAAGTATATTTAGATACAAGTCAGAAAGTAAACTGATTATTATTCATAGGATTGTTAATAGGAACTCTAATTTATGCATCTAGTGGGAATTGTATTAGGTAATTAAGAAAGGGAGTCACACTAGGCTTCCTTTATGCATTCACATTTATGTATCTTCTTATACCAGTGACTCTCGTTTTTCTCATCCTCCACCAACTTAACCATCAGAGTCACGTCTTGTGGTGGCCAGTGAGCATTTGGGGGTTCTGGGGTCTGGCAGGTCTTACCTCCAAGGGATGCTGCATTGGGACACCGCTCAGTCATCATGTCCCCTGAGCCTTTGTCGGGCATCACCGGCAGGCAAGCTTGACTTTTAAGCTTCTGTTAGTTTTCTACCTTCAGAGGTTTCTTTAAAGATCCCTGGAAGGGACTTCCCCGGTGGTGCAGTGGTTAAAAATCCGCCTGCCGATGCAGGTCACACGGGTTTGAGCCCAGGTCTGGCAAGATCCCACATGTCGCAGAGCAACTAAGCCCGTACACCACAACTACTGAGCCCACGTGCCACAACTCCCGAGCCCACGCGCCACAACTACTGAAGCCCACACGCCTAGAGCCCGTGCTCTGCAACAAGAGAAGCCACCGCACTGAGAAGCCCGTGCACCGTAATGAAGTACGACATCTGAACCGATCTGTGAGATCGTGGTTAGAACGAACAGGTTTCTGATCTTGGATTCTCCATGAAGACGATGTGCCTTTTTGGAGAATAAAATAACCCAGAATGGCAAGCGGGAGAGCCAGGTTTTAACAGAACTCCTCCACCTCCCTGGTTATCTGTGTTCATGTGCGTGGTTGTTAGTGGGCCCAGCAGGCTGAAGCTGTCCTACAGCTGCATTCTCTTATTAACACACAGAACATTGAACCATAAAGCAAGCGGTTCCTTTCAACTCTGGGTGTGAGGTGCACACATTGCTCTGCTGTTCCTCAGCCCTGCGGTGACGATGGCTGTTTAAGCAGCCCTTCCTGTCCTCTTGCTCCATCATTACGTCACTGTCCACCGCAAGGACCAGGAGTTAGCCCTGGGGTCAGGGGGAGAGAATCTCAGCTCTGCAAGAGGCATACTGTGTGTTCCTTATAAAGTTTCTGAACAACCCCACACCTGGGTTTCCTTTCATAGAATACAAGTAAGGTCTCTTACTGCTTCTTTGGGTGGTAGATGTTGATATGACACATAACATCAGGGTTCTGCAGTGTGAGTGGGAGAAAAAACACTGGACTGGAACTCTGCCTACCTGGGTTTGAGTCTGCTGTTTCTGTGGCTTTAAAAAAAAATAAAAATAAAAACTCCCTTTGTGCCTCAGTTTACTCATCTATAAATCAGAAATAACAATACTTTCCTTACCTGTCCTGCGGAGTAGTGATGAGGATCTAATAAGAAATATATATGTCCAAGCGCTTTACAAGCTATAAATCGTGTTATAAATGGCCAGGGTTGTTTCTGATTGTAGTTAATGTTTATGTATTACCTTCCTTAGAATACACAGTTCTCAAGGCGAAAGACAGTCTTACACAGGTCCCCGGGCTGTACCCATAGAATTCATACCCCATCATTGATAGACAAAAAATGATGATAGACAAAAAATTAATTATATGCAGATTCACACTGTAGTAGGCAGAGTAATCCCTCCCCCAAGGATGTCCGTGTCCTAATCCCCAGAACATGTGACTATGTTAGGTTACATGGCAAAGGGGAATTAAGGGTACAAATGGAATTAGGTTGTTAGGCAGCTGAACTTGGGGGGGTGGGGAGGAGATTATTTTAGACTATCTGAGTGGGTCCAACATAATTACAAAGGTCCTTATAAGTCGAAGAGAGAGGCCAAAGAGAGAGAACCAGAGAGCTGGGGGAAGGTCGGGAATGCCCGACCTTGCTGGCTTTGAAGGTGGAGGGAGGGGCCGTGAACCAAGAAAAGCTGGGAGCCTCCAGAAGCTGGGAGGGGCAAGGAGCAGATGCTCCACTGGAGCGTCCAGAACAGAGCACAGCCCTGCAGACATCTTGATTTCAGCCAATTCTCGACTTCTGAGTTTCTGACCTGTAAGATCATAAATGTGTGTGGGTTTAAGCCACTAAGTTTGAGGTGATTTGTTACAGCAGCAATAAAATAAATAATAAAAACCGAAACATACACGTGCACCAATTTTGACGAAAGTAGGTAGATGCGATTTTTCAAATACTGATCTTAAAATACCCCAAGGCCAAGACTGCATATGACCACAATTGCCTGGAGGCGATAAGAGTCTAATGCTTTTTTACTTGAACCTGGTTTGCCCAGGTATTTGGACTAATCCTGTCCTTCGCTTTAGCTTTATTTCCTGGCTTAAGTAAGCAGTAAGTTTATTGCTATGTGCCCTGTGGGTGTTCCATAAATGCTTCTTAACTGCCTGACAGTGTTAAGTGTTGTAATTATTTCCTAGACAAGGAAGGAGGTGAGGTGAGAAAGGCCAGGTAAGAGGAGGGAATGGTGTGGGATTGCATAGTAGCCAGAGGATGCCCAGTTGCCTTGGAGAGTCTTCACCTACTGCTGCCCTACGCTGCCCTTCCCACTAATCAACTCATTCCACTCCAGATTAGCTCCAGGGATAACAGACCTTTTTGCTCATCTCGGCCTTTTTTTTTTTTTTTTTTTTTTTTTTTTTTTTTTTTTGCGGTACGCGGGCCTCTCACTGTCGCGGCCTCTCCCGTTGCGGAGCACAGGCTCCGGACGCGCAGGCTCAGCCGCCACGG
>NC_041225.1:18088152-18098348 GCF_002837175.3 Physeter macrocephalus | reverse complement strand
GCGTCCCCTGCATCGGCAGGCGGACGCTCAACCACTGCGCCACCAGGGAAGCCCTGGGCTTTTTTATAGTTACCAGTACTGAGTCAATCTCCAGAGGATCATGAGTAAAAAATCACTGGTCATTCAGCCTGTTTGGGAATCCTTGAAATTCATGAGTGCATAAAGTTTATCTTATACATAGTTATTGAGCACTTACTCTATTCCAGCACAAGTGTTGAAGCTAGCGCTGTGAATCAGATTCACTCCCCCAAAGATTTCATGAAACGGAGTGTCCTTTGTCCCACAAGTTGTCCATCAATACCTACTGGAGGTCTCCCGAATAAAATGCCCTGTTCAGCAGAAAATATTTTTTTAATGTAACACATGGCCCTAAACCAAGGAGTTAATGATCCCACATAACAGTGAATAGGAAACTTGTAAAAATCATGGAAGCAAATTAACAAATGTGCGCACAAATATACTGCACTGTGATGTGAGGCTCATCAGGAAGGTTTGGGTTTTGTTTGTTTGTTTGCTTCTTTTGAGGAAATAGTTTCCTCCCTAGCTCCCTGGTACTAAGTAGCAGCAATCCCAGAACATTCCCCGCAGCTGGACATCGGTCACTGCCAACTGAGGCAAAGGTGCTTGGGGGCTCTGAAGTTAGATCCTGGTTTGAATTCCAGCTTTACGACCGACTAGCTGAGTGATTCTGGGTAAATTACCTAATCTCATTGAGCCTATTTTCTGCTTCTATTAAATGGACTCAACATCATAGGAGGGTGAAAGGAGACAATACATGCGCAAAGCCCCAGCTCGGGGCAGACCTGTCCCCGCTTCCCACCGGCGGAAGCAGCAGCTGCATTAGGAGTGCGATCCCAGGTGGCCGCGAAGAGCTCGGGACCTCAGGAACTGCCTCTTCTTCTCCACCAGCCCCTCAGCTGAAGCTGTGCTGTCATGTTCCCTTCCTGTCACACCTTCACTCCCATACCCAAGGACAGACCTTGGAACCTCAAAAGTTTTCCACCTTCCAGAAACTTCCTTCATATTCCAAAGAAAATTTCTAAAACACATCAAGAAACACCAATACTTCACTTCATTGTCTATTTTCCCTTTAAAACCCACACAAGAGGGCTTCCCTGGTGGTGCAGTTGTTGAGAATCTGCCTGCCAATGCAGGGGACACAGGTTCGAGCCCTGGTCCGGGAAGATCCCACATGCCGCGGAGCAACTAAGCCTGTGCGCCACAACTACTGAGCCTGCGAGCCACAACTACTGAGCCTGTGAGCCACAACTACTGAGCCCGTGTGCCACAACTACTGAGCCCACATGCCACAACTACTGAAGCCCTTGCTCCACAACAAGAGAAGCCACTGCAGTGAGAAGCCCGCGCACTGCAACGAAGAGCAGCCCCTGCTCGCTGCAACTAGAGAAAGCCCGTGCACAGCAATGAAGACCCAAGCAGCCAAAAATAAGTAAAATAAATTTAAAAAAAAAAAAAAAAAAGCTCCACAAGACCACTTCTTGCCCTGTTCTCTTACCTTTTATAGGTGAACTCCAGTGTTTTGATTCATTACCTTTGCTGTGTATTGAGTTCTCCAGACCAGGCAATGAACCCATGAGCTTAAAATGGAAACAGAAAAACTCCTCCCTTTTCTGTAGCTGCTCCTTCACCAGTAGTCATTAAGTAAATTCAGTGTTTTAATGCACTAACAAAAATACATGATTGTTTAACAGAGTATATTATGGAAAATGACAGTGTTAATAGTGTCCGTGGTGTTCTAGTTGGGGAAGAGTACATTATAGCCTTGCCAAGGCAGGGGGCTGTTTTTGTACGTGAAAATAAGTTACATTGTATATCTTTTATATCTTGTTGCTAGGCAACATATAAGAATGTGGTTATTGCAAATGTGTCCGCTTTGATGTTTAAAAAAAAAATCCACTTCTTAATTCTGTTAAATTAGACCTGTTATTGATTCTGTGGTCTTTCCTGAGTTTATTGACTGAGGTTCATCCATTAGCTCGGGGTGGGAGGGGGGGAGGGAGAGGCAGGTTTGCGTTTGTAACTAGAACACATACATTAATACTAATCATTAGCTCTCTTGTTCATCACTCTCTGTTTTCATACAGAGACAGGTAGAGTTCTGGTACCCAGGGATGCGGTATTCAAAGAACGGGAGTAAGACCGGGACAGAATCTGCCAGTGAATGAAATAATTACAGAGATTTTCTAGAATAAGCTTCCTGTCACTGATGGTCCTGAGGCGCCAGAATATTTCTTTGTTTTCTTCCTCCTGAAGTGTGACTCTTGTTTCTGCCTCTGTTTACTTGGTCTTGTTTCCTGCTGATGGGCTATATCAGAGCTCGGGAGTGGTATTTAGAGGAGGTGGAGAGTGTAAGGAAATGCGACTATGAATTTCCCATGAAGTAGAGTTCTTCTGGCCTCTCTTTACCCTCTCGTCCCAGGTTTCTGCTAACGGGCAGCTGCTGTGACTGCCTCCTCTTCACCCTGTCGGTAAGGGAGGAATTCCTGCCCTACGGTGATGGGGGTGCAGAGCGCGGGCCTTCCGACGCGGGGCAGAGGCGATGGACAGCAGGTTATTGGGCACATTCATCCTCGGCCTGGGGAGGGGCACCCAGAGCACAGAGTGAACCAGCAGGGACTGTAGCAGGCCAGCTCTGGAGTAACAAGGGGATGGGCGACCCCACAGGGGTGAGCTTGGCTTGTTCAGCTATTTCGGCAGGCTGGCAGGGAACTTGACACCTTCCTCAGGCATGAGCCGGAGCTGCACCTGGTCCCTGGCTGAGGAGGGTTGTTGCCTAGGAGACCTTAGCCACGGGGATGGAGTGGGTGCGGGCTTGTGGTTAGGCCGGGCGAGGCCCTCCTGGTTTCACCAGATGTCAAGGGAAGCACATAGGACTGAGTCTCAGTCTTAGTCCTTCCATCACAGAGACAGATGATCAGATTGGTTCTTCAGACTTCAGGGCAAAAAAAAACCAAACCAAAACAAAACAGAAAAACAGGACCAAGGAGTTGAATTTACAGTTTGGGGTTGATCAGGAAGACCTTTCTACCAGCTGAGATACCAGAAAACTAAAGGGTCTATTTGGGGAGGTCACAGCTTCCCATCCTAGGAAGAACAGAAACTGGGTGTGTTGGCAGGGGTTCCTGCCTTAGGTTCATGGCTAGTCCTTCCAAGACCTGGGATTCTGTGAACTTATAGGAAAGAACCAACAGACCAGGTAGCAACCCATACACCAAGCCATTTTCTCTCACCTGTTCTATGCTCCATCCCCTTCTACCCAGGATCTTAATTCCTTCTATGACTGATGATGGTGCCAGAAATAGCCCTAGAGGTACCAGTAACCCCACCCAAACAAAGCAAGGAATGGTTGGGGGTTAGGCTAAGATTTATGCCACCTTCTCAGTCCTTCTCCAAGAGCCTCAGCTGAGCTTTGAGCCCTTACACGTGACTTTGATAAATTCCTGAGGTCACAATCAACTCCGTGATCTGTGATAAGCCAGGAGGTTTCCATGGACTATCATATCCCGTCAACATGTCCCTTTCCTCAGAAATGATGAAAGATGATTACAAAAAAAAGAAACCCACTCGAACGTATTGTACCACAGATTATAAAAGACAACCATGTAAGGATTCAGCCTTCAATATGGAATGCTTGTTACTATTTGCCAGACAGTAGGCTGGGCCCCGACCTACTAATTTGTTTCCCAACGAAAACACACTAAGAACAATGCTTGCAAATTTTTACCCTGGAATAAGCGTGGGTGCTTAGGGATGGGTGTGTGTAGAGGGTATGGGACTCCTGAGGTTAGTGGATCTGATATCCTAGGTTCTGGGACAGTGGAATTGTTCTGAGTTACTTGCTCTATCATATGAAGTTCAACTTGGATTACCTGCATCAAATCTATAGTGGTTATAGTGCCTAGGGAGTTGGATCCCTCATGCAGGGCGCTGAATTTGTCACGGGGAGGCCTGTCCTCCTCCACACTCCTTGGGTCTTGACACACACTCTCATCACAGAGCTGAGCATGTGCGCTGCTGTTTGCTTGTGTCTGCCCTGTTCCTGGAGCATGAACTCCATGAGGGCAGGGGCTGTTGTTTCCTGCTGTTTGTTGCATCTTTCGTGCCCAGCACGTGCTTCTCATAGAGTAAGCAGAAGCTCAAGAAATGTTGATGGGAGTAATTAACTAATGAATTGAACATTAACCTACTGCCAGTGAATTCAGAAGATGAGCAGTGATGGAACAGTCTGCCGAAACAGGGCCACTCTGGAGACCAGGCTGATCACATCTGACAGATGCAGACCTTATTTATTATGGCCATATATGTGATGTGATGCAAAATATCAAGGTTTAGCCTATGGTTTACTGTAACCATTCTGCTAATGTTTTTTCTGCCATCTCTCTGCGGCATATTCTTGTATTTCGTACTTGTGTTTCCTTTTTTGCCCAAGAACAAGTTGTCATTTGAGAATGATCTTTAGGAATATTTGCAAGTTAAACTGTTGGGCTTTGAAAGACGTGCTGGTTATGTGTGTTGTCAAGAGACGCATGTTCTGTGTTCCCATGAAAAGGGCAGGCAAATGTTCCTTCGTCGTGTGTGCGTGCGTGCCTGTGCGTGTGTGTAGAAGACTCCTGCAGACATTCAGTGCGTGTGAGAAATGTTTCCTGCACTGAATGATTGCCTTCCTAGAATTCACATTCTGAAGAAGTGGCAGACATAAACATAATTATGAGATAATGGGATACCGCTGTATGATTAAGTATGTACAAAGTGTTATGGGCCTGAAGAGGACTTGGGATTTTTTCTTGCACAGAAAGTAATCAACTGCTGTGTTGCTTTGGATCAGAAAAATCAGTAATTGATTGCTGGTTTAGATTATGAGGATTATTTCCTTAGGCACCAAATTACGACTTATTAGATTTTTGAAAAGTTTTTATTGAAGCTCTTACTGCCCATATTCTCTCTGTGTTTTATTTATGGGCTTATGTGTCTTTCTGAACAACATAAATCTGGAGAACACATCTGATTCCTCTTTTCGTCTCCAGCATCTAGCATAGTTGAATTATCATCATAATACCACTGATACAATACACTTCTAACTTTTAAAAAAATTTTATTCAAGTTGAAATTAAATGAATAGAGGTAGATTTTTTCTTATTAAGAAGCATATGTATAATCAACATTTATTTTTAAAAGTAACCTTGTACCTTTGAGACCAAGCATAGACTTTTTGGGCAGAACCGGAAACACTGTTTCTTGGATTCACCAAAACACCAGCTGGGTGTAATGACTTTCACACTTAGTCATCACTACTTATTATTTGCAGCTAGTTGCATTAAGGAAACTTTCAGTTTGTCTAGGGGAATAGGTTAAAAATGCAGTCAGGGGGCTTCCCTGGTGGCGCAGTGGTTGAGAGTCCGCCTGCCGATGCAGGGGACATGGGTTCGAGCCCTGGTCTGGGAAGATCCCACATGCCGCGGAGCAACTGGGCCCGTGAACCACAACTACTGAACCTGCACATCTGGAGCCTGTGCTCCGCAACAAGAGAGGCCACGATAGTGAGAGGCCCGCGCACTGCGATGAAGAGTGGCCCCCGCTCTCCGCAACTAGAGAAAGCCCTCACACAGAAACGAAGACCCAACACAGCCAAAAATAAATAAATAAATTTATTTTTTTTTTAAATGCAGTCAGACCTCTAGAACTGCCGTTTTTGTCTTTCTCTTGCATCCAAATGCTGAACTCTTGAAGGTTTTTTACCATTTTAATAAAATTAAAATCTGTTAACATTTTTGAAAGTAGTCAACCCGTCAAGTGAAATAACTGGTTACTGGTTTCTAAATTGTGTTTGCATTTAAAATGATTTTTAGAAGGCTTAAGTAGTGAACTTTGAGAGTCGCCTACTCATACATGCATTATTCATTTAAAAAAATAATTTCCATAACTTTTTAAACTTGGTAATTACATGTTTTAATTACGTAATTACACATTCTAATTATGCAGTTAAATCCGATTACAGTAATTATGTAATTATATAATTGATACATAATACACATGCAAAAACCTATATAAGCATGTATTTAACAAAGGAAATAGTTCTGAGGGAGGTAGTTATTGGAAGAGCCACAAAAGGATTGACTTACAGAAAATAAAGGAACTGGGCTAATTAATGACTTGAAATACTATAGAGAGTACTGATGCTACAGCGTGTGAGTTCACAAGGTCTACATTTACGGTCAGAGGGAATGCATGAACTGAAGAGCTGGAACTCAGGGGTATGAGTAAGATGAGAGATCCCACAACGAGGTATTAAGATAGGGACATAGTTGGTGAAAACTTTTCACCAGAGCAGCCTCCTCCATCCAGGGGGTCCTGAAGGAAAGAAGCACAGGTTCTGTGCTCCAGTGGGGGGGATGGGAGTCTCCTGCTGGGTCCGTGGCTCCCTTACTTAGCAGCCATTGGCTTCATTTTCTTGACCTGAAATATCCACAATCACCAGAATGTATGACACTGAAGACCAGGTTAATGAAAACATGAGAAAATACCTTTTAGCACATTTGGAAGAAGGTTGGAGAAGAAAGTTAACTTATAAAATGACAAGAAGTAATTGAAAATTACTTTAAAATTTTCTGAAAAATTTCTCAAAAATTATTTGGCTTGTTTTGATGAAAGAGATCCTGCTTGGAGCTTACAGAAAGGATGACATGTATGACGTCTAAATTGCTTAGAACTGGGAGGAAATAGGAAGTATTCTCGCATTTCTTCACTGAGTTATAATTGTTCTACGATAATCTGCACGTGTTTAGAATGGCAGCTTGATAAGTTTTCATGTCAGTTTATACCTGTGAAAGCATCACCACAATTAAGGCAATGAGCATATCCATCACTCCCCATATTTTTCTCAGATCCCTTCATCATTCTTCCCTCTTACCCTTCTCCAGCATGCCCTGCCTATCCCCAGGCCACCACTGATCTGCTTTCTGTCATTATGGAGGAGTTTGCATTCCGTTTAGAGTTTTATATAAGTAGAATCAAACAGCATGTACTCTTTCTTGTTTGGCTTCTTTTACTCTACATAATTATTTTGAGATTCAACCATCTTTTTGCTTGTATCAATAATTCATTCTTTTTTTTTTTAATTGTTGAGCAGTATTCCAGTGTATGGATGTACTGTATTTATTCATTGACTTTCAAAGGACATTTGAGTTGTTTCTGTTTCTTGGCTGTTACAAATGAATCTGTTATAAACATTTGTGCACATGTTTACAACACACAAAATGTCTTTTTGTAGATTTATGCTTTTTTTTTTTTTTCCCCTCTGGAGTAAAGATTCAGGAGTAGGATGTTTGGATCAAATGGTAGAAGTAGGTTTAACTTTTTAGAAAACCTACCCAACTGTCCTCCTAAGCACTTATACCATTTTTTATTCCCACCACCAGTATATGAGTGTTTTGGTTCCTCCACATCCTTTCCAACACTTGGTCTTTTAAATTCTAAACGTTCTGATGTGTGTAATGGTATCTCATTGTGGTCTTAATTTATGTTGCCTTAATGACTAATTACATTGAGCATCTTTTCAGGTACTTATTTTCCACCTATATATCTTCTTTGCTGAAGTGTTTAAAACTTTTGCCCTTTTCTATTGCACTGGGTTTTTTCCTATTATTAATTTTTTGAAAGTTCTTTTTCTAAAAATTTATTTATTTTATTTATTTATTTTTGGCTGCGTTGGGTCTTCGTTGCTGTGCGCGGGCTTTCTCTAGTTGCGGTGAGCAGGGGCTATTCTTCATTGCAGTGCGCGGGCTTCTCACTGCGGTGGCTTCTCTTGTTGCAGAGCATGGACTCTAGGCGCCCGGGTTTCTGGAGTTGTGGCTTGCGGGCTCTGGAGCTCAGGCTCGGTAGTTGTGGTGCATGGGCTTAGTTGTTCCACGGCAAGTGGGATCTTCCTGGATCAGGGATCAAACCCTTCTCCCCTGCATTGGCAGGCTGATTCTTAACCCACTGCTCCACCAGGGAAGCCTGAAAGTTCCTTATATATATTTTATATACATGCAAGTCTTGTATACTTTGAAGATAGATACTTTGCAAATATTTTCTGTCAGTATGGGGCTTGTCTTTGCATTCTCTTTAACAGTGTCTTTCGAAGATTCACATTGTTAGGGTTTTTTTCTTCATTTTATTTTATTTATTTATTACATCTTTATTGGAGTATAATTGCTTTACAATGGTGTGTTTGTTTCTGTTTATAACAAAATGGATCAGCTATATATATACGTATATCCCCATATCTCCTCCCTCTTGTGTCTCCTTCCCACCCTCCCTATCCCACCCCTCTAGCTGGTCACAAAGCACTGAGCTGATCTCCCTGTGCTATGTGGCTGCTTCCCACTAGCTATCTATTTTACATTTGGTAGTGTATATAAGTCCATGCCAACCTCTCACTTCGTCCCAACTAACCCTTCCCGCCTCCGTGTCCTCAAGTCATTTCTCTACGTCTGCATCTTTATTCCTATCCTGCCGCTAGGTTCTTCAGAACCATTTTTCTTTTTTTAGATTCCATATATATGTGTTAGCATACGGTATTTGTTTTTCTCTTTCTGACTTACTTCACTCTGTATGACAGACTCTAGGTCCATCCACCTCACCACAAATAACTCAATTTCATTTCTTTTTATGGCTAATATTCCATTGTATATATGTGCCACATCTTCTTTACCCATTCATCTGTCGATGGACACTTAGGTTGCTTCCATGTCCTGGCTATTGTAAATAGAGCCGCAGTGAACATTGTGGTACATGTCTCTTTTTGAATTATGGTTTTCTTAGGGTATATACCCAGTAGTGGGATTGCTGGGTCGTATGGTAGTTCTATTTTTGGTTTTTTAAGGAACCTCCATACTGTTCTCCATAGTGGCTGTATCAATTTACATTCCCATCAACAGTGCAAGAGGGTTCCCTTTTCTTCACAACTTCTCCAGCATTTATTGTTTGTAGATTTTTTGATAATAGCCATTCTGACTGGTGTGAGGTGATATGTCATTGTAGTGTTTTTTTTTTTTTTTTTTTTTTTTGTGGTACGCGGGCCTCACACCGTCGTGGCCTCTCCCGTCACGGAGCACAGGCTCTGGACGCACAGGCTCAGCAACCATGGCTCACGGGCCTATCCGCTCCGCGGCATGTGGGATCTTCCCAGACCGGGGCACGAACCCGTGTCCCCTGCATCGGCAGGCGGACCCACAACCACTGCGCCACCAGGGAAGCCCGTCATTGTAGTTTTGATTTACATTTTTCTAATGATTAGTGATGTTGAACATCCTTTCATGTGTTTATTAGCAATCGGTATATCCTCTTTGGAGAAATGTCTATATGGGTCTTCTGCCCATTTTTGGACTGGGTTGTTTCTTTTTTTGATATTGAGCTGCATGAGCTGCTTGTAAATTTTGGAGATTAATCCTTTGTCAGTTGCTTCATTTTCAAATATTTTCTCCCATTCTGAGGGTTGTCTTTTCGTATTGTTTATGTTTTCCTTTGCTGTGCAAAAGCTCTTAAGTTTCATTAGGTCCCATTTGTTTACTTTTATTTTTATTTCCATTTCTCTAGGAGGTGGGTTCAAAGGGATCTTGCTGTGATTTATGTCATAGAGTGTTCTGCCTGTTTATTCCACTAAGAGTTTTATAGTGTCTGGCTTTACCTTTAGGTCTTTAATCCATTTTGAGTTTCTTTTTGTGTATGGTGTTAGGGAATGTTCTAATTTCATTCTTTTACATGTAGCTGTCGTGTTTTCCCAGCACCACTTATTGAAGAGGCTGTCTTTTCTCCATTGTATATTCTTGCCTCCTTTATCAAAAATAAGGTGACTGTATTGCGTGGGTTTATATCTGGGCTTTCTATCCTGTTCCATTGATCTGCATTTCTGTTTTTGTGCCAGTACCATACTGTCTTAATTACTGTAGCTCTGTAGTATAGTCTGAAGACTGGGAGCCTGATTCCTCTAGCTCCGTTTTTCTTTCTCAAGATTGCTTTGGCTATTCGGGGTCTTTTGTGTTTCCATACAAATTGTGAAATTTTTAAATCTACTTCTGTGAAAAATGCCATTGGTAGTTTGATAGGGATTGCATTGAATCTGTAGATTGCTTTGGGTAGTACAGTCATTTTCACAATGTTGATTCTTCCAATCCGAGAACATGGTATATCTCTCC
>NC_041225.1:18046373-18087491 GCF_002837175.3 Physeter macrocephalus | reverse complement strand
TGGCCTTTATTATGTTGAGGTAAGTTCCCTCTATGCCTACTTTCTGGAGGGTTTTTTATCATAAATGGGTGTTGAATTTTGTTGACAGCTTTTTCTGCATCTATTGAGATGATCATATGGTTTTACTCCTTCAATTTGTTACTATGGTTTATCACATTGTTTGATTTTCATATATTGAAGAATCCTTGCATTCCTGGATGAACCCCACTTGATCATGATATATGATCCTTTTATTGTGCTGTTGGATTCTGTTTGCTAGTATTCTGTTGAGGATATTTTGGAAGAGTTTGAGCAGGATAGGTGTTAGCTCTTCTGTAAATGTTTGATAGAATTTGCCTGTGAAGCCATCTTGTCCTGAGCTTTTGTTTGTTGGAAGATTTTTAATCACAGTTTCAATTTCAGTGCTTGTGATTGGTCTGTTTATATTTTCTATTTCTTCCTGGTTCAGTCTTGGAAGGTTGTGTTTTTCTAAGAATTTGTCCATTTTTTCCAGGTTGTCCATTTTTTTGGCATATAATTGCTTGTAGTAATCTCTCATAATCCTTTGTATTTCTGCAGTGTCTGTTGTTACTTCTCCTTTTTCATTTCTAATTCTATTGATTTGTGTTGTTTTTGGATGGAATGTCCTATAAATATCAATTAAGTCCATCTTGTTTAATGTGTCATTTAAAGCTTGTGTTTCCTTATTTATTTTCATTTTGGATGATCTGTACATTGGTGAGAGTGAGGTGTTAAAGTCCCTTACTGTGATTGTGTTACTGTCGATTTTCCCTTTTATGGCTGTTAGCATTTGCCTTATGTATTGAGGTGCTCCTATGTTGGGTGCATAAATATTTACAACTGTTATATTTTCTTCTTGGATTGATCCCTTGATCATTATGTAGTGTCCTTCTTTGTCTCTTGTAATAGTCTTTATTTTAAGTCTATTTTATCTGATATGAGCATTGCTACTCCAGCTTTCTTTTGATTTCCACTTGCATGGAATATCTTTTTCCATCCCCTCACTTTCAGTCTGTATGTGTCCCTAGGTCTGAAGTGGGTTTCTTGTAGACAGCATATATATATGGGTGTTGTTTTTGTATCCATTCAGCCAGTCTCTGTCTTTTGCAGAGAGGGTTTAATCCATTTACATTTAAGGTAAGTATCGATATGTGTGTTCCTATTACCATTTTCTTAATTGTTTTGGGTTTGTTATTGTAGGTCTTTTCCTTCTCTTGTATTTCCTGACTAGAGACGTTCCTTTAGCATTTGTTGTAAAGCTGGTTTGGTGGTGCTGAATTCTCTTTGTTTTTGCTTGTCTGTAAAGGTTTTAATTTCTCCATTAAATGTGAATGAGATTCTTGCTGGGTAGAGTAATCTTGGTTGTAGGTTTTTCCCTTTCATGACTTTAAGTATGTCCTGCCATCCCTTCTGTCTTGCAGAGTTTCTGCTGAAAGATCAGCTTTTAACCTTATCGGGATTCCCTTGTATGTTATTTGTTGTTTTTCCCTTGCTGCTTTAAAATTGTTTTTGTTGTATTTAATTTTTGATAGTTTGATTATTATGTGTCTTGGCATGTATCTCCTTGGATTTATCCTGTATGGGACTCTCTGCGCTTCCTGGAGTTTATTGACTCTTTCCTTACCCATATTGGGGAAGTTCTCAACTATAATCTCTTCAAATATTTTCTCAGTCCCTTTTCTCTTCTTCTGGGACCCCTATAATTTGAATGTTGGTTCATTTAATGTTGTCCCAGAGGTCTCTAAGACTGTCCTATATTCTTTTCATTCTTTTTTGTTTATTCTGCTCTGTAGTAGTTATTTCCACTGTTTTATCTTCCAGGTCACTTATCCGTTCTTCTGCCTCAGTTATTCTGCTGTTGATTCCTTCTAGAGAATTTTTAATTTCATTTATTGTTTCATTCGTCATTGTTTGTTTGCTCTTTATTTCTTCTAGGTCCTTGTTAAACGTTTCTTGTGTTTTCCCAATTCTATTTGCAAGATTTTGGATCATCTTTACTATCATTAATCTGAATTCTTTTTCAGGTAGACTGCCTATATCCTCTTCATTTGTTTTACCTGGTGGGTTTTTACCTTGCTTCTTCATCTTCTGTGTGTTTCTCTGTCTTCTCATTTTGCTTAACTTACTGTATTTGGGGTCTGCTTTTTGCAGGCTGTGGGTTCATACTTCCCGTTGTTTTTGGTATCTGCCTCCAGTGACTAAGGGTGGTTCATTGGGTTGTGTAGGCTTCCTGGTGGAGGGGACTATTGCCTTTGTTCTGTTGGATGAGGCTGGGTCTTGTCTTTCTGGTGGGCAGGGCCGCATACGGTGGTGTGTTTTGGGGTATCTCTGATCTTATTATGATTTTAGGCAGCCTCACTCCTAATGAGTGGGGTTGTGTTCCTGTCTTGCTAGTTGTTTGGCATGGGGTGTCCAGCACTGGAGCTTGCTGGTCGTTGAGTGGAGCTCAGTCTTGGCGTTGAGATGGAGATCTCTGGGAGAGCTTTCGCCATTTGATATCATGCGGAGCCAGGAGGTCTCTGGTGAACCAGTGTCCTGAACTTGCCTCTCTCCCACCTCAGAGACACATGACTGACACCCAGCCAGAGCAGCAAGACGGTCAGCCGCACGGCTCAGAAGAACAGGGAGAAAAAAAAGAAAGAAAAGAAAAAGAAATAAAGTTATTAAAATAAAATTTTTTTAATTATTAAAAATATAAAAAATTTAGAAGTAATTAAAAAAAGAAAAAGAAAGAAAGAAGAGAGCAACCAAACCAAAAAACAAATCCACCACTGATAACATGCACCAAAAACTGTACTAAAAAACAAAAAGAAAAAAACGGACAGACAGAAGCCTAGAACAAATGGTAAAAGCAAAGCTATACAGACAAAATCCCAGAAAAAAGCATACACAGAGACACTAACAAAAAGAAAAAGGAAAAAAATATATATATCACTATATTAAAAAAAAGGAAGAGAGCAACCAAATCAGTAAACAAACCTACCAATGATAATACACTCTAAATACTAAACTAAGATAAACATAAAACCAGAAACAAATTAGATGCAGAAAGTAAATCCCAAGTCTACAGTTGCTTCCAGTGTCTGCCACCTCAGTTTTGGGATGATTGGTTGTCTATTCAGGTATTCCACAGACGCAGGGTACATCAAGTTGATTGTGGGGATTTAATCCGCTGCTCCTGAAGCTGCTGGGAGTGATTTCCCTTTCTCTTCTTTGTTTGCACAGCTCCTGGGGTTCAGCTTTGGATTTGGCATCGCCTCTGCATGTAGGTCGCTTGAGGGCATCTGTTCCTGCTCAGACAGGACGGGGTTAAAGGAGCGGCTGATTAGGGGGCTCTGGCTCACTCATGCCAGGGGGAGGGAGGGGTACAGAATGTGGGGCGAGCCTGCGGCAGTAGAGGACGATGTGATGTTGCACCAGCCTAAGGCGCGCCGTGTGTTCTCCCGGGGAAGTTGTCCCTGGATAACGGGACCCTGGCAGTGCCGGGCTGCACAGGCTCCCAGGAGGTGAGGTGTGGAGAGTGACCTGTGCTCGCACACAGTCTTCTTGGTGGCGGCAGCAGCATCCTTAGCGTCTCATACCCATCTCTGGGGTCCGCGCTGATAGCCAAGGCTCGTGCCTGTCTCTGGAGCTCATTAGGCAGTGGTCTGAAGCGCCTCTCCTTGTGCACCCCGAAACAATGGTCTCTTGCCTCTTAGGCAGTTCCAGACTTTTTCCCGGACCCCCTCCCGGCTAGCTCTGGTGCCCTAGCCCCCTTCAGGCTGTGTCCACGCAGCCAACCCCAGTCCTCTCCCTGCGATCCGACCGAAGCCGAGCCTCAGCTCCCAGCCCCGCCCGCCCCGGCGGGTGAGCAGACAAGCCTCTCGGGCTGGTGAGTGCTGGTCTGGTCGGCACCGATCCTCTGTGCGGGAATCTCTCCGCTTTGCCCTCTCCACCCCTGTTGCTGCCCTCTCTTCCGTGGATCCAAAGCTTCCCCCTGCCACCCCCCGTCTCTGCCAGTGAAGGGGCTTCCTAGCGTGTGGAAACTTTTCCTCCTTCAGAGCTCCCTCCCCGAGGTGCAGGTCCCATCCCTTTTCTTTTGTCTCTGTTTTTTCTTTTTTCTTTTGCCCTACCCAGGTACATGGGGAGTTTCTTGCCTTTTGGGCGGTATAAGGTTTTCTGCCAACGCTCAGTAGGTGTTCTGTAGGAGTTGTTCCACATGTAGATGTATTTCTGACGTTTTTGTGGGGAGGAAGGTGATCTCCACGTCTTACTCCTCTGCCATCTTGAAGGTCTCCCCAACATTGTTAGTTTTTTAAGAATAATTTTGATGAAGTTCATTTTATCAGTTTTTTCTTTATGGGTCATGTTTTAGGTGTCATAGTTACAAAATCTTTCCCTAATCCAAGGTCAAAATATTTTTTTCCCTATGTTTTCTTTGAAAAGTTTTGCAGCTTTACAGTTTTACATTTGCGTTTAAGGTCCACTTTAAAGTATGGATGGAAGTTCAGTTTTTGCACATGTGTATACAATTGTTCTAGCACCCAATTATTGAAAATTCTTTCCTTTCTCTGTTGAATTGCCTTTGCACTTTTGCTAAAAATCAGTTGTCCATCTATGTGTATTTCTGGATTCTCTATTTTGTTCCTATCTCTCAGTCTTTACACCAGTATCACACTGTCTTCGTCACTGTAGCTTTATAATGAGATTTTCTATCACATAGTGTTAGTTCTTCAATTTTGTTCTTGTTTTTCAAAGTTTTGTTATTTTAACACCTTTGCATTTCCTTGTCAATTTTAGAATCAGCTTGTCAATTTCTACCAAAAAACTAAAAAATAAAATGCTTGCTGGGATTTTTATTGGGATTGTATTGAATCTACAGATCAAGTTGGAGAGAACTGACATCTTGACAGTATTGTTTCTTCCAAACCATGATGACAGTATTCATCTCCATATTTAAATCTCTTTTAATTTCTTTCTGCAATGTTTTGCAGTTTTTAGTGTATAGGACTTGAACATTTTTAATCAGATTTGTCCCTAAGTATTTTGCTATTGTAAATGGCATTTGTTTTTTAATTTCAATTTCTGTTTATTAGTTGCTAGCATGTAGGTACATATTGATCTTTGTTTATTGATCTTATATCCTGCAACATTGTGAAACTAACTTATTAATTTTTGTAGATTCCACTGGATTTTCTATATAGACCATCATGTCATAGAGTGCTTTAAGGCTGCATTCTGATTTTCTTCCTACTTATGCTGTCTGTTACTAAGTGAGGGATATTGAAATATGGCTATAATTATGGGTTTGTCTATTTCTTCTGGCCATTGTATCCATTTTTTCTTCATGCATTTTGAAACTCTGATATTAGGTGTGTAGTCATATAGGTTGTAATGTCCTATGGATGGATGGATTCCTTAAACATTATGATATATAACCCTCTTTTCCCTGGTTGCTCTGAGATATACTTTGATATTAATATAACCTCTCTAGCTTTCTTTTGACTGTTAGCATGTAATATCTATTTCTGTCATTTTGTTTTAATCTATTTTTTTAATATTTAAAGTATGTTTCTTTTATGCAGCATATAATAGGTCTTGATTTTTTATGCACTCTCACCATTTCTGTCTCTCAACTGGGATTTGAGGATGTTTTCATTACATGTTATTATTGATATGCATAGGACTGAGTCTGTTGTCTTGCCATCTGTTTTCTACTCATTCTTTCTTTTTTGTTTGTTTTGCTTCCCTCTTTTTCTGTCTTCTTTTGTATTGTTTCATTATTGCATTTTATCTTATTTGTTGTCATACTAGCTATAACTCTACTTAGTTATTTCAGTGGTTGCTTTAGGGTTTGTAGCAGACTTCTTTAACTTATCACAGTCTACTTTCAAGTGATATTATGGCACTTCATGTACAGTATAAGAACTTTTCAATAGGATACTTTCATTTCCCAGTCACCTTTATGCTATTGTTGTTACATGTTTTCCCGATACATGTTGACTCCACATCAATTATTATTTTTGTTTAAACAATCAATTATATTTTAAACACATTTAATATTAAAATATATTTTTATGTTATTACCTCTGAAGTTACCATTTCCAGTTCTCTTTAGTCCTTTGTGTATGTCCGTATTTCCCTCTGTTATTTTCCTTCTGCCTACAGGAGTTCTTTAACGTTTCTTGTAGTGAAGATCTGCTGGTTATGAATTCTTTCAGCTTCTGTATGTCTTAAAATGTCTTTATTTTACCTTAGTTTTTCACAGGTATTTTTGCTGGTTATGTATTACTAAGTTAGTATTTATTTTCTTTCCATATTTTAAAGATGTGGCTCTACCATTGTCTCACTGGCATTGTTTCCAACAGCAACAAAAAAAATCTGCTGTAATCCTTATCTGAATTTCATTTTACTCCGGCTGCTGTTAATATTTTCTCCTTATCACTGATTTTTGAGCAGTTTGACTATACTGTGTCCTGGTATAGCTTTCTTCATGTTTCCTGTGCTTAGAGTTCATTGAGTTTCTTGAATGTATGAATTTATAATTTTGATCAAATTTGAATTTTTTTCATTATTTCTTCAAACATATTTTCTATCCCCCTCATCCCTTTCTTCTTTAGGGACTCCAATTTCATGTACATTAGGACACACATGAAGTTATCCTACAGTTCACTGATAATCTTATTTTTTTTTTACCATTTTTTTCTCCGTGTTTCATTTTGTGTAGTTTCTATTGCTGTGTCTTCAAGTTCATGAATCTTTTCTTCTGCAATCTCTAGTCTGCCATTATTTGCATTCACTGTATATTTTCATCACACACTGTAGTTTTTATCTCCAGAAGTTTGATTTGGGTCTTCTGCATATCTTCTGTGTCTCTCTAACTTTGGGGACATATAGATTACAATTATAATAACTAATATCCTTATCTGCTAACTTTAACACCTGTGTCAGTTCTGAGTTGATTTTGACATGTGTTCTCCTCCTTATGGGTTGCATTTTCTTGCTTCCTTGTAGGTCTAGTGATCTTCAGTTGGATATGAGATGGTGAGAATTGTGCCTTTTTGTATTTCTATGAATACTCTTGAGCTTTCTTCTAGGGTGCAGTTAAGTTTCTTGGAAACAATGTGATCATTCTGGGTCTTGCTTTTGCAATTTGTTAGGTGAGAACAGAGCAGCATTGAGTCTATGGCTAATTATTGCCCACAGCTGAGACAAGATTCTTTTGAGTGCTGTATCCAGTGCCCCATTAATGATGAGGTTTTCCACTCTAGCTAGTGAAAACAATGACTGTTTCTGGCTTTGTGTGAGCACCTGGTGTTTTCTTTCTACTCCTTTCAGATGATTCTTTCCCCAGCCTCAAGTTGTTTCCTCACACCCTTGGGCTACTCAGGATTGTGCTGAGTAATCTAGGGAGACCTTCTGCAGATCTCAGGGTTCTCTCTATTGCAGCAGTCTCCTCTCTGGCACCCTGTCCTACAAACTCTAGTCACCTTGTCCTCTCAGACTCATCTCAGGATGGTCACTGGGCTCTACCTGGGCTATCCTCTAGATACCATAGTCTGGAAACTCTATTAATGCAGGAAGCTGGGGTAATGAACAGCTCTACCTCACTTCTTTTCAATCTCCCAGGAATCAATGTGGTTGATTGCCTAATGTCGAGTATCTTGAAAATATTTGTTTTATGTTCTTGAAAAATCTTTGTTTTATGTATTTGTCCCAGTTGGGAAACTCTTTGAATTATAACAAATTTTCATAAAAGGAAAAAAAAAATCATGACAATGTTAAACTGTAGAGTTTTTTGTGTTATTGTTCTGTTTTGTTTTGTTTTGTTTAGCTGTGTTGGGTCTTCGTTGCTGCACTCAGGCTTTCTCTAGTTGCGGCGAGTGGGGGCTCCTCTTAGTTGCGGTGCCTTCTCTTGTTGCAGAGCACAGGCTCTAGCTGCATTGGCTTTAGTAGTTGTGGCATGTGGGCTCAGTAGTCGTGGCTCGCGGGCTCTAGAGCGCAGGCTCAGTAGTCGTGGCTCACGGGCTTAGTTGCTCTGTGGCATGTGGGATCTTCCCGGACCAGAGGTCGAACCCTCGTCCCCTGAATTGGCAGGCAGATTCTTAACCACTGCACTGCCAGGGAAGGCCCCTAAGTTGGAGAAGTTTATATCAAGTAATGTGATTGCGGGCACAATGCGTTTATATATGTCAGTTGCAGTGGGTACTACAGTAGGATATTAAATATAGTTCAGTGGGAAAATTGCTGGTATTTTCCCAACTTTGAAACTTATCAAACCTCGGCAGGTTTGCTTAGATCATAAACTACGAAGAACCTCTATACTGAGATTTTCAGATTTTAAAATCTTGATTTTCTGAACAGATTTTGACTATTGTTGAGAGTCTCAGATTAGGTAGAATGATTTGTGTTGAGGCCTTTGAGTTTCTTTAGCTTCGAAGGGTAATATGAAATAAAACTATAGATATTCAACAGACTCCTAAGTTACCTTGATCACTTTTCCTTTATCCAGTTTTTCACAAATAGTGCTTCTAGATTAATTTTTCTAAGTCATATTTCTTGATTTTGCACTCACTTCCTCAAAAGCCTACTCATAAGAGGAGGCAACATGTAAACAAATTAATGCAGTGCCATGAAGTACATGCCAAATAAGGTTGGGTCCTATGTAGACATAGAGGAAGATAGTGTTTCAACCACCTGGAGGGCAGAAGAGGAGTTTACTCGGTGGACAAGAGAAGAGAGGTGTCAGAAGCAAAGGAAAGAGCATTCTGAAGATATTAAAGCTTAAGGAATAAAAGTTGTTGGAAAAAGAGGTGGATAAATATAATGAAAGCCCAGAAGCTAAGCCAAGATATATGACATTAGCGGAGGGTTACAGT
Organism: Physeter macrocephalus; assembly: GCF_002837175.3. NCBI lineage: Eukaryota > Metazoa > Chordata > Mammalia > Artiodactyla > Physeteridae > Physeter > Physeter macrocephalus. The sequence goes on along the minus strand of NC_041225.1, from coordinate 18,078,633 downwards.
TTTCCTGTGATCATGCTCTTTTTTTTCTATTATTACAGTACTCACTTTTGATTAGCATTTTAGCACTACCAAAATATCCCAGTGTAGACAATAAGTTATATTGTCAGCTTTGAAAGGTGTTAAGCTCGAGAGTAGCATCATCACGCTTGTATTTTTGAATGATTACTCTGGTTCCTCTGATGAAGTAATAATGGCATAAAATTTGTTCTTCCATCGGAAATAACTAGAAACCTGTACAAAATACATAAAATAACTATTTTCAGACATTGGAAAACAGTCAGTACAGATTTGTGATTCTATAAGAAGGAAAAACAAATTAGGTGCCTACTGAAACCACTTCAGATTTATACTCAGAAGTGCTTTCCAGTCTGCAGTATGGAGTGGTGGCTTCAAGCAGAACCTGGAAGTCTCGCCAAGATGAGAGGAGAGAATAATGTTTGGAGAGGCCTAGGGAACTGGAATTTGCAAGGCAGAATACAAAAATGGAGGCATTCAGAGAAGGAGTTTCAGAAATCTGCCTGGAAAGCCCCTTGAGTCTTTGGCTGAATACTAATCCTTGCATACATAATGTGAAACTCCACAGGCCATGCAAATAAAGATTTCCATGGAGCTGTAAACTGAACAGTTCCCAGAGCTCACATAAGGCAGAGATGAGATATATTTGAATTCTCACAAGCCATAATGGAGGGAAAAAAAAAACGAAAAAAACAGACCATTAGTAGAGACACGAGAAGAGTCATGCCTTAGTAATAAGGACAAAATATCCCCAGAGTAAAGGCTACTTTGGACACACCCTAACAGACTTTAAAATTAAGGCATGTAAAGATAAACCTTATTCACTAGTAACAAATTTCACCAATCTTTGAAGAAAGAAAAAAGGTTAAAACAATTATCATTATAACATTCATGATGTTAAGCATTCATTCCAATTTTTTAGACATAAAAAGAAGCTGCAAAATCTGACCTATAATAATAGGAAAATTGATCAATAGAAACATCCCAAGAAATGAAAATAATTTTGAAATTATCAGATAAAGGCTTTCCAACAGCTAATATAAATGATCTTGAAGATTTAAAGGAAAGACTAACACTATAAGGAAAGAAATTGATGATATGAAAATGGAACTTCTACAGCTAAAAGTATACTGTTTGAAATTTGAAATTCACAGAATAAACTTACCCATTAAATTGAGGTTTCAGAAAATAAAAATCAATTAAGCTGAAGACATCACCATGGAAGCTATCCAAAATGAAGCATAAGGGGGAAAAAGGATTGCAAAAGCAAAAGAACAGAGCCTCAGCGCTCTGTGTCACAGTATCTACGTGGCTATTGTAGGTGTACCTGGCAATCCCAGAAGGAGAGAAGAGGAGAAAGATGCAGAAAAAATATTGTGAAGAAATAATGGCTTAAAGTCTTCTGTATATGATGAAAACTATAAACCTGCAGATCCAGGAAGTTCAAGAAACCCTAAGTAGGATAAATACAAAGAACACACAATCAAAGTAGATCATACTCAAAATGCTAAAAATGAGTAACAAAAATTTTTTAAGCAGATAGAGAATAAAAAGGAACACTATACAAAGGAGAACAAACAAAAACATAACTACAGTCTTATTGTCAGAAATAATACAAACAACACGATGGCATTTTTAAAGTGTTGAAAGAAAAAAAAGTCAACCTAGAAATAAATATGCAATAAAAATATCTTTCAGAAATGCAGACAAAGAAGACTTTTTCAAATAAACAAAAGGTGAGAGAATTCATTGCCAACATATTGGACTAAAGAAATTTTAAAGAAATTTCTTCAGGCTTAAGAAAAATAACGCCAGAGGGAAACTTGGAGCTACATGAAAGAAGGAAGACCTCCATGAATGGTAAACATATAATTGAATACAAAATATAAAATATTTTTCCTAATTTACTTTAATATTAAAGATAACTGGCAATCCAAAACCAAAGATAGAGGTGTTGGTTCAAGATTCAAGATGGCAGAGTAGAAGGACGTGCGCTCACTGCCTTTTGCGAGAGCACTGGGATCACAACTAACTGCTGAACAGTCATCAACAGGAAGACATTAGAACTCACCAAAAAAATACCCCACATCCAAAGGCAAAGGAGAAGCTGCAATGAGATGGTAGGAGAGATGCAATCACAGTAAAATCAAATCCCATAACTGCTGGGTGGGTGACTCACAAACTGCAGAACAAGTATACCACAGAAATCCACTCAGTGGAGTGAAGGTTTTGAGCCCCATGTCACGCTTCCCAACGTGGGGGTCCAGCAACGGGAGGAGGAATTCCCAGAGAATCAAACTTGGAAGGCTAGCGGGATTTGATTGCAGGACTTCGACAGGACTGGGGGAAACTGAGATTGTACTCTTTGAGACCCTACACAAACTAGTGTGCACATCAGGTCCCAGGGGAAGGAACAATGACCCCATAGGAGAATGAACCAGACCTACCTGCTAGTGTCGGTCTCCTGCAGAGGTGGGGGGTGGCTGTGGATCACCGCAGGGACAAGGACACTGGCAGCAGAAGTTCTGGGAAGTACTCCTTGGCGTGAGCCCCCCCAGAGTCTGCCATTAGCCCCACCAAAGAACCTGGAGGCGCCAGTGCTGGGTCGCCTCAAGCCAAACAACCAACGGGGAGGGAACCCAGCCCCACCAATCTGCAGCCAAGCGGATTAAAGTTTTACTGAGCTCTGCCCACCGGAACAACACCCAGCTCTACGCACCACCAGTCCCTCCCATCAGGAAGCTTGCACAAACCTCTTAGATAGCCTCATCCACCAGAGGGTAGACAGCAGAAGCAAGAAGAACTACAGTCCTGCAGCCTGTGGAACGAAAATTACATTCACAGAAAAATAGACAAAATGAAAAGGGAGAGGACTATGTACCAGATGAAGGAATATGATAAAACCCCAGAAAAACAACTAAATGAAGTTGAGATAGGTAACCTTCCAGAAAAAGAATTCAGAAAAGTGATAGTGAAGATGATCCAGGACCTCAGAAAAACAATGGAGGCAAAGATCGAGAAGATGCAAGAAATGTTTAACAAAGACCCAGAAGAATTAAAGAATAAACAGAGATGAACAATACAATAACTGAAATGAAAAATACACTAGAAGGCATCAATCGCAGAATAACTGAGGCAGAAGAACGGATAAGCAACCTGGAAGAAAGAATGGTGGAATTTACTGCCGCGAGACAGAATAAAGAAAAAAAGAATGAAAAGAAATGAAGACAGCCTAAGAGACCTCTAGGACAACATTAAATGCACTAACATTCTCATTATAGGGGTCCCAGAAAGAGAAGAGAGATGGAAAGGACCCGAGAAAATATTTGAAGAGATTATAGTTGAAAACTTCCTGAACATGGGAAAGGAAATAGTCACCCAAGTCCAGGAAACACAGAGAGTCCCAGGCAGGATAAACCTAAGGAGAGACACCCCAAGACACATAGTAATCAAATTGACAAAAGTAAAAGACAAAGAAAATTTATTAAAAGCAACAAGGGAAAAATGACAAATAAAATACAAGGGAATCCCCATAAGGTTAACAGCTCAGCTGGTTTCTCAGCAGAAACTCTGCAAGCCAGAAGGGAGTGGAACGATATATTTAAAGTGATGAAAGGGAGGAACCTACAACCAAGATTACTCTACCCATCAAATATCTCATTCAGATTTGACAGAGAAATTAAAACCTTTACAGATAAGCAAAAGCTAAGAGAATTCAGCACCACCAAACCAGTTTTACAACAAATGCGATAATTACCTTAAATGTGAATGGATTAACTGCTGCAACCAAAAGACACAGGCTCACTTAATGGATACAGGAACAAGACCCATATTTTTGCTGTATACAAGAGACCCACTTCAGACCTAGGGACACATACAGACTGAAAGTGAGGGATGGGAAAAGGTATTTCATGCAATGGAAATCAAAAGAAAACTGGAGTAGCAATACTCATACCATATAAAACAGACTTTAAAATAAAGAATGTTACAAGAGACAAAGAAAGGTGCTACATAATGATCAAGGGATCTATCCAAGAAGAAGATGTAACAATGATAAATATATATGCACCCAGCGTAGCAGCACCTCAATACATAAGGCAAATCCTAACAGCTAAAAAAGAGGAAATCGATGGTAACACAGTAATAGTGGGGGACGTTTAACACCTCACTTACACCAATGGACAGATCATAAGGACAGAAAATTAATAAGGAAACACAAGCTTTAAATGACACAATAGACCAGATAGATTTAATTGATATTTATAGGACATTCCATCCAAAAACAGCAGATTACACTTTCTTCTCAAGTGCACATGGAACATTCTCCAAGATAGATCACATCTTGGGTCACAAAGCAAGCCTCAGTAAATTTAAGAAAACTGAAATCATATCAAGCATCTTTTCTGACCACAACGCTGTGAGATTAGAAATCAGTTGCAGGGGAAAAAAATGTAAAAAGCACAAACACATGGAAGGTAAACAATACATTACTAAATAACCAAGAGATCACTGAAGAAATCAAAGAGGAAATCAAAGAATACCTGGAGACAGATGACAACGAAAAGACGACAATCCAAGACCTATGGGTTGCAGGAAAAGCAGTTCTGAGGGCAAAGTTTATAGCAATACAATCCTACCTCAAGAGACAAGAAAAATCTCAATCTAACCTTACCCCTTAAAGGAACTAGAGAAAGAAGAACAAACAAACCCAAAGTTGGTAGAAGGAAAGAAATCATAAAGATTAGAGCAGATATGAGTGAAATAGAAACAAGGAAAACAATAGCAAATATCAATAAAACTAACAGCTGGTTCTTTGAGAAGATAAACAAAATTGATAAACCTTTAGGCAGATTCATCAAGAAAAAGAGGGAGAGGACTCAAATCAATAAAATTAGAAATGAGAAAGGAGAAGTTACAACGGACACCACAGAAATACAAAGCATCATAATAGTCTACTACAAGCAACTCTATGCCAATAAAATGGACAACCTGGAAGAAGTAGACAAATTCTTAGACAGGTATAGCCTTCGAAGACTGAACCAGCAAGAATTATAAAATATGAACAGACCAATCACAAGTAATGAAATTAAAACTGTGATTAAAAATCTTCCAATAGACAAAAGTCCAGGACAAGATGGCTTCACAGGTGAATTCTATCAAACATTTAGAGAAGAGCTAACATTCATCCTTTTCAAACTCTTACAAAAACTTCATAGGAAGGAACACTCCCAAACTCATTCTGTGACGCCACCATCACCCTGATACCAAAACCAGAGAAAGATACTACAAAAAAAGCAAATTACAGACCAATATCACTGGTGAATATAGAAGCAGAAGTGCTCAAAAAAATACTAGGAAACAGAATCCAGCAACACATTAAAAGGATCATATGCCATGATCAAGTGGGATTTATCCCAGGGATGCAAGATTTCTTCAATATACACAAATCAATCAATGTGATACACCATATTAACAAATTGAAGAAGAAAAACCATATGATCATCTCAATAGATGCAGAAAAAGCTTTCGACAAAATTCAACACCCATTTATGATAAAAACTCTCCAGAAAGTGGGCATAGAGGGAACCTGCCTCAACATAATAAAGGCCATATATGACAAACCCACAGCAAACACCATTAAAATGGTGAAAAACTGAAAGCATTTCCTCTAAGATCAGGAACAAGACAAGGATGTCCACTTTCGCCACTGTAATTCAGCATAGTTTTGGAAGTCCTAAACATGGCAATCAGAGGAGAAAAAAATAAAAGTAATACAAATTGGAATAGAAGAAGTAAAACTGTCACTGTTTGCAGATGGCATGATACTATACATAGATAATGCTAAAGGTGCCACCAGAAAACTACTAGAGCTAATCAATGAATTTGGTATAGTAGCAGGATACAAAATTAATGCACAGAAATCTCTTGCATTCCTATACATTAACAATGAAAGATCAGAAAGAGAAATTAAGAAAACAATCCCATTCACCATTGCAACAAAAAAGAATAAAATACCTAGGAGTAAACCTACCTAAGGAGGTAAAAGACCTGTACTCAGAAAACGATTGGAAGAATCAATATTGTGAAAATGACTATACTACCCAAAGCAATCTACAGATACACTGCAATTCCTATCAAATTACCAATGGCATTTTTTACAGAACTAGAGCAAAATATCTTAACATTTGTATGGAGACACAGAGGACCCCGAATAACCAAAGCAATCTTGAGGGAAAAAAATGGAGCTTGAGAAATCAGACTCCCTGACTTCAGACTATACTACAAAGCTACAGTAATCAAGACAGTATGGTACTGGCACAAAAGTAGAAATATAGATCAATGGAACAGGATAGAAAGTCCAGAGATAAACCCACGCACTTGTGGTCAATAATCTATGACAAAGGAGGCAAGGATACACATTGGAGGAAAGACAGTCTGTTCAGTAAGTAGTGCTGGGAAAACTGGACAGGTACATGTAAAAGAATGAAATTAGAACATTCCCTAACACCATACACAAAAATAAACTCAAAATGGATTAAAGACCTAAATGTAAGGCCAGATCCTAGAAAACTCTTAGAGGAAAACATGGAAAGAACACTCTGTGACATAAATCACAGCAAGATCTTTTTTGACCCACCTCCTAGAGTAATGGCAATAAAAACAAAAATAAACAAATGGGACCTAATGAAACTTAAAAGTTGTTGCACAGCAAAGGAAACTATAAACAAGACAAGGTGACAACCCTCAGAATGGGAGAAAATATTTGCAAACGAATCAACGGACAAAGGATTAATCTCCAAAATCTATAAACAGCTCATGCAGCTCAATATTAAGAAAAACAAAGAATCCAATCGAAAAATGTGCAGAATACATACCAGATGGCCATGAGGCACATGCAAGGCTGCTTAACATTACTAATTGTTAGAGTAGTGCCAATCAAAACTTCAGTGAGGTATCACCTCACAGTGGCTAGAATGGGCATCATCAGAAAATCTACAAACAACAAATGCAAGAGTGGGTGTGGAGGAAAGGGAACCCTCTTGCAGTGTTGGTGGGAATGTAAATTGATGCAGCCACTATGGAGAACAGTATGGATGTTCCTTAAACAAAAAATAGAATTACCATATGACCCAGCAATCCCACTACTGGGCATACACCCAGAGAAAACCATAATTCAAAAAGACACATGCACCCCCAGTGTTCATTGCAGCACTGTTTACAATAGCCAGGTCATGGAAGCAACCTAAATGCCCACTGACAGACGAATGGATAAAGAAGATGTGGTACATATATATAATGGGGTATTATTCAGCCATAAAATGGAACAAAATTGGGTCATTTGTAGAGACGTGGATGGACCTAGAGACTGTCATGCAGAGTGAAGTAAGTCTGAAAGAGAAAAACAAATATCATATATTAACGCATAAATGTGGAATCTAGCTAAATGGTACATATGAAGCAGTTTGCAAGGCAGAAATAGAGACATAGATGTAGAGAACAAACTTATGGACACCAAGGGGGAAAGTGGAGGGGGTGGGAGGGTGAGATGAACTGGGAGATTAGGATTGACATATATACACTGATATGTATAAAATAGATAACTACTAAGAACTTGATGTATAAAAAAATAAATAAAATAAAATTCAAAAAATAAAAATAAAACCAAAGATAGACATTTATTCAAGTGTTTATAGCATATGTAAAAGTAGAATGAATGATAACAACAGTACAAAGGACTGAAGAGGGAAATAGAGGTTACCATTGTAAAGCTCTTACATTGGAAATAGAGTGGTATACTACTTTACGACAGACCATAATAAAAATGCACATTGTAAACTGAAGAGCAGCATCTTAAAAGTAAACAGAAGTATAGCAAATAAGCCAATAATGGAGAAAAAATACAAGAAAAATTCAATTAATACAAAAGAAGGCAGGAAAAGAGCAGAAAAAGAACAAAGAACAGACAGGGCACATAGAAAACAACTACCAATATAGTAAACTTAAACCAAAGTCCAATGTAATGTACACTTAACATTAAATTAATGTAATTTCATAATTACATTAAATGAAATGGTCTAAATACTCTAATGAAAAGACCAAGATTTTTAAAATGGATATAATAAAGGCAGAAATCAACTATATTCTGTCTGCATGCTTTAAATATAATGACAGAGATAGACAAAGTAAAAGGATGAAAAATATATTGAAATATTAATCTAAAGAAAGACTGAGGGTCTATATTAATGTCAGCCAAAGTAGAATTCAGAAGAGATAATATTGCCAGGAATGTAATGTATGTTTTAAAGTGATAAAGATTGCATAATAAGTTATCAAAAGTGTATAACAACCTCAAACATGTATCTGTTTAATAAAAGAGTTTACATTACATGATGCAAAAACTGGTAGAATTACCATGAGAAATTGAGAAATTCACAATTTTAGTTGTAAATTTCAAAACTTTTTTCTCATTTTATTTGATAGAACAAGTAGACAGAAAATTAGTATGGTTATGGAAGACCTTAAAACATTAACAACCAACTTAACCTAATTGACACTGTGTCCAATAGTACTACACCCAATAGATTAATTAGTTAACCTTGTAGAATACCACACCCAGGAGTTCTACACTCAATTGTCTTTGTCAGTGTACACGAAGTATTTGGTAAAATAAAACATATTCTTGTCTGTAAAACAAATCTCCATAAATTTAGAAGCATTGAATAATATAGAGTATATTCTCTGGCTAAAATGAATTTAATTCAGAAACCAAAAACAAAAAGATATCTGGAAAATTCCCAAATGTTAGAATGTTCAGCAACACATTCTGAATAACCCATGGGCCAAAGAATAAATTCACAAGAGAAATCAGAATGTGTTTTGAGTCTAATGAAGATGTAACATATAAAAATCTGTGGGATGCAGCTAGAGCAGTGTTACAGGAAACTTCATAGCTTTCAACGTTTATATTAGAAAAGAAAAAAATTAATGCTTCCAACTTAAGAATTTAGAGTACAAGGAGCAAATTACACCTCAGGGAAGTAGAAGGAAGTAATAAAGATGAAAGTGTAATTCACTTAAATAGAAAATAGACAAAGAAAATTTATGAAATCTAAAGATGCTTGTTTGAAAAGATCAAAAAATTAATAAAGTTCTAAGCGGGCTAGTAAGAAAAAAGAGAAAACACAAATTACATGAGCCATCAAAGAGAGGACATCAGCACAGATCTTACAGTCACTAAAAGAATAATAAGGGGCTATTATGAGCCACTTCATGCTGATATATGAGATGTTCAAATTTATTTAAAGATAAAAATTACCAAATCAGACACCAGAAAAAAAAAATAGAAATCTGCTTAGTCCAATCTTTGTTATAGAAATTCAATTTATAATTCCCCCAAGAAAATTCCAGGCTTTGCTCATAAATTTTACTAATCCACTGCAGAAGAAATAATATTAATCATGTCCAAAATTATTCAGAAAACAAAAGAGGAGGAAACTTTGCCCAAATACTTATTTGAGAGCAGTATTACCTGATATCAGAACAAGACAAAGAAAACTATAGACTAGCACCCTTCATTTATATAGACTCAAAAATCTTTCACAGAATTTTAGTAAATTAAATCCAGAAATACGTAAGAAAGTTTATGCTATGACCAAGTAAATTATCCCAGGAATGTAAGAAGGGTTTAACATACAAAAATCAATCAATGTAACTTTCCACATTAACAAAGGAGAAAACCATATCATTTCAGATGCAAAAAAAGCATTGAACAATATTGAATATAAACGCTCAGCAAAGTAAGGATGTAAGAGACCTTCAGCTTGATAAATGGCATTCTCAAAAAGCTTATAGAAACATTATACTTATTGATAAAGGAACAGATACATCCCTTCTAAGATAAGGAATAAGGCAAGAATATACACTCTTGCCAGTGTCTTTATACAAGTAATGACCAATACAAAAATGAAAATAGTCCATTCAAAACAGCATCAAAATTGTAAAGTACTTATTGATAAATTTAGCAGAATACATGCAAAATTATACTCTGAAAGTTATAGAAAATTACTAAGGGAAACTAAAGAAAGCCTAAATGGGGAGCTAAACCATAGTGTTTAGGGAAACAGACATTAACATAGACAGAAATGCAAGCATAATAGAGTCTAGTAGAGGACCCACATATATAGTCAGTTCTCAGTACTCATGGTATTTATGTTCTATGTTACCATGAATTCTGAATTCCAAAATATAAACCTAGGGGGAATAACAATAAAAGGTTCCCGCAAGCCTCTCCCATCACAACATTTTCTTCAACCCATCAATACACAACCTTGATTTATGTGTGTTTCTGTTTAAAGGCACCTTATTTAGTATATATTGTTGGTTCATTAACATTGAACTCATGGTCAGCCCTCTAACTCAGAGCTGAATGAAGCTCATCTCCATAAGACACATCACAGCTTTCTTGTGATGTGCTTTTCTTAGGAGCACTAGACAGCACTTCAGCACTATGCTTGGGGGCTATAAACAGTGAAATCACCGACCAAAAGTACAGAAATGCAAACTCTGTGGCACTGCATATACTGTGATAAGGACACTTGTTTATAGTATGAGAGCTGAAAGAAGACGGCAAAGCATCGTCGCCTTGCTGGACCTCAGTGGGAACATGCACATTAAGCATTTCAGTTGTTCATCATTCTGGGCAAGTCCATGAAAGACCACTATGCTATTGTGATTTATAATAAATATATATGGGTCTTTGTCCCTGCTGCTGGCCTACCACTCCTCAAACCCTTAGGATTTCCTGGGTGATAAGAGAGATAAAGATTTCTTTTGTTTTTAATAACAGACCTCTTTCAACCATGCCCGAGTTTATGTGAATGAGGTGATTTTTGTTGAAGCCCGTAAATAATCTAAAGATGAAGGCTAGTTGCCAGTAGAACCAACCATGTGATTAGAAGGTTGGAACTTTCAGCCTTACCTCCTGACCACCAGGGAGGGGCAAGGGGCTAAAAGTTGAATTAATCACCAATGGCCAATGGTTTAATCAATCATGCCTACAGAATGAAGCCTCCAGAAAACCCCAAAAGGATGGGGTTCAGGGAGCTTCCAGGTTGTGAACAAGAACTCATTCCTATGCTGGGAGAGCAAACTCCTCTTCAGGATCTTCTGGACCTCCCCCTATGTATCTTCATCTGGCTACTCATTTGTATCCATTCATTTGTGGCTCTTGATTCGTGGACATGTGTTTTCATTTATCTTGGGTAAATACCTAGGAGAAGAATTGCTGGGTTGTGTGTTTATCAGCCTTGGCACTCTTGACATTTGGGGCTGTAGAATTCTTTGTTGTGGGGGCCTGTTCTGTGCCTTGTGGGATGTTTAGAAGCACCCCTGGCCTCTACCCACTAGATGCCAGCAGCATCCCCTCAGTTGTGATAACCAAAAAATACCTCCAGACCTTGCCCCTGGTTGAAAACCACTCTAGAATTTGGTAGCCCACTTAGTGGAGATGGATAATAAACTTCTGCAAGCAAACAGTGCTCAGTGAAGGAAACATTTTATCCTCAGACGCATGAGTATTTCTCAGAGCTCCTTTACCAGGGAGAAGCAGATCTTAGGTGTCTCATTCAGTCACAGAAGATTCTGTTTAGCGCATTTCATTCAAAAATTCCAAAGCATTAGGCCCATTGTGTCTGGATATTGAAGAGCATATGGTAATGTGCTTATTAATAGGTTTTTAGCCGTTTTGTTTCGGGCGCCACTGTTGGACACCATGGTTACCATGTTTACCTGGCTCTTAGTCAGTTTCAGCCAGTTCTTGTTACACTTCATTTACTGTATTGGCTTTTCACGCAGTTCAAGACTCTGATGTTGCTGTCACATTTCTTCTCTTATCTGTGCTGTGTACACATTTTTGGACAAGAAACGTTAGCTTGCAGTATTTTCCAAAGCAGGTTGGTAAATGCTTGAGTAATCATTTTGTTGGAAGAATTCATCACAGGCGAGAGAGTTTCGCATGGGAATGTATGTATTTTCTGATGAGCAATCGCTTTGCATTTATTTTTGCAGGAGCTGCCACCAAGAGTCTAATTTTAGGTATCATCACTAGGGTCCATGTGTGTGTAATTTTGACAGGATCTACGGTTCCTTTCATTGTCGAAATTAGTTGAATGATTCTGTAATTGGCTTTAAAATGCAAAGAAGATCATTCTGTAGCTATATCTTAATTTGCAGAGCTTGTGCTTCTGCCACTGATGTTTATTTTTCCTGACAAGACTTTTAAAACATGTGGGCAGGACTCAGCACTGTCACTTTCCCATAGAGGCAGCCTGAGTCCTTGGGCACTTCCTCTCCAGCTTCTCCCCCATGACCCATTCTCAGTGCCGGTTTACAGCATTTCCAAAGTGAGTCTTCCCTGATGCCAGAGGCAAGAAAAGGCACCGCCGCCACCCGCTGCTTGTTAATCCCAGCTGTTATGAGAGAGGCCTGATGGAAGTTCCAGGAGGGGGCAGTCATGGTCACACTTCCATGATTTCCAGGGTCTAGAAAAGAGCACAGCACCCATTGCTTGAGTCCTAAACAATTTCTTACTAAAACTATGGACGTTAAGCTTTATACAGAGCATTTCATAGGCGTTATCTAATTTTTTTTTATCTAGAGTTGTTTTCTCATACCAAATCTGGGAGGCATCTTACAGAGACTAGAACAGACTCAGAGGATGGCTAGCCCCAGATCACAGAGCTGGTTCAGACCCGAGCGAATTCAAAGCCAATCCTCTGAGTGAAACCCAGGGTTTTTTTTTTTCCTGCTCTGCCAAAACTATCTCCATCCAAATTAGAAACCCAGACTAATGGTCTCCAATCAGAAATGTTTAGACTTTCAGAGCAGCAGCCCCGATCAGAACTCTCCAGGGTACCCCGTCATAGGGAATTCATAATTAGTTGGCCAAGTAATGTGATTCTGAAACATAAATTTGTGACCTGTCTGGGGAGGGGGTGGGCCGGAGCTAGTCAGGGGAAGCGTGTTGCCTTGAAGCCCTGTAAAGCAAAGAGCCAAACCACGAGGTTTTCTTAGAAAGCAAAACACACCACTTGGCACTGCATGAGTTTGAAATGAAGGGGTTGCAGGTATCCAGAGAAAACAGCTTCCAGAGAATACCTAGATTTTGCCATTTTTGCTTATTTTCTACCCTCTGTGCTTTAGCCTGGCACTCACTGGGCTCTGATTTAAAGAGTTGAGTTTGCAGGCAGTTTGCTAATTATGACTCAACGCGGCCCTTCTGGCTCCTCTTGGAGTGGGTGGGTGAGAGCCAGCCGCCGCCATGGCCTCCCATGGCCATCTGTGATTCAGAGCAAAATCTTGGAGGGAAGTATAACTGCCTGAATTACTGCTCTTTTATATGTTTTTAAATGAGGATGTAAAGGCCAAGGGCATTTTTTCCCATTTAATACTATTAAATCCGTCATTAAATCTCTCACTGAACACTGGCTGATTTTAACGATACCCTCAAGGGCCGATCCTGCCGCTCAACTGTGTTAATATTGTTGTATATATAGATACAATAAATAATGCTTAGCTGAGATGGTATGAGAAGCATTGTTGTGTGTATCAATAAAAATAGTCGTGTTAATGAGACCAAGTGTCAGGAACAGATGTCATGGTGGGAATCCAGCCATTGGAGCTAAGAGTACGGGAAAGGACAAAACTCCACGACACGTTGACTCTATCACTAAAGTCAGCCTGAATCCTCTAAATATTTCATAGCAAGTTGGCATAAAAGGGTTAATTTGGAGTTATCATTTATATTTTTACTCTCTTACTCTATAGTACTACAGCATCAAAACCACAGATGCTTTCCAGTGTCTGTACTATTTACTGACTCCAACACCCCTGATTTCTGGGCAGCGCGTCAGAGGCTCACCTGCCTGATTCTTTTCCACATTACAGAGTTACGCTCATGTTTTTGTCACACAGGACCAAGAAACAGAGTGTGGGAAATCTTGATTTTTTTTTTTTAAACATTGGTTTTGAAGGTGAAACATTATTTTTTTATCTGACTATCCAATAGTATATCCTTCACTTTATGACTACTTTAATCTTTAATAATAATTTCAATGGATAAAGAAGATGTGGTACATATATACAATGAAATATTACTCAGCCATAAAAAAGACTGAAATAATGCTATTTGCAGCAACATGGATGGACCTAGAGATGATCATACTAAGTGAAGTAAGACAGAGAAAGACAAATATCATATGATATTGCTTACATGTGGAATCTAAAAAAATGATACAAATGAACTTGTTTACAAAAAACAAATAGACTCACAGACAAAGAAAACAAACTTCTGGCTATCAAAGAGGAAAGACGGGGGAGGGATAAATCAGTAGGTTGGGATTAACATATACACACTACTATATATAAAATAGATATCAAGGACCTACTGTAGAGCACAGGAAACTACTCAATATCTTGTAATAACCTATAATGGAAAAGAATCTAAAAAAGAATATGTGTACATACACATGTACATGTATGTATGACTGAATCACTTTGCTGTACACCTGAAACTAACACAGCATTGTAGATCAACTGTATATCAATAAATTTTTAAAAAAATTTTAAAAAACAAAGCATCTACCCTGAAAAAAAAAATTCTCAATGGCGACAACTAATATTGAAAGACATACAAGGAGCTCATGTGCTAATAGTGGCTTTAGTGCTCGTGTCTTTTTTGAGTCTCCCATTGGCCCCTTGAGTCAAGTACTGTCATCAGTCCCTATTTACAGATGAGGAAATTGGACCTGAGAGGTTAGATAACTTTCCAAAGGGCACAGAGCAAACGCAGCAGAGCTAAGATTCAAACCCTCCCATGGTCACGTTATAGAGCTCAGACTCTTCCCCTCCTGCAGTTCGTATGCAAAACACACCAGGCATTGTGCTGGGTGAATGTCACATGTCACTCAATGGAATTCAAAGAGCAGGAACTCAGTGAATATCTGTGGAATGGAGAGAAGAGAATATGTAGACAGGTGTATTGCACTAGGTGAACTCCACATCTTAAATAGCCTCTTAAAATACTGAAAAGTTTGGGGCTCCCCTGGTGGTGCAGTGGTTGAGAGTCCGCCTGCCGATGCAGGGGACGTGGGTCCGTGCCCCGGTCCGGGAGGATCCCACATGCCGCGGAGAGGCTGGGCCCGTGAGCCGTGGCCGCTGAGCCTGCGCGTCCGGAGCCTGTGCTCCGCAACGGGAGAGGCCGCAACAGTGAGAGCCCCGCGTACCGCAAAAAAAAAAAAAAACGAACTGAAAAGTTTGTACTTGACTCCAACTCCCAGAATTTCTTGAGTGTATGGAAATAGTTAAAAGTTTTCTGAAGCGTTCTAAGCTCTTCCATATCATGGAAGAAGACAGAGCAGAGAAACCTTTCATCTACAATATTTTTTACAACTTTTAGCTTAAGTATCTATCAGAAACCCAAAGTGAAAGAGAAGTCCCCCTTTTATTGCCCTTAGAGAACTTCTGATAAGATTCAGTTGTAAAGAGAGAAGAGGAATAAGGAGAGAGTAAAGCTTTATTCTTTTTAAGCTAGTCTTTCTATCTTTGGCCGTTGTAACCTTTCCAGGTAATTGTTGGAGATTTGGATATAATTTTTGAACTAGCACTATCCTTGGAAAGGCAGGTAGAACCCACCTCCATGCTATTATTTGAGATTTAGAAATGGCCCCTTACTGTGAGTGAGCACTAAGGTAGTGGTATAGAATTTCATTACTCATAGACTCCATTACTGTAATTCTCTCTTCTCTGTTTTCCTCTCTTCCTATTATACAGGTCCACATAGATGAGAGCTTGGGATGGCTTAGCCAGAGTTTGATTAGGAACAGACAAGCCAATTGAGACTGACCTGCAGCACCTCTAACTCATTCTTCTCCTTCTTTCCCCCTGGGTGTCCTCTTCGCTGCCAAGACACAAGCAAGGATGTAAATGAGGATAAAGTAAAGAAAACCTCAGAGGGTCCCAGCATCACCTCTATGCATACACACCAAACAAGACACAAACAGGTTCAGATACTGTAGTTAGGATTCCCTCAGCAACTTCAGGACTAAAGTTAAAGATTGAGGAAACACGCAAAAGAGAGTACGGAGAGCACATTTGCAAAGAGGAAAACGAATACAACCGTCTTATAGGATCATTATGAATTTTTATACTCTCATAACTTAGCATGTACTCATGATAGAAACAGCCTCTAAAGGTAATTGAAAGAGCATGGACTAAATTTTAGGGCAGTACAATTACATGGGCATAGTCTCACTTCAGCTCCCGAAATAAATAAATAAAAAGCGGCTAAGAGGATTGAAGTTCACATTATTCAATAGAAGAAAACTGCTGTTGTGTTTAATGCCATGTAGAGCCTGCTCGCCACATGCTGACAGCCTAAGATTTTAAAGTGGAGAAACAGAATATCTCAGTCCTGCACAAAGCTTTCTGCTGTCCTAATATCTTACTCGTATGCCATGTGCACAAATAGAATTTCCTAGTGTGTGCAACTCTATTGGCCGGCCCCTTTGCCTTCCGTCCAGCCTTTGCTCTGAGTCTGTTCCTCGCCCCTGTAGGGATGGAAGTCCCGGGCCTTGCATCTGTCAGTCCTGTTCTGGGATGTGCGCCGTGGTCCTTGGTGGGAGTCCTGCATCTGTCAGACTTGGAGCCTGCTGAGGCTGGACGGGGTATTACCACACTGACGTGCACAGGCACACATTGAGCCCAAAGAGCACCCCTGACTACAGGCCTGAGGCAGCTCCGTGATGAAGTCTTATTCCCAGGCAGTGAGGCGTCGGAGAGGACAAAGTCCTGGGAACTTAGGCTCTGTGGGCCTGGTTCTGATCAAGATTCTGCCTCCAGTTTCTCTGGGCTGGATCCAGTTCTCTGAGGGGCCTCGGGCTTAAACAAGTCACTCGCTAATCATTCAGGCCAGAGCAGCTGGCGAGGTAAGTCCATGCTTCTCAGCCAGGCATAGGAGGAGGTTTCCTTGAGGGTTTTCTTTGGTGCTATGGGGGACGCAGCTGCCCAAGGTACTTGCAATGGATGATGTCTGACTGACAAAGTACAGTCTCTGAGCTTAGCACAGAGTGGCTGCTCCAAAGAGAGCTCTGATTGGCTGCTCTAGTCAGACACAGAAGACCCTCCCGACTCACTTTCCCTTTCCACGAGGGCGCCGTGTCTATCAGAGCGAGAACAGAATACCTTAGAAAAGTGGCTGGTTTTAGAGCTTCAGAGTGGTCTCTTGACCATTCTTTCCTTTTCTGGAGGAAAGGTTCTGCACATGACAGCTTCCACATCATACAGTGGTCCTGGATCCTAGAAAGATAGGCTAAACGCTTTGTTAGAGATGATTTGAATGAAGATGTTGTTTGTTTGAGAAAAGAGCACACATTTTGTCAGTGACCAAGCTGGACTTAGTCCTTAGGACCACGTGGGGTTGAAGCGAACCCTCTTAGGTTGTCTAATCCTTGCCGCCATGGCGTCTTTCCTTAGTAGATACCGAGTGCCCTCGAGAAACAGAGGCCTGCGTGACACGTGAGGCCTGAGGTTAGGTGGAGTCTCTCACAACGCAGGGCAGCTTGGCTCCTGGCACAAAACTGCAGGGTTGACGTTTATAGCCCGCCCGGTGTCCCTGGGCATGGACAACACATAAGCCCCCTCGAGTGCACGGACTCCAGGGGAGGAAGTGGTATGCAACAAACAGTATTTCAGGGTCTCCACGGTTGGGGCCAAGGGTGGAGGGAGTTTCCATCCCCTCAAGTTTGGAGGAAGATGGAACATATGTCTATGTATAACTGAGTCACTGTGTTGTAAAGCAGAACCTAACACCCCACTGTAAAGCAGTTATACTCCAGTAAAGATGTTAACAAAAAAAAAAAGTATTTAGGAGGTGGGGGTTGGCAATGCATGGCAATGGCCCTTTCCTGCCATTTTGAAGTTGGGTAAATAGTGAAGTTTTCTCATTGAGATCTCTGCTCATTGTCTGTTTTCCTCCTGTGAGGGATGGATTTTATCCACCACTGTCTCTCTTTCTTTTTCCCCCCTTGTATTTATTTATTTATTTTTGGCTGCGTTGGGTCTTCGTTGCTGCGCGCGGGCTTTCTCTAGTTGTGGCGAGCGGGGGCTACTCTTCATTGCGGTGCGCGGGCTTCTCATTGCCGTGGCTTCTCTTGTTGCGGAGCAAGGGCTCTAGGCGCGCGGGCTTCAGTAGCTGTGGCACGTGGGCTCCAGAGCGCAGGCTCAGTAGTTGTGGCGCACGGGCTTAGTTGCTCTGCAGCATGTGGGATCTTCCTGGACCAGGGCTTGAACCTGGCTCCCCTGCATTGGCAGGAGGATTCTTAACCACTGCGCCACCAGGGAAATCCCTCTACCACTGTCTTCTGGAAAAGAGATACCAAGAGAAGAGAAGGCCAACCTGGGCTCAAGGCTCCATGCAGCCATTCACTGTCTCTGTCCCCCACTTAACTCCCTGAAACTCGAGGCACTTGCCTAAAAACAGCAAAGCAAGACGGACTTTTGGATGTTGAAAATGATTTGTCTGGCAAATACTCAAACTTAAGAAAATAGACCCTCTACACACCCGTGGGCCAAAGTAAGCATCTGTGTCTTTTTTGCTTCTGGATCTCTAAATGTCATTAGTTTAAAGTGTTGATATTTTGGGGTTTTTTATAGGGCTTTGGAGCACTAATTTTACCTTCAGAAGCCTCATCTCTGAGTTCGCCGCGAGTGGGGTGTGTGTGCATATGTGTGTGTGCGTGTGGGCATATGTGTGTGTGTGCGTACGTATGTGTGCGTATGTGTGTGCGTGCATATGTGTGTGTGCGTGTGTGTGCATGTGTGTGCGTATGTGTGTGTGCGCGTGTGTGCATATGTGTGTGCATGTGTGTGCGCGTGTGTGTGCGTGTGCGTGTGTGCGTACATTGGGGCAGGAGTATTTGTCCACACACCTAACTACCAGTTTGAACGGTCAAACATCGGGAGAGGCCTGATCAGGCCTTGGATGTCACACCAGAAGTAAAGCCCAGAAGGAATTGAGCGGATGCATTTGAAGCTGGATCTCTTGAGAAAAATCATTGCAGGTCAAGGTTTAAAAAGTTTCAGCAGCAACTTCAAATGGATTAACTTGGAAAACCTCGGCAGGGTCAGTGTGGGCCCCTCATGCTACGGCGACAGCAAAGGTCGTGGCTCAGGCAGGATGTCCCCTGAGTGTTCGGTGGGGACATTGTACTGCCTTTTAATATTCTAATGCTGACCTTACCCTTTTGGAGTTCTGTTTCTTCCCCTCTCTCTCTCTCTCTCTCTCCCCCCCTCCCTCCTTCCGTCCCTCTCCCTTTCGCTGGCAGAATTTTAGTGCCTTTAAAAAGAATAACATCATAAACCTGGAATCCTGTTTCTTTATTTTATAATGTTCACTAGCATTTACAGATGTTTGGGCTACAGGCCTTTTGGTAACGTCTACATTAAGCATTTCAAGTGCACTCTGTTTACAGTTATTACAATGTGAGGACCCTAAATCCGAAAGACAACAGTATTCACGCCCAAGGGGAAACGGAAAATCAAAACATTGGCCAGAATAATTTAAAGAAGAGAAAGAAAAAAAAAACTTTCCTCTTAGGTTCCTGAAGCAGTAGTTTTTGGGGGGGTTGTGTGTGTGTTTGATTATCTGGAATGAAGTCTCCCAGATAATAAAGCTCACCACGAGCTTAAATGACACATCGGCTCACAGTATCCATTCTCAGCATTTCTCTATCCTCACATCAAAGACAACGCATTGTATTTCCAGTTTACAGAAAAGAGAATTATAAAATATCTTTTACATATGTTTGGATTTTATTAAGTTCAAATCTCTATATTCTGCTCTACTTAGTTAAGCTGCTAACAAATGCAAATGCCCTTTTGATATGATATTTCTTCACCCCACTTCTTTGCTTTTTTTCTTTTTCCCTTTCATTCATTCATTCATTGAACAAGTGTGTTCAGTGCCTCTGTCATATGCCAGCATGGTCTTCTAGGCCTCAAAACAGGGGTCAGCGAACTTTCTCCATCAAGGGCCAGGTGGTAAATATTTTAGGCTTTGTGGGTTGTATGGTCTCTGTTGCAGCTACTCAGCTCTGCTCTCATAGTACAAAAGCAGCCAGAGAGAACCATAGTGAATAATGGGGTATAGCCGTGTCCCAATAAAACTTAATTTACAAAATCAGGTGACAGGACACGTTGGTCTGGAGGCCATTGTATACTGACCCCTGCCCCGTGATAGAACAATGAACTAAACAGAGACAGATCTCTGTTTTCCTGAAGTTTACCTACTAGTGGAGGGAAGCAAGAAACAAATGAACCAGTGAATATATAAATGTCAAGTGGTCATAGCTGCTAAGAGGGAAAATTAGGCAGCGTGAGAGTATGGAGAGTGAGTGGGCAAGTGTTATTTGAGACAGGGCGTGGGCAGGAGGGCCTCTCTATTGAAGTGACGGTTGAGCAGAGACCTCACCGAGGAGGGGGGTGAGTGGTGTTGCTGTCATGGAGTGGAGCGGATGGGCTAAGGGAACAGCAAGTACAAAGGTCCTGAGGCAGGAGCTTGTTTGGAAAAATAGCAAGGAGACCATTGCAGGTAAACTAGAGGGAGTAACAGGAGGATAATGGGAACTGAGTCAGAGAGGGAACCAGAGGCCAGACTGTATGGGACCTTTCAGACTTTCGTAAGGCCCTTGGGTTTTATTCTCTGTAAGACAGGGTGCCCTTGGAAGGTTTTCAGCAGAGGA
The DNA here is from genome assembly GCF_002837175.3 of Physeter macrocephalus. Taxonomy (NCBI): domain Eukaryota; kingdom Metazoa; phylum Chordata; class Mammalia; order Artiodactyla; family Physeteridae; genus Physeter; species Physeter macrocephalus. Next base: position 18,057,823 of record NC_041225.1, on the reverse strand, counting down.
GTGACATGATTGGTTTTGTGTTCTTAGGCTTGGGGTTACGGTTAGACCTGTGGTAGAAATCAAGAGCTTAGTTTTAAATGTTCTAAGTTTGGGGTACTCTTCAGATATCAAAGTGGAGGCAAATGGAAAGCAGTTAGATACATGAATTTGGAATTCCGGTTAAAGATGTAGGTTATCAGGATAAACTCGGCTGAGATGAGATCGCCTAGAACATAAGTCTGTTTGGAAGAGTAGTGGTTGAGGGCTGAGCCCAAGGTCACACAGTCCTCTTGCAAAGGAAACCGGAAGGAGTGGCTGTGAAGGAAGAAAAACTAAGAGAAGGTGATTCCTTGGCCAGGTGCAGTGCGATTTGTGGAGGAGAGAATTCTCACCTGAAATAAAGACTGCTGAGAGGTCCAGTAAGATGGAGATTGAGAATCAGAGCTGGGTACTGTGTCAGCTCAGTATGACTGGAATTAGGAGATTAAGGAGAGGGCATGGAGCCAGAGAGTAGGAGTTAACTCCAAGGAGTTTTGTTATAAAGGCAGCAGAAAAACGGGATCGTTTGTTCAAGTGTGCTGCGAGGTCAAGGGAGAGTGTTTGGAGATGGGAGATAAATCCTGCTGTTGCTATAGTGATAGGATGATACATAGAGAGGAATTATAAGCAGATGACCTTTAAATGCTTCAGCGGCTTCGCATGTTGGGATTCTAGTTTGAATGAGATGTGTTCCTTACCTCTTCTTATAATGATACTGTGGCAATCTTTTCAGTAGAATTTTTAAAACTTTCTATTTACTGGTGGTTGAATATATAGACTGGAAATGAGAAGATCCGAATCCTGGACCCAGCTCCACCATTTGCCTTTGTTGTATCCTTGGGCAAGTTTCTAAGTTTCAGTTTCTTCACTTGTAAAATGAAGATTAATAATAATAACTGTGTGGTCACTTGACTAGGGTTTTTTGTTTGTGAAAATTCCATGAAAATGGAATTACCACACTGGTATATTATGCTATAAGCATAATGATCATCCTCCTGCTGTTATTAAGAATTATTGTTTTAGGGATTTATCCCAAGAATTCAAAATTGATTCAACATATGAAAATCAAGTAATGTAATACACCATAACTAATAGAATAAATAATTTTTTAAAACCTATGATCATCTCAGTAGATACAAAAATTAAAGCATTTGACAAAAGCTAACAACCTTTCATGATAAAAACACTCAACAAACTAGGAACAGAGGTGAACTTCTTCAACCAGTAAAAATACATCTATGGAAAACCTACAGCTAACATCATATTTAGTGGTGAGAGACTGAAAACTTTCCCCTAAGATCAGGAACTAGACAAGAATGTCTGCTTTCACTGCTCCATTCAACATTGTACTAGAAGTACTATCTAGGGCAGTTAGGAAAGAAAAAAGAAAATAAAAGGCATCCAGATTGGAAAGGAATAAGTAAAACTATCTCTATTCACTGAAAACATCATCTTTTATATAGAAAGCCCTAAAGAACCCCCCCCACATACACAAAACTATTATAACTAATAAGGAGCAGCATTGCAGTATACAGGATCAATATACAAAAATAATTGGACAATCTGAAAGTGAAATTAAGAAAAAAAGTCCATTTGCAATAGCATCAAAAAAATAAAATTAGGAATAAATTTAACCAAGGAGGTGCAATACTTGTGCACTGAAAACTAGAAGACAATGTTGAAAGAAATTCAAGGCCTAAATAAATATAAAGATATCCTGTGTTCATGGATTGGAAGAATAATATTAAGATGGCAGTATTCCTCCAAACTGACCTACAGATTCAGTGCAATCCCCATCAAAATTCCAACTGCCTTTTTTGCAGAAGTGGACAAGCTGATCTTAAAATTCATATGGAAATACAACAGACCTCCAAAGCCTAAAAAATACCTTGAAAAGAACAAAGTTGAAGGACTCACATTTCATGATTTCAAAACTTACTACAAAGCAACAGTAATCAAGGTGTTGTGGCACTGGGATTAGGATAGACATACAGATCAATGGAATAGAATTAAGAGTTCAAAATTAAACCCATCATTTTATGGTCAGTTGATCTTTGACAAGGATGCCAAGCCCATTCAATGGGAAGAGAGGAGTCTTTTCAATAAATGGTGCTGGGACAACTGGATGACCACATGCAAAAGACGGAAGTCAGTTACCTCACCCCATATATAAAAATTAACTCACGATGGATTAAAGACGTGAATTTTAGAGCTAAAACTATAAAAATCTTAGAAGAAAACATAGGTCTGAATATTTGTGATCTCTGATTAGGCAATTATTTCTTAAATATTACATGAAAAGTACAAGCAACAAAAAGGAAAAATAGCTATGTTAGCCCTTATCGAAATCTAAACGTTTTGTATTTCAAAGGACACTATCAAGAAAGTGAAAAAATAACCCACAGAATGGAAGAAAATATTTGCAAATTGTATGTTCAAAAGGGATCTATTATCCAGAATTTATAAAGAACTCTTAGAATTCAACAATAAAAAAACAACTAAAAAAGAAACTGGGCAAAGGATTTGAATAGACATTTCTCCAAAGAAGATTACAAATGGTTGGTCAATAAGCACATGAAAAGGTGCTTATCGTTAGTCATTAGGAGAATGCAGATCAAAACTCCAGTGAGATACCACTTCACACTACTAGGGTAACTAAAAATAAAACAAGTATTGGCGATGTTGTATGGAAATTGGAACCTTTATACGTCGCTGGTGGGACTATAAAATGGTGCAGGGGCTGTGGAGAACTGTTGGCAGTTCCTCAAAAAGTTAAACACAAAGTAACCAGCGACCCAGCAGTTCCACTCTGAGGTATATATCCAAGAAAATTAAAAACGTATGTTCACACAAAAACTTGTACGTGAATGTTTATAGCAGCATTATCCATAATAGCCAAAAAGTTGAAACAGCCCAAATGTTTATCAACTAATGAGTAGGTAAACAAATTGTGGTACAATGAAGTATTTTTTGGCCATGAATAGGAATAAGTACTGACTGACATAGGCTACATCATGGATGAACCTTGGAAACATTATGCTAAGTGAAAGAAGCCAGACACAAAAGGCCAAACACTGTATGATTCCATTTCTATGCAATGTCCAGAATAGGTAAATCCATAGAGACAGAAAGTAGACAGTAGTTGCCAAGGGATAGGAGGAGAGTGAAACTGGAAGGTACAAGGTTTCTTTTGAGGATGATGGAAATGTTCTAGAATTAGAGATGGATGAAGATTGTACAACATGGTGAATAACTAAAAACCCCCTGAATTGTGCATTTTAAAATGGGTAAAATGATGACGTTTATGGTATGTGAATTTTACCTCAATTTTTAGAAAGTTATTTTGTAGTTCCTAGTAAAAATAACACAATGGCCATTTTAGGCTCTGAGGTGCCAGAAAAATCCAACTGTAGAATATGCTTTCTTGCAGGGGTCCCCAATCCCCGGGCCGCACGGCAGGAGGTGAGCGGCGGGCGGGCGAGCGAGCGAAGCTTCATCTACCGCTCACATTACCTACCGCCTGAACCATCCCCCACCATCCCCCCCCACCCCACCCACCGTGCGTGGCAGAACCGTCTTCCACGAAACCGGTCCCTGGTACCAAAAAGGCTGGGGACCGCTGCTTTATTGGGAAGTGGCCAGGTTCTCCACGACAGGCATCTCCGTAGCACGTACACACTCACACACACAAACCCAAGTGTCTTTCCTTTCCTGCTATTCTCTTCATTGTGAAGGTAGACCGTTTGGATCAAAAATAACAAAAAGAGCTTTCACATAGGAAATATAGTGAAGTTCTGTGATGCAGGCCTATTACCCTAACATATGTGGCCAATGTAGTCTTAAAGCCCCTTTATCTTTTCCTTTCCCCGAAGCCTATCTAAATTTCAAGTTCTGGGAGTCATGAATCAGCATGTTTGTCTGTGGCCGTTTGAATTGAAAGTGACTGAGGATCTTAACATCATCACAGCTGAACATCTGAAGGTCCACCTGTACCCTTCCATCACCGAGAGTCCAATGAGCATTTTTCTCAGAGCCTCTTTTTCTCATCACTAAACTTAAGATGATCCCTAAGGAGGGGCTATACTTTTTTAAATGTCATTTTTTTTTCCTGATTTTGAAATGTGTTGTGTTCATCTAAAGGTGCTACTGAATTTAGTATAATTTTTTTAGTCATTTCACGGTCAACATATCCTAAAAACCACAAGCCCACAAAATTTTGACTTCAGAAAGGTATCCTTGTATTGAAATGTTTGAGGAGGAACCACTTAAATAGAGATGACTCTTCTAAGCTCCTTATTTTTATTTTTATATGTAGGGGGAGGTGGCGGCAGAGGACACACACATGTTTAATACACACAGAGATGCCCTCGCAAAACACTCTTGATAGATGGATACGTAGATACATAGACAGATGGGCATCCATATGGATCCCACAGGTGTTCACATAAAAGGCAAGATGGACGTGGGAGCGGGAGAGAGACAGGCTGCCGTCCTGCCCCGGCTGGTTATTGCTGAGAGTTGGGGGACCGTGCTGGAGTATATATGTGTACGTGATACCTCTCCTGCTTTCTGCATCTGCTCTTCACCCCGTCTCCTCCACCTTCCATCCCAGTAACTGCCTGTCTCAGATACCCACTGCTTCACCCCCTCCTTAGATCAACGGTCCCATCCCTTCAATCCGCGAACAAATAACAGGCGAGCTCAGTGCCAGTGCTGTGGTGAGCCGCAGGGAACGGCCATGGACCTGTGGGAGGAAGGAGAGGAGGAGACCCGAGGCCGGGGAAGGGGAAGCGTGCCCCGAGCATGCAAGCAGAGGGGGCGCCTGGCGGCTCTGACCCATGAAGCAGGTACCGGCATCACTCTGCTTTTGGTGCTGCAGAGACCGCTCTGCCTCGGGCCCTCAGGCCTGGGACAAAGCAACTGAAACCGGAACTTTACTGAAACTGAAACTTTACTACACAGTCAGACCTGCAGGGTCCAGGCCATAGGCACGTGCAGGCTGCCCATTTGAACTGCCAGTGCCGGAACTAATTTTCCCCGATTTGGGGTTTGGGTTTTGTAAAGTAACCCTGGGGCCTGCTTCAGGAGTGCCGGACCTCTCCTCTGGGCAGCCCGGGGAGCCGCTGAAGGTGGCTGACTTCTCCCTGGCAGAGACCGGCTCTCCGGGGCATTTTTGTGTCCGCAGAAAGGAAAGGAACAGAGTAGAAAGCCTGCCAGGTGCTGGAGATGTTGAGCTAGCATCCTTAGGAGTTATAATGAGGCAGTGTAAGAGAGTTGTAACGAGGAGCCTTGTACTTAAGTCTGGGAGAGAAGCGTAGAAGGCCAGGCAGTGGGTTGCTTGACCCAGCACTGCAAAGCAAGGGCACAGCCATCCAGGGCAGCGTCTTCCCTGGCAGACCACTCCCAGGCCTCGGCGTTTGAGCCGGGGACCCAGCGTGGTCGGTCTGCAGACGCCCACGGTCCAGGGCTCGCTGCTCTGCACAGCCGGCCTCGGACTCACCGCAGCCATTGTCTGCTGTCAGCTGGTTTAAGGCCCACAGAGAGGAGTTGCAGGGGTCTGGGGCTGGAGTCAAGACAAGGCTTTTGGAGGAACAGAGATCTCCTCGGTGCAGAAGGCATTGCAGATGCCTGGTGGCACTTTCCCCAGGCATGCCTGGGAAGGAAGCAGGTAAACGAGAGGACCTATGTAGGACCTCAGCATGGAGACAGGAGGCTCTCAGTAGATGCTAGTTTAAAACCAAGCACCTAAGGCACAACTGACTCGAAAGCCTGCATTTTTTTTTTCCAGAAACGCATAGACCCCTTATCAGAGGCCCCTTGCTTGGGGCCAGAGATTATTTTAGGGCCAGGACTCCCCCTTTACCATCACACCCCCAGCCTTACCAACAGTCTCTCTGGAAATACCTAGTTCTCTGCAAGCAGCTATGCCTATAAAGTGGTACTAGTGCAAAGTAGACCCCCCTGAAGGGTCAGATTCTCCATGTCTCAGGCCGTGAGCAGCAAGCCGGGGCCTGCGTCCCGTCTGGAGGCGTTCGTCGCGGGACCCGGGAGACCCTCATTCTGCCCTGCAGCTGCGCCCGGGGCTTGGTCAGTAGCAGAACGCGTCTGCTGAGGGTGGTGGGAGCAGTTTCAGCCCCCAGTGCCCCCGGGTGGGAACCGGGCTGCGCCTTCCCTCGGACGTGGGTGGAGGCGTCGCTCCTTCACTTCCTGGTTGTGTGACCTTGGGCAAGCTCTTTCACCTCTCAAGTCCTCAGTTTCCTCATCTGTAAATTGGACATCGGTGCTTACCTCGCGGTTGTTCTGAGGATTGCCGGAGCCGTGTAGAGGGAGCCCTGCGCGAGCGTCTAGTACTCTGTGCCTTTGAAAACATATTAGGTGTCCGTGCTCTGATCAGTGGTAGCCCAAGGAACTGAATCAGCTAGTCTCACTCTTGAATTGTGATTTTTCTTTTTTGAATTGTGATTTTTCTTTTTTTGAATTGTGATTTTTTTGTTGTTTGTTTTTTTGCGGTCCGCGGGCCTCTCACCGCCGTGGCCTCTCCCGTTGCGGAGCACAGGCTCTGGACGCGCAGGCCCAGCGGCCATGGCGCACGGGCCCAGCCGCTCCGCGGCATGTGGGATCTTCCCGGGCCGGGGCACGAACCCGCGTCCCCTACATCGGCAGGCGGACTCTCAACCACTGCGCCACCAGGGAAGCCCTGAACTGTGATTTTTAAATGTGAAATTTCCAGTTAAAGGTGACTTGGTGATTACACTGGTCATCCCCCTTATTGTTTAATCTTCACACATCAACTCAGATATTCTCCCTCTTCCTCGAAGCCCAACATGTCCTCTGTCTTAAAGTCTTATCCTCAGTAAGGAAAGAGCAAGTGTCCTTTAAGGAAGGCTGCTCTGCTCATTTTTAGGCTCTTGCGCTTTTTGAAATTATTTGATCATTGATTCTAAACGTCTCTCAACTCCTCTAGCCCCTGTGATCTAAAATACATAATGTTGCCCTCCTAAACTACATGCCATTTTGTGGTGTTCACTAACTGATGTGTGTTCATCATGTCTCCACTTCTAACCGCGATTCTCCTCAGGGGAAGGACTGCGGTTTGGATTTCTTCTGTATGGTCAGAAGCCGGGGAAAGACTGTATGAAGCCCCTGCCTGCATTTGAATAAATCAGGCAGGTTGATATGCAGTTTTTGTTTGATTCACTCACATGCAGACTGACCAGGTCCATGCCTCCCTGCGGTAGCGAAAGGAGAATCCAGGAGAGTGTAGGGGGCTCTCTGTGTCCTGGTGGTGCCCGGGCAGGGCAGGGGTCCGGGAGTTGGGGTGGGAGCGCCCCATCAAGTCATCCTTTCGGGCCTGGGGCGCCGTGTGCTCTTCAAACTGCCTTCGAAGAAACCTGTTCTGAGATCAGAAGTGGGCCCAGCAGACTCTGTCCTCTGAAAGCAATTCCTCAGTCTGATGCCGAAACATCCGATGTTTCCTGGAGCCTGCCACTTCCTCCTTCCTAGCCAATTGTAATTGTATTTCTCATCACTTTAAAAGGCCACCTTCTTTTCCACTGTCTCCCCATCCAGACTCTCTGGCACACTGTTGCCAAGTTGCTCTGCCTAAAGCAGCACCTGGCACGTGTGACCCTCCATGTTCAAACCCTCACCGCCCACCCGCTGCCAGCCCCTACCCTGCACCTCTCGGTGTGGTATTCAAAGCCCCGTGTAGACCACACCCATTACCCTCCTCAGCTCTCATCCCCTCACTCCGGCTCAGACTGTCCCTCCGGCCTGTTCCTGGGGTCACCCAAATCTCACCTTCTGTTATAAATTCTGGATGACAGATCCATGCAGCCCTGACCATGCCAGCTTACGGTGAGCACTGCTTCATTGCCTGGCCCTGAATTTGGAGTTTGACAGCCATGCCTGAGAGTCCATTCTGCTCCTGCCTAGCATGTGTTTGTGGATTCCTGTGTCCGTAGCTGCCCTGTAAGCTCCCTTACAGCAGAGTCCATGATTCCTGTTCTCTGTGCCCCTTGACACGCTCAGCCCATTCCCCCCGCAGCCCCCGAGGCCACCTGTCCCTTGACTTCCAGAGACGGTGTTCGTGATGTTCCTGGTAGTCTGGTTTCTACGTGAGGCAGGGCTGCTGTGGACGCCTCAGAGCTGAGCCTCTCCAGTTTGGTCCGAAGTCTGCCGTGGAGCCCCAGACAGAGCTGCTGGCTGTGCAGACAGGAGTAATAAAAGATGTTTCAGCGGGTTTTCTTCGTGGTTGTACCAACAGCCCTCCGTCTGAGAGCCTGGAGCCCACTGCTGGAAGAGGGAGAGAGCACACTTCCTCTGGCCAGTTCCTCTCCATTGTAATTAGGAAGTTGGCTTGTTTGAAGCATAGCTTCACAGGTGCAGGATTCATCCTCGACAGGTGATTATTATGTTTTGATTTGTATCATCACTTATAAAACAGAATGGAGAGATTTCAGACCATAAAGCATATTCTGCTGCACGTGAGATATTAGTGTTAAAAATTCGTCAGTGTTGCTAAATATTTACCCGATACTAGGTTTCTACCTTCTGCCAACCTGAAGCATTTTCTTGGCAAACGTACTTCGTGGAACTCTGGAAGTCTCTCTGCCTTACTCATACATAAATACAACCATCTGTCCGTACTAGGTAAACAGACTGACCTCTGTTCTTCTCCTTTTTTTAACTTTTGTTTTAATTTCTTGAAATTTGTCCAAAATAATCCTGACTCTGCTGTTGATTCTTTGTTAGGAGCCAAAAAGACACAATTATAAGGAACTCCAGGAACATCTAGTGCATTCCTTTTTTGCCCAGTGTTATTTGAAACCCCTCTGAGAATTGTAATTTGCAAGTTCCCCACACTTTCCTTCCTCCTGAGAGATCCTTATTCAGTTTTGTGTGTCTCCTACCGTTACATTATTTTATTGTTCTACTAGAGATGCTTGGAATTTGTTAGGCATCAAATTTATTTCAAAGTCCATATTTGCACAGAACCAAGCTAGTGTTGTGCCACGACCGTAAGTAAGACGCGATCAGTCGGGGTCTATTTAGTTCCTATTTTGTTTAGTTGCTAGGTTCATTTTTAAAAGAAATATTCCCGCTTGGGGTACTTTTAATGCATTCAAAGGGATCGCTCATTGTTCCTCACAAAGTTATTTTGAGAAGCCAAATACTCATTCTAGTGATGTCACCTCTGAAGCATTCCCAGAACTGTACTTTCTTTCTGAGGTTAAGTCATCCTTTCGGGCCTGGGGCGCCGTGTGCTCTTCAAACTGCCTTCGAAGAAACCTGTTCTGAGATCAGAAGTGGGCCCAGCAGACTCTGTCCTCTGAAAGCAATTCCTCAGTCTGATGCCGAAACATCCGATGTTTCCTGGAGCCTGCCACTTCCTCCTTCCTAGCCAATTGTAATTGTATTTCTCATCACTTTAAAAGGCCACCTTCTTTTCCACTGTCTCCCCATCCAGACTCTCTGGCACACTGTTGCCAAGTTGCTCTGCCTAAAGCAGCACCTGGCACGTGTGACCCTCCATGTTCAAACCCTCACCGCCCACCCGCTGCCAGCCCCTACCCTGCACCTCTCGGTGTGGTATTCAAAGCCCCGTGTAGACCACACCCATTACCCTCCTCAGCTCTCATCCCCTCACTCCGGCTCAGACTGTCCCTCCGGCCTGTTCCTGGGGTCACCCAAATCTCACCTTCTGTTATAAATTCTGGATGACAGATCCATGCAGCCCTGACCATGCCAGCTTACGGTGAGCACTGCATCATTGCCTGGCCCTGAATTTGGAGTTTGACAGCCATGCCTGAGAGTCCATTCTGCTCCTGCCTAGCATGTGTTTGTGGATTCCTGTGTCCGTAGCTGCCCTGTAAGCTCCCTTACAGCAGAGTCCATGATTCCTGTTCTCTGTGCCCCTTGACACGCTCAGCCCATTCCCCCCGCAGCCCCCGAGGCCACCTGTCCCTTGACTTCCAGAGACGGTGTTCGTGATGTTCCTGGTAGTCTGGTTTCTACGTGAGGCAGGGCTGCTGTGGACGCCTCAGAGCTGAGCCTCTCCAGTTTGGTCCGAAGTCTGCCGTGGAGCCCCAGACAGAGCTGCTGGCTGTGCAGACAGGAGTAATAAAAGATGTTTCAGCGGGTTTTCTTCGTGGTTGTACCAACAGCCCTCCGTCTGAGAGCCTGGAGCCCACTGCTGGAAGAGGGAGAGAGCACACTTCCTCTGGCCAGTTCCTCTCCATTGTAATTAGGAAGTTGGCTTGTTTGAAGCATAGCTTCACAGGTGCAGGATTCATCCTCGACAGGTGATTATTATGTTTTGATTTGTATCATCACTTATAAAACAGAATGGAGAGATTTCAGACCATAAAGCATATTCTGCTGCACGTGAGATATTAGTGTTAAAAATTCGTCAGTGTTGCTAAATATTTACCCGATACTAGGTTTCTACCTTCTGCCAACCTGAAGCATTTTCTTGGCAAACGTACTTCGTGGAACTCTGGAAGTCTCTCTGCCTTACTCATACATAAATACAACCATCTGTCCGTACTAGGTAAACAGACTGACCTCTGTTCTTCTCCTTTTTTTAACTTTTGTTTTAATTTCTTGAAATTTGTCCAAAATAATCCTGACTCTGCTGTTGATTCTTTGTTAGGAGCCAAAAAGACACAATTATAAGGAACTCCAGGAACATCTAGTGCATTCCTTTTTTGCCCAGTGTTATTTGAAACCCCTCTGAGAATTGTAATTTGCAAGTTCCCCACACTTTCCTTCCTCCTGAGAGATCCTTATTCAGTTTTGTGTGTCTCCTACCGTTACATTATTTTATTGTTCTACTAGAGATGCTTGGAATTTGTTAGGCATCAAATTTATTTCAAAGTCCATATTTGCACAGAACCAAGCTAGTGTTGTGCCACGACCGTAAGTAAGACGCGATCAGTCGGGGTCTATTTAGTTCCTATTTTGTTTAGTTGCTAGGTTCATTTTTAAAAGAAATATTCCCGCTTGGGGTACTTTTAATGCATTCAAAGGGATCGCTCATTGTTCCTCACAAAGTTATTTTGAGAAGCCAAATACTCATTCTAGTGATGTCACCTCTGAAGCATTCCCAGAACTGTACTTTCTTTCTGAGGTTGAAGTGGATGAGCTCTGAGGGACCAACATCCTGAGTGGAGTTTTGACTCACAACAGCTCTCCTTAGCTTACTCAGTCGCTTTATTGAGGTTTGACTCTGAATGACTTCTGACTCTCTCTGAATTCAAATCCACTTTTTTTTTTAAACATCTTTATTGCAGTATAATTGCTTTACAATGGTGTGTTAGTTTCTGCTTTACAACAAAGTGAATCAGTTATACATATACATATGTTCCCACATCTCTTCCCTCTTGCGTCTCCCTCTCTCCCACCCTCCCTATCCCACCCCTCTAGGTGGT
>NC_041225.1:18045297-18046255 GCF_002837175.3 Physeter macrocephalus | reverse complement strand
TCGTCACAGCTTACCCTTCCCCCTCCCCATATCCTCAAGTCCATGCTCTAGTAGGTCAGTGTTTTATTCCCGTCCTACCCCTAGTCTCTTCATGACATTTTTTTTCTTAGATTCCATATATATGTGTTAGCATACTGTATTTGTTTTTCTCCTTCTGACTTACTTCACTCTGTATGACAGACTCCAGGTCTCACTACAAATAACTACAAATAACTCACTACAAATAACTCAGTTTCGTTTCTTTTTATGGCTGAGTAATATTCCATTGTATATATGTGCCACATCTTCTTTATCCATTCATCTGTTGATGGACACTTAGGTTGCTTCCATGTCATGACTATTGTAAATAGAGCTGCAATGAACGTTTTGGTACATGACTCTTTTTGAATTATGGTTTTCTCAGGGTATATGCCCAGTAGTGGGATTGCTGGGTTGTATGGTAGTTCTATTTGTAGTTTTTTAAGGAACCTCCATACTGTTCTCCATAGTGGCTGTATCAATTTACATTCCCACCAGCAGTGCAAGAGGGTTCCCTTTTCTCCACACCCTCTCCAGCATTTATTATTTCTAGAGTTTTTGATGATGGCCAATCTGACCGGTGTGAGATGATATCTCATTGTCGTTTTGATTTGCATTTCTCTAATGATTAATGATGTTGAGCATTCTTTCATGTGTTTGTTGGCGATCTGTATATCTTCTTTGGAGAAATGTCTATTTAGTTCTTCTGCCCATTTTTGGATTGGGTTGTTTGTTTTTTTGTTATTGAGCTGCAAGAGTTGCTTATAAATTTTGGATATTAATCCTTTGTCAGTTGCTTCATTTGCAAATATTTTCTCCCATTCTGAGGGTTGTCTTTTGGTCTTGTTTATGGTATCCTTTGCTGTGCAAAAGCTTTTAAGTTTCATTAGGTCCCATTTGTTTATTTTTGTTTTTATTTCCATTTCTCCAGGAGATGGGT
>NC_041225.1:18040478-18045019 GCF_002837175.3 Physeter macrocephalus | reverse complement strand
ATTGCTTTTGCTATTTGGGGTCTTTTGTGTTTCCATACAAATTGTGAAATTTTTTTTTCTAGTTCTGTAAAAAATGCTAGTGGTAGTTTGATAGGGATTGCATTGAATCTGTAGATTGCTTTGGGTAGTAGAGTCATTTTCACAATGTTGATTCTTCCAATCCAAGAACATGGTATATTTCTCCACCTATTTGTATCATCTTTAATTTCTTTCATCAGTGTCTTATAGTTTTCTGCATACAAGTTTTTTGTCTCCTTAGGTAGGTTTATTCCTAGATATTTTATTTTTTTTGTTGCAGTGGTAAATGGGAGTGTTTTCTTAATTTCACTCTCAGATTTTTCATCATTAGTGTATAAGAATGCCAGAGATTTCTGTGCATTAATTTTGTATCCTGCTACTTTACCAAATTCATTGATTAGCTCTAGTAGTTTTCTGGTAGCCTCCTTAGGATTCTCTATGTATAGTATCATGTCATCTGCAAACAGTGACCGCTTTACTCCTTCTTTTCCTATTTGGATTCCTTTTATTTCTTTTTCTTCTCTGATTTCTGTGGCTAGAACTTCCAAAACTATGTTGAATAAGAGTGGTGAGAGTGGGCAACCTTTTCTTGTTCCTGATCTTAGTGGAAATGGTTTCAGTTTTTCACCATTGAGGATGATGTTGGCTGTAGGTTTGTCATATATGGCCTTTATTATGTTGAGGAAAGTTCCCTCTATGGCTACTTTCTGCAGGGTTTTTATCATAAATGGGTGTTGGATTTTGTCAAAAGCTTTCTCTGCATCTACTGAGATGATCATATGGTTTTTCTCCTTCAGTTTGTTGATATGGTGTATCACGTTGATTGATTTGCATACATTGAAGATTCCTTGCATTCCTGGAATAAACCCCATTTGATCATGGAGTATGATCCTTTTAATGTGCTGTTGGATTCTGTTTGCTAGTATTTTGTTGAGGATTTTTGCATCTATGTTCATCAGTGATAGTGGCCTGTAGTTTTCTTTCTTTGTGACATCTTTGTCTGGTTCTGGTATCAGGGTGATGGTGGCCTCATAGAATGAGTTTGGGAGTGTTCCTCCCTCTGCTATCTTTTGGAAGAGTTTGAGAAGGATAGGTGTTAGCTCTTCTCTAAATGTTTGATAGAATTCGCCTGTGAAGCCATCTGGTCCTGGGCTTTTGTTTGTTGGAAGATTTTTAATCACAGTTTCAATTTCAGTGCTTGTGATTGGTCTGTTCATATTTTCTATTTCTTCCTGGTTCAGTCTCGGCAGCTTGTGCATTTCTAAGAATTTGTCCATTTCTGCCAGGATGTCCATTTTATTGGCATACAGCTGCTTGTAGTAATCTCTAATAATCTTTTGTATTTCTGCAGTGTCAGTTGTTACATCTCCTTTTTCATTTCTAATTCTATTGATTTGAGTCTTCTCCCTTTTATTCTTGATGAGTCTGGCTAATGGTTTATCAATTTTATTTATCTTCTCAAAGAACCAGCTTTTAGTTTTATTGATCTTTGCTACTGTTTTCTTCATTTCTTTTTCATTTATTTCTGATCTGATCTTTATGATTTCTTTCCTTCTGCTAAATTTGGGGTTCTTTTGTTCTTCTTTCTCTAATTGCTTTAGGTGCAAAGGTAGGTTGTTTATTCGAGATGTTTCCTGTTTCTTAAGGTAGGATTGTATTGCTATAAACTTCCCTCTTAGAACTGCTTTTGCTGCATCCCATAGGTTTTGGGTCGTCGTGTCTCCATTGTCATTTGTTTCTAAGTATTTTTTGATTTCCTCTTTGATTTCTTCAGTGATCACTTCGTTATTAAGTAGTGTATTGTTTAGCCTCCATGTGTTTGTATTTTTTACAGATCTTTTCCTGTAATTGATATCTAGTCTCATAGCGTTGTGGTCAGAAAAGATACTTGATATGATTTCAATTTTCTTAAATTTGCCAAGGCTAGATTTGTGACCCAATATATGATCTATCCTGGAGAATGTTCCATGAGCACTTGAGAAAAATGTGTATTCTGTTGTTTTTGGATGGAATGTCCTATAAATATCAATTAAGTCCATCTTGTGTAATGTATCATTTAAAGCTTGTGTTTCCTTATTTATTTTCATTTTGGATGATCTGTCCATTGGTGAAAGTGGGGTGTTAAAGTCCCCTACTATGATTGTGTTACTGTCGATTTCCCCTTTTATGGCTGTTAGTATTTGCCTTATGTATTGAGGTGCTCCTATGTTGGGTGCATAAATATTTACAATTGTTATATCTTCTTCATGGATCGAACCCTTGATCATTATATAGTGTCCTTCTTTGTCTCTTGTAATAGTTTTTACTTTAAAGTCTATTTTGTCTGATATGAGAATTGCTACTCCAGCTTTCTTCTGATTTCCATTTGCATGGAATATCTTTTTCCATCCCCTCACTTTCAGTCTGTATGTGTCCCTAGGTCTGAAGTGGGTCTCTTGTAGACAGCATATATATGGGTCTCGTTTTTGTATCCATTCAGCCAGTCTGTGTCTTTTGGTGGGAGCATTTAATCCATTTACATTTAAGGTAATTATCAATATGTATGTTCCTATTACCATTTAATATGTCCTGCCACTCCCTTCTGGCTTGGAGAGTTTCTGCTGAAAGATCCGATGTTAACCTTATGGGGATTCCTTTGTGTGTTATTTGTTGTTTTTCCCTTGCTGCTTTTAATATGTTTTCTTTGTATTTAATTTTTGACAGTTTGATTATTATGTGTCTTGGCGTGTTTATCCTTGGGTTTATCCTGTATGGGACTCTCTGTGCTTCCTGGACTTGATTGACTATTTCCTTTCCCATATTAGGGAAGTTTTCAACTATAATCTCTTCAAATATTTTCTCAGTCCCTTTCTTTTTCTTATTCTTCTGGGACCCCTATTATTCGAATGTTGGTGCGTGTAATCTTGTCCCAGAGGTCTCTGAGACTGTCCTCAGTTCTTTTCATTCTTTTTTTCTTTATTCTGCTCTGTAGTAGTTATTTCCACTATTTTATCTTCCCGGTCACTTATCCGTTGTTCTGCCTCAGTTATTCTGCTATTGATCCCATCTAGAGTATTTTTAATTTCATTTATTGTGTTGCTCATCGTTGCTTGCTTCCTCTTTAGTTCTTCTAGGTCGTTGTTAAATTTTCTTGCATTTTCTCTGTTTCCAAGATTTTGGATCATCTTTACTATCATTACTCTGAATTCTTTTTCAGGTAGACTGCCTATTTCCTCTTCATTTGTTAGATCTGTGGGGCTTTTACCTTGCTCTTTCATCTGCTGTGTGTTTTTCTGTCTTTTCATTTTGCTTATCTTACTGTGTTTGGGGTTTCCTTTTCACGGGCTGCAGGTTCGTAGTTCCCGTTGTTTTTGGTGTCTGTCCCTAGTGGCTAAGGTTGGTTCAGTGGGTTGAGTAGGTTTCCTGGTTGAGGGGACTAGTGCCTGTGTTCTGGTGGATGAGGCTGGATCTTGTCTTTCTGGTGGGCAGGTCCACGTCTGGTGGTGTGTTTTGGGGTGTCCTTAGCCTTGTTATGATTTTAGGCAACCTCTCTGCTAATGGATGGGGCTGTGTTCCTGTCTTGCTAGTTGTTTGGCATAGGGTGTCCAGCACTGTAGCTTGCTGGTCGTTGAGTGAAGCTGGGTCTTGGTGTTGAGATGGAGAACTCTGGGAGATTTTCGCCATTTGATATTATGTGGAGCTGGGAGGTCTCTTGTGGACCAGTGTCCTGAAGTTGGTTCTCCCACCTCAGAGACACAGCCCTGATGCCTGGCTGGAGCAGCAATAGCCTTTAATCCACACGGCTCAGCATAAAAGGGAGAAAAAAGCGAGCGAGCGAGACAGAGAGAGAGAAAATAACGTAGGATAAAATAAAATAAAGTTATTAAAATAAAAGATAATTATTAAGAAGAAATATTTTTTAAAGTAAAAAAAAAAAAAAAAGGGACAGTCAGAACCCTAGGACAAATGGTGAAAGCAAAGCTATACAGACAAAATCTCACACAGAAGCATACACATACACACTCACAAAAAGAGAAAAAGGGGAAAAAAATAATATATCTTGCTCCCAAAGTCCACCTCCTCAATTTGGGATGATTCGTTGTCTATTCAGGTATTCCACAGATGCAGGTACATCAAGTTGATTGTGGAGCTTTAATTCGCTGCTTCTGAGGCTGCTGGGAGAGATTTCCCTTTCTTTTTGTTTGCACAGCTCCTGGGATTCAGCTTTGCACTTGGCCCCGCCTCTGCGTGTAGGTCACCTGAGGGCGTCTGCTCTTTGCTCAGACAGGACAGGACGGGGTTAAAGGAGCAGCTGATTCGGGGGCTCTGGCTCACTCAGGCCAGGGGGAGGGAGGTGTGCGGATGTGGGGTGAGCCTGCGGCGGCAGAGGCCGGAGTGATGTTGCACCAGCCTGAGGCGTGCGGTGCGTTCTCCCGGGGAAGTTGTCCCTGGATCCCGGGACCCCGGCAGCGGCGGGCTGCACAGGCTCCCGGGAGGGGAGGTGTGGAGAGTGACCTGTGCTCGCACACAGGCTTCTTGGTGGC
>NC_041225.1:18037455-18039953 GCF_002837175.3 Physeter macrocephalus | reverse complement strand
ATCCGACCGAAGCCCGAGGCTCAGCTCCCAGCCCCCGCCCGCCCCGGCGGGTGAGCAGACAAGCCTCTCGGGCTGGTGAGTGCCGTTCGGCACCGATCCTCTGTGCGGAAATCTCTCCGCTTTGCCCTCCGCACCCCTGTTACTGTGCTCTCCTCCGAGGCTCCGGAGCTCCCCCCCTCCACCACCCACAGTCTCCGCCCGCGAAGGGGCTTCTAGCGTGTGGAAACCTTTCCTCCTTCACGGCTCCCTCCCACTGGTGCAGGTCCCGTCCCTATTCTTTGTCTTTGTTTATTCTTTTTTCTTTTGCCCTACCCAGGTACGTGGGGAGTTTCTTGCCTTTTGGGAGGTCTGAGGTCTTCTGCCAGCGTTCAGTGGGTGTTCTGTAGGAGCTGTTCCACGTGTAGATGTATTTCTGATGTATCTGTGGGGAGGAAGGTGATCTCCGCGTCTTACTCTTCCGCCATCTTCCGCTACCCCCAGATCCACTCTTAACACTGAAACTCCCCACCCTTCATCCCCCGGGAATTCAAAGGCCTGTGATGTAGAGCAGTTTTTTCCCAAAGAGGAATTTCACAAAGATCTTGAGCTTTCACCATTGGAAAGAAAGACTCATCTGCCCAACAGTGACAACACAAGATGTCTCTTCTGGCAAAGGTCATAGCAACGGCCTCAGGACCGCATCGCACCTCGTTTGCTCAAGTAACCGTTCTCTGAGTACCTGCCATGAGCACTGCACTAAGATAGACCCCGGGGAACAAAAGAGGGGTCTCTGCCTTCAGAAGGCTTAATGGTGGTCTCAGTTGGTGTTGATTGTTATAAACGGTTAGTGCTCTAGACAGCCAAAGAAAGGAAAGGTTAAGCAAGGAGGCCGTGAGCAGACTTTCCTGAACCATTTGGGTCATGAACTAAGATGTGATGGGAGGGTAGCATGTGGTCAGGGATGTGATGGCAAGAGGTCAGACACCTGAGCAGACTGCAGGGGGATGCACGAGCCTCCTTCCTGTGGGTGGCAGTGGGAACCCAGCTAGCCTGAACCCCAGGCTCCTGGGGGGGTGGGCATCAGGACATGTCCAGTCAGGCAGGCCAGAGGCACCTGGAATTTAAAAAATGTATGCTTCCCCCAGTATTTCAGGGCCCCTGAAATATTTCAGAGACAGAATAGCTCTGTGTAAAAAAGTAGAAATAGCACTGGACTCAGAATGAGGAGGTATTGAGTCTAGTCCCAGAGCCACGGGGAACCATGGAATCTGGGGGCGAAGGCCACCATAGCAAGCGATGTTCCTGTTTTTCAAATGGGAGGACTCGGCCCAGAGAAGTTATCTGCCCAAGGCCACACGGTCGTTCTGGGACTTGGCTAGAATGTGAAACTGGGGCTTCTGCGTCCTTCAGTATTCCTTCAGTTTGTCAAATCGTGACAAGAACATTTAGCTGGGATTGAGTGCCATCAGGGCCATGCTGATGAGGGTGTGGACCCTTCATCAAAAACTTGCTACTCCTTCCTTAAGCCCAAAGCGTCTTTATCATTCCAGTACTGCTCTACCACTCACCATCTGCAGGCACAGTTGGGCAATCTCTAGCTCTCCTTTTTTTACAACTGTATTGAGGCATAATTTATATATCAAAAAACTCACTCGTTTCAAGTGTGTAATTCAGTGATATGGAGTAAATTTATAGATATGTGAAGCCATCACCATAACATAGTTTTAGAAGATTTCATCAACCCGGTAGGATCGCTCATACCCATTGTGTAGAAGACATTCACACACACACACACACACACACACACACACACACACACACACACTCTCACTGACAGAACACTCACCCACATACACACTCACTCACACATCTGATGGTTCAACTGGAATATTAGTATCCTGCCCTATTTAGGCTTTTATTACAACACGGATTTTTAGCAATCTGGTTTCAACATTTAGAAGTTTCCTGCTCTACAATAAAACTTGCCTGCTGCATACTTTGGTGAGTATATTGAATACTTTTCAAGAATAAAATTATGTAGCTCAACTTTTCTTCTCAAGAGTTGCTTTTCCTTCCAAGTTTTCTTGTTCATATTTATTTTAGGAATTCTGTCCGTAGAGATGTTATATGGAAAATATATTTGTGGGACAGCCTAACAGGTGGGACAGAGAGCTGATTTCCCAAATACCCAAAGCACTCTTTAAACAACAATAAAAATATGTACATTCTGATATCAAAGTGGGCCAGGATATGACTAGGTATTCTGGGAATAGGAAAAGAATGTGTCTAATAAATATGCGCTATAATGATTAGAGATGCAGTTCAAGCAACAGTTCAAGCATTTTTCCTATAAAATTGGCAATGAGGTAAAATGATTTTTTAATTGCGATATAATGAACAAATAAAATTATAATACATTTAAAGTGTACAACATGATATTTGATATACGTATACATTGTGAAAGGATTCTCACCATTGAGATAATTAGGTAATTAACACATCCATCGCCTCACATACTT
>NC_041225.1:18035274-18037192 GCF_002837175.3 Physeter macrocephalus | reverse complement strand
CACACACACACACACACACACACACACACACACACACACACACACTCTCACTGACAGAACACTCACCCACATACACACTCACTCACACATCTGATGGTTCAACTGGAATATTAGTATCCTGCCCTATTTAGGCTTTTATTACAACACGGATTTTTAGCAATCTGGTTTCAACATTTAGAAGTTTCCTGCTCTACAATAAAACTTGCCTGCTG
The DNA here is from genome assembly GCF_002837175.3 of Physeter macrocephalus. NCBI lineage: Eukaryota > Metazoa > Chordata > Mammalia > Artiodactyla > Physeteridae > Physeter > Physeter macrocephalus. The sequence continues at coordinate 18,036,980 of NC_041225.1, read as the reverse complement.
CATACTTTGGTGAGTATATTGAATACTTTTCAAGAATAAAATTATGTAGCTCAACTTTTCTTCTCAAGAGTTGCTTTTCCTTCCAAGTTTTCTTGTTCATATTTATTTTAGGAATTCTGTCCGTAGAGATGTTATATGGAAAATATATTTGTGGGACAGCCTAACAGGTGGGACAGAGAGCTGATTTCCCAAATACCCAAAGCACTCTTTAAACAACAATAAAAATATGTACATTCTGATATCAAAGTGGGCCAGGATATGACTAGGTATTCTGGGAATAGGAAAAGAATGTGTCTAATAAATATGCGCTATAATGATTAGAGATGCAGTTCAAGCAACAGTTCAAGCATTTTTCCTATAAAATTGGCAATGAGGTAAAATGATTTTTTAATTGCGATATAATGAACAAATAAAATTATAATACATTTAAAGTGTACAACATGATATTTGATATACGTATACATTGTGAAAGGATTCTCACCATTGAGATAATTAGGTAATTAACACATCCATCGCCTCACATACTTAACTTTATTTTTTTTTTGGTGATAACACTTAAGTTCTACTCAGCAAATTTCAATTATACAATACAGTATAGTTATTACAACTATAAGTGCATTATTACCAGCTATACCTTAGATCCTCAGAATTTATTGATCTTATGACTGAAAGTTTGTACCCTTTTACCAACCTCTCCCTGTTTACCCCACCACCCAGTCCCAGGCAACCACTATTCTACTTTGTTTCTCCACATAAAGTGATGCCACACAGTATTTGTCTCTACTGTCTGACCTATTTCACTTAGCAGAATGTCCTCAGGGTCCATCCATGTTGTTGAAAATGGGAGGATTTCCTTCTTTTTTAAAAATATTCGTGTATATCACATTTTGTTTTTCCATTTATCTGTCAGTGGACACTTAGGTTCTTTGCATACCTTGGCTATTACGAAGAATGCTGCAGTGAACTTGGGAGTGCAGATATTTCTTTGAGATCATGATTAGTTTCCTTTGGATATACACCCAGAAGTGGGATTGCTGGCTCATATGGTAGCTCTGTAATCGGGGCAGGGTGGCGCGGCTGTTAGAGCGCGGCAGTTGTCACAAGTCCCTGTGCGCAGCGGTAAGAAGTCCCTTTCCACCCATGGTCGGCCTGATGGTGGTCCTCGCGGCAGAGAGTGCAGTGAGAGCCGATGGCGGCCTTCTACGCGGGGCCCTCCAGGCCTCGGGGCTGGTGCGTGAGCTGGGGGCTGCCCGGGGACAGGCTGAGGGCTGTGTCCCCCAGAGCTCCAGAGTCCTCTTCACTGCCACGCACTGGCCGGGCCCAGGCCTTGAGGCAGCAGCGAACCCCTCCCCCATCCCGGCCTCCGCGACTGCATGGCGGCGGCGTCTCCATGGGTCGCAGTCCCTGGAGGCCTCGGCAACGGGAGTATATGGACACAGCCACGAAGGTAACAGCTTCAACCAGCTTCAGTCTTTCCGTTCAAGTTTCAAAACTTGGTCCAGCTTAGATCAGTTGTTGTCCACCCCTAGGAGGTGGCCAGAGGTCAGGTTTAAATTGCAAGGACATTGCACCTCGTGACTGCAGGTCCACCTCCGTCGTGGGGCTGTTCTCAAAGAAGGGCAATTGTGGTGAGCTGGGCATTCACCTGATTGGTATTTGCTACAATATGTGCGCCTGTTGATACTCTACAAATGATTCTCTCCAGT